>NC_134361.1:47888840-48208840 GCF_048569485.1 Anomaloglossus baeobatrachus
GTCGTCCCTACAATTATATGAAGACAAGTTTTTTACAATATCACGATTCCTCAGAAGAAAAATCTTTAATAAAAAGTAAAAAAGGGATCTGAGGGCATAAAATGTACTAAGGACAAGCCCGATTTAAAGAGGGCAAGATACTGTGTGAAGAGGTCAGGCCTGTTGCAATGAACCATGTCACGTCCAGCTGTCTTTTGGTGCAGATCCTTACAGAATACATGGCCTTCTCCTCTTCTAAAGCTTTAGCATGTTTTATAGCTCAGACTCTTCTTTATCTTTACGTAGCATCCTAGAAGACACAATAAAAACACGCAGGGGTTAATCTTTGTCAGTAATATTAAATAGTGAAAACTGCATAATAGAAATGGTGCTTTCTGCTGCAGCAACTACTGCTGATCGGCTGCAGCAACTACTGCTGATCGGCTGCAGCAACTACTGCTGATCGGCTGCAGCAACTACTGCTGATCTGCTGCAGCAACTACTGCTGATCTGCTGCAGCAACTACTGCTGATCTGCTGCAGCAACTACTGCTGATCTGCTGCAGCAACTACTGCTGATCTGCTGCAGCAACTACTGCTGATCTGCTGCAGCAACTACTGCTGATCTCCTGCAGCACTACTGCTGATCTGCTGCAGCAACTACTGCTGATCTGCTGCAGCAACTACTGCTGATCTGCTTGTGGACATTTTGGCATAGGGAAACCATCAGTAGCACTGATCTAGTGATACTGTAAAAGATAGATTTTTTGTGTACTCACCGTAAAATCTCTTTCTCTGAGTCTTCATTGGGGGACACAGGACCATGGGTTATGCTGCTGTCACTAGGAGGCTGACACTAAGTAGACATAAAAAGTTAGCTCCTCCCCAGCAGTATAACCCTGAGCCGGAGGCGGACTCAATCAGTTTAGTGCACAAGCAGTAGGAGGAGAACCAAACAATCTTAGATAAGACAAGGAAAAAACTATAACCAATTAGACGTGCGAACAATGGCCTGTGAATAAGGCCACTGAGGCAACAGACATGTAAAATGTAACCCAAAAAACACAAGTAGGGTGGGTGCTGTGTCCCCCAATGAAGACTCAGAGAAGAGATTTTACGGTGAGTACAAAAAATCTATCTTTCTCCATCGTTTCATTGGGGGACACAGGACCATGGGACGTCCAAAAGCAGTCCGTGGGTGGGAAGAGAACCATCACCGTAGATCGGTAGGAAACCGCTTCCTCCTGTCGGGCTTGACCCAGACCTACAGATACCTACCTTGTTACAGGCGTGCTACTGCCGCCCACAAGGATAACGGCAAGACTGGCCTCTGCCAAGCTTGGGTGTGAACCTGCTAGGAACTAGTAAGGTCTGCCGACTAGACCAGGTGGTGGCCCGGCAGACATCGGACCATCGACGTCTGAAGTCCAATCATCCAGGAGACTCCCCTTGGACGGTAGAAAAAAACGGCGGAGGTCCGTCTTCCATGCGATAGACTTCACCTATGGCGGAAAGGATCCATGTGGAAATCTTAGCCCTGGGCGCCGGCATGCGCCTCCTGGGACCGGGTGAAAGGATGAACTGTCCCTGAAAAGATGAACTGACTGTCGGTGAAAACCGAAAAGTGCGGTCCAGAGGACACAACTACTGAGAGCTCGAACCAGCTCAGGAACGAATTAGGCCTTTTCAGGGATGAGAAGGTACTAGGACCGAACCCGAAAACCCAATCTCCTTATCTGGAAGGAAGGCGGGCTGCCTTGTACCGAAAGGAGGGTAGTGGCCGGAGCACCCCCCTTTGCCCTGCTGGAGGACCCGGAAAAAAAGGGGGGAACAAAGGCAACAAGAGAGAGCTGTCCGCCCTGATGCCCCTTGAAAAAAGGAGGGACGGCCACGACGAGCCCACCTATCCAAAACAGGTGGGAGTAAGAAGCACTCGGAAAGGTTCAAACCGAGAGCCGTGAAATGAACCCATCGCTAGATTTAAGGTCCCACGTTCCTAGTGGACGGTGATGCCGCCGAGCCAGATGGACGCTTCTCTGCGTGAAACTCTTGATCGTTGGAACGAGAAGTGATACGTCTCTGAAACCGGAATGACCGCGTCGACACCTGGCCCCTAGAGGGACGCGCTAGAAGCCGCATCCCGCTCTGACTGCCAACCTGGCAGTAGTGCAGGAAGGAAGAGAGAGAGAGAAAAGAAGTGCTCCTTACACCCGGAGGAACTCCACCCGTGTGGTTATACATCTACGAGGGAACCGGCTTCCCGGTCTATACATTGTCTGCATCCTTTTTGCCATCGGCCTGTGCAAGCTAGAACCCGGGATCCGCTATTAAGGTCGTCAAACCTAGGGCTTCTAAGTCCCGGTGGAAGAGAGGGCCACGACACGAAAGAACTGGACGGTCTGGAAAGCGCCACATGGCATCCGCGAGTGGATTGAGTGAGTTCTGGTAACTATGCTCGCCTGGCCCCTCCATAGGCACCTTCTGCTTGGTCCATCTTGAGAACGCTCGAGATCATGGGAAGCCGTGGGAAGATGCCGGAGAGAATGAACTGGCCTCACGGCCGGCCGAGGGCGTCGTCACCTAGCGCAGAGAGGGGGGCACCCTAGACGCGCCGTTGACTAGAAAGCTGGATTGGGGGCCAATAGGACCACTACTGACGTCTTCTTTCGTCGTAGATCTGGCTGGAGACCTCCCTGTTGAGAGCCAATTGCCTAGGCGAGGCCCTTCCCCGTCTAAACGTCACGGTAGGGATGTGTACTGCCGAGATTAGAGCGCGACAAGATCCGGCCGGAGCAAGAACTTCTTGACCTGTTCCTTTGCCATGACACTTCCTGCGCCTCCCTGGTGGATGATGCACGCCACCGCTGTGCATGGTTCGACTGGAACCTGATCGGGCAACCTCGCCCCAGTGAAGATAAAAAAAAAAAAAACGTAACCGGTCTAACCGGATGATCTGAATTCCGGAATGCTGAAGGGGAGACCACACTCAAGGGGTGTCCCTCGGGACCGAGCTGTGGAAGGTGGACAAGCCCACCCTAGCATAGACTGGTAACGGCTGATGCTATTCTCCAGAGGAGACGGAGAGGGGATTTTCCCAGGGAAACGGTTACGAAGAGTGGTCCACTAGGAAGGGAATGGCGGGGTCCCCGGGACAAACGGAAGCTAATTATCTCCGTTCTTCCGTGGGGACCTCTGGAAGGGCAAGGATGTAAAACTGGTTAAGTGTACCGCCGCTTCACCTCCACCAACCACTGCGGACTCGCCTACCGAACCCGACCTGGTTCGGGAAAGAAAACTACTCCTGCGTGAAGAGTAACTTCCCTTGGGCGGTCCTCGAATAACCTATGCCTAAAGGGATGATCTACCGGGCCGGTGTCTGAAAGGACTCCAAACCGGTAGATCAACTACCCTAGTAGCGAAAAGTGACGATGACGGGGTCTAAACCCCAAGACGAGGATCCTTGAAGGAAGAAGTCTGGACCCCCAGGTCGTTTATGGGCGGAGTGACCGTAACGGCCCTGCAGAGTAGGATGTGCAGGAACAGGCGCCCTGATCCCCGCAAGCGCTCTTAAAAACTGGAATTGGCCGCTGCAATGCAAGGCGGAGGGACTGTTTGAGAGATAGAGGCGCCCTGACGGTTGCGGGTCGAACGGACTGGACCGAGCGTGAGGCGACGATCCTGAGCGTCTGGGCCGATGCTGGGAAGAGAAGTGCTCTTCCCTCACGTAGCCTAGGGGAAGATGTACGCTTCCCTCACGTAGCCTAAGGGATCCACTGGATCTAACCTATTTCCGAAGGGACGGTCACCTACAGGCGGAAGGAAAGTCAGCGACTCCTTAGATGTCGTCTCCGCGTTCCAGCTCCTGAGTCAGAGGCCTCGACAGGAGTCCCTCGACAGGAGTCACACTGCTGCTACAGGCTCAGGCCGTGCGGCTGGTAAAACGCCAGGGCTATGATGAGAAGGTACTTACCGCAGATGTCCACCAGTTCTGAATCGGCAGAGATGGAATGTAGTCCGCTGCGTAGGGTGTCCGTGTAGTCCCTGAGAGACGTCACGTTAGGGATCATAAGCTAAGAGGAAACCAGGCGGGTGGATCACAGGGGGGGCATGCCCCTTCTCCCCGGAGCCCCTTGGAGAATGGATAAAGACAATAACAAAATTTACCGCTGGTAACGTCCTGTCTGGATGGTGTGTGTGGAGGAGCAGTAACTCTGCGAACTATTGGATGTCCACTGCAAACATCATGGGTCCGCTAGGAAAGTCTTAAAGGAGACCTGTGTGCTCAGAGAAGAGAAGAGAACTATCCGTGCTCTTATGGTCTGACTCACCGTTTCCTCCCAGCTAATCGCCATGCATCGAACCTCGGCGCCTGCTCAGAATCCAGCAGAGGTGGTACGTCTGGGTCATCACCAGAGAGGTCGGAAGGCTCCTGGACGAGCGGGAATTTTTGACCTGGGAATGAAGGAAAAACCAGGGGGAGGCGCCGAAGGCGAGACCTGGCGGGTCCGCTTCGAGCAGTGGATGAGGTCCCTGGTACGGGACTCGCCTCCCCCGGTGCGTGCCGGAGAGAAAAGGACTGTCCGTACCTTTAAGGCTTGACTCACCATCCGTACCAGGCTAATAGTCCTGCGCCAAACATCCGGGTCCTCCTGCTCGAAGTCCAGCAGAGGTGGAACGCCTGGGCCATCCCCCAGAGGTCGAAAGGCTACCAGAGGAGAGGCAGTCTGGACCTGGGGATTAAGGTGAAAACTGGGGGCGCAGACGACGAGACCTGGCGGGTCCGCCTTGGGCAGAGGAAAAAGGTCCCTGGTACGGGACTCATCTCCCCGGTTGCGCCAGTCTTGCGGATGGTACGACAGAGCGTCGGCCGGGGACGCAGCGCATGCGCACCCACCCGAGGGATGTAGGCGAGGGGATGTAGGGCCTGAGACAGGGCGCTAACCCGCCGGCAGGGGCAGGATACAGGGGCGTGCAGTGCCAGGGGCTGCGGTAGCTGTAAAACACTAATGTAACATCATTTGGGTAATTCACAACAGAGGGAACAGCCCATACTAACTGTATCTCTGATGCTAACCAAGAACCCGAAGGAGTGCTTGTAAGAGTTAATAAATATATATATAAATCTACCTTTACGTATTGAAATAAACTGAGCCCAGCAAAAAGAAAAACAACCACTATCGTTAAATGAAGGTGGCTAATTTTGGTCAACTTTTCCCCAGATATGAGGGTTGCTGCAGCCTCAGCAATCCGCAGAACAGGGGACTGCTATAATCCCTCTTTTCTACTTTTTTTTTTTTTTTTTTCGTTATATAAAATGGATGCTGAGGAGGCTGGAGGCGGGCCTAGGAGAGCGGGAAAAAACCCTCCACCGCCCCCCCTGTGATGCCTGGGGCTGGGAGGGGGGGTGGCGACCGAGCGGCCGGCGGCCAATAGCGCTGCGGCAGGAGGCGGGCCTAGGACGCCGGGGACAGGGCCGAAGCCGGGACCTAAATTTTTGAGCTGCCCGTGCAGGGAAGATACCGACCGGCTGCCCTGCCAGCGAACGGTGGCGGCGGCGCAGCCGCGATGACCGGATGCCGGCCGGAAGCTCCGTGCATGCCGCTGCACTCTGTCGCCCGATGTGGATCGGGGCGTCCGGTGACTAGGCCCAGACCGGGGCCTAAATTTCGCCGCCGGCCGAGGAGGGGAAGGTAGGAGAGGGTGTCCTACCTGGTCGGCGGCGGCGCCCCTGTCCAGTGTGCAGGCGTGGAGCTCTGCACCTGTTCCTGTGTGCTCCGCACCCTGGAGGAAAGGCTGCGGCACCAGGGAGAAGAAATAGGAAGGCAGGGAGGTGGACGCCAGTGGGGGGTGGGAGCCCCCTGTAAACGTAGCAGCGCTGCGGGCCCCAGCATACATCCAGACGCGCTGCAGAGGTCCAGTCCCTGCTGTATGCCCCTTACACCCTTTGGGGTGATACCGCAGGGTGAATAGGGGGTGCCCCGGAAGGTTCTGCCCCGCGTGCCGACCCGGGAGTGGTACCACGGAAATTGGACGGGGGAGAGGGCCCGACGTCTCAAGCCTCTGCGACCCAGGGGAGTGGTACCCACACGGGCTGCGAGAGCTGAGGTAGAGAAACGATACCTGTAGAGACAGAAGTACCACAGATGAGATCGACGAGCGTCGCCGAGAAAAAATTTAAAAAATACGCAAAAAAATCAAGTGGCTGAAGAGGGCCCAGCCGGCCCACATCAGCCTCCTACGACACTAAGCAAAAAACTGATTGAGTCCGCCTCCGGCTCAGGGGTTATACTGCTGGGGAGGAGCTAACTTTTTATGTCTACTTAGTGTCAGCCTCCTAGTGACAGCAGCATAACCCATGGTCCTGTGTCCCCCAATGAAACGATGGAGAAAATATTTTTTACCCCAAATTTTAGTATCCAGCATTTATGGCTCCAAATGGAGCAGTAGTAGTAAAACAGGAGGCCACCAAAGTTGTACTCCACAAGTCTTGCCCAAGTACCTGACAAAGTCTCCCTCCGCCATCCCATAGGTGGTGGCCTGCTTGTTCAGATCAGCAACCTGTTCCTCAGTTATGTCATCTACATCCACTTCCACATCTGAAAATAAAAAGTTAGGAGTCTGGGAATAGATCAGGGGATACTCAAGGTTCTGAAAAAAGTAATTAGGATTATTTAAAACAGTTTCTGACAACTTCACTGGTTGCTGTGGGGTGGTGATTGACAGTTCAGACCAGAAGCAGCATGGTTGTGCCACTGACCCGAACTGCGCATCACCAATGTAGCTGTATGAGGCAGCTTTGTTTCTGTCAACAACTTTCGGGAAGCACAGAAAGGTTATGTGCACACTGGTTCTATCTGGGGTGTTTTTGGAGTGGAAATTAAGCATAGACTCCAAGAATTCGGAGCGTTTCTGCTCCAGAAACTCAGCAAAAAGACTCAGTGTGAACACCCCTTAATGATGATCACTGGAAGCAACGCATTTCCAGAGCAGCACTTACAAGCACTGCACATCACTGACCTCAGGCAGCAGTGGCTGGCTCCCAAAGCAACATTAATTGCTAAACTAAAAAAAAGGAAGATTAAATACTTCCAAAATCACTAGTGATAAATTATTGCACAAGTAAAAATACCTATGTCCGGTATGACCTCATCCTCATCAGATTTGCTCTCATCATCAGAATCTTCATCCTCTTTGTCAGAGCTTCCCAAATCCGCCACGGTGCTGTCCTCATAGGTGTACCCAATGGATGCCTTCTTCTCTGCCAACCTATGGAGAAAAAAAAAAAAGTAAAAAAGGGAGTAATCAGCTTAGCAAAGAAAAAACAAACAACAATATACCGTACATATAATACACACACACACACACACACACACACACACACACACACATACACACACACACACACACACACACACACACACTTTTTTTCCATAGCTTTAATAAAACGGCAACTATTAGGGATTTAACACTAGAACTACTGGACTCGTGACACCTATAGAAGAAGGGAATTTTGTTACTTACCGTAAATTCCTTTTCTTCTAGCTCTTATTGGGAGACCCAGACGATTGGGGTATAGCTACTGCCCTCCGGAGGCCACACAAAGCACTACACTAAAAAGTGCAAGGCCCCTCCCCTTCTGGCTATACCCCCCCGTGGTATCACGGGTTCTCCAGTTTTAGTGCCAAAGCAAGAAGGAGGAAGCCAATAACTGGTTTAAACAAATTAACTCCGAATAACGTCGGAGAACTGAAAAACCGTTCAACATGAACAACATGTGTACCCGCAAACAACAAAAAAATCCCGAAGGACAACAGGGCGGGTGCTGGGTCTCCCAATAAGAGCTAGAAGAAAAGGAATTTACGGTAAGTAACAACATTCCCTTCTTCTTCAGCGCTCTATTGGGAGACCCAGACGATTGGGACGTCCAAAAGCTGTCCCTGGGTGGGTAAAGAGATACCTCATGTTAGAGCTGCAAAACAGCCCTCCCCTACGGGGATGTCACTGCCGCCTGCAGGACTCTTCTACCTAAGCTGGCATCCGCCGAAGCATAGGTATGTACCTGATAATGTTTGGTGAAAGTGTGCAGACTCGACCAGGTAGCTGCCTGGCACACCTGTTGAGCCGAAGCCTGGTGTCGCAAAGCCCAGGACGCACCCACAGCTCTGGTTGAGTGGGCTTTCAGCCCTGAAGGAACCGGAAGCCCAGCAGAACGGTAGGCTTCCAGAATTGGTTCTTAGATCCATCGAGCCAGGGTGGCTTTAGAAGCCTGCGACCCCTTGCGCTGGCCAGCGACAAGGACAAAAAGTGCATCTGAACGGCGGATAGGCGCCGTGCGAGAAATATAGATTCTGAGTGCTCTCACCAGATCTAGCAAACGTAAGTCTTTCTCATACCGGTGAACCGGCTGAGGACAAAAGGAAGGCAAGGATATATCCTGATTAAGATGAAACGAGGATACGACCTTAGGGAGAAACTCCGGAATGGGGCGCAGCACTACCTTGTCCTGGTGGAACACCAGGAAGGGAGCCTTGGATGACAGAGCTGCCAGCTCAGACACTCGCCGAAGCGATGTGATCGCAACAAGAAACGCCACTTTCTGTGACAGGCGAGAAAAGGAAACATCCTTTAGAGGCTCGAAGGGCGGCTTTTGCAGAGCAACTAGTACTCTGTTCAGATCCCATGGATCTAACGGCCGCTTGTACGGGGGCACAATATGACAGACCCCCTGTAGGAACGTGCGCACCTTAGGAAGACGTGCTAGACGCTTCTGAAAAAACACGGATAGTGCCGAGACTTGCCCTTTAAGGGAGCTGAGCGACAAGCCCTTTTCCAACCCCGATTGCAGGAAGGAAAGAAAGGTGGGCAATGCAAATGGCCAAGGGGATACTCTCTGTGCAGAGCACCAGGATAAGAAAATCTTCCACGTTCTGTGGTAGATCTTAGCAGACGTTGACTTCCTAGCTTGTCTCATTGTGGCTACGACTCCTTGAGATAATCCTGCGGACGCTAGGATCCAGGACTCAATGGCCACACAGTCAGGTTCAGGGCCGCAGAATTCTGATGGAAAAACGGCCCTTGGGACAGTAAGTCTGGTCGGTCTGGCAGTGACCACGGTCGACCGACCGTGAGATGCCACAGATCCGGATACCACGATCGCCTCGGCCAGTCTGGGGCGACGAGTATGACGCGGCTGCAATCGGATCTGATCTTGCGTAACACTCTGGGCAAGAGTGCCAGAGGTGGGAAGACGTATGGGAGCCGGAACTGCGACCAATCTTGAACTAATGCGTCTGCCGCCAGAGCTCTTTGATCGCGCGACCTTGCCATGAATGCCGGGACCTTGTTGTTGTGCCGGGACGCCATTAGGTCGACGTCCGGCACTCCCCATCGGCGACAGATTTCCTGAAACACGTCCGGGTGAAGGGACCATTCCCCTGCATCCATGCCCTGGCGACTGAGGAAGTCTGCTTCCCAATTTTCTACGCCTGGGATGTGAACCGCGGATATGGTGGATGATGTGTCCTCCACCCACATTAGAATGCGCCGGACTTCTTGGAATGCTTGCCGACTGCGCGTCCCTCCTTGGTGGTTGATGTATGCCACCGCTGTGGAGTTGTCCGACTGGATTCGGATCTGCTTTCCTTCCAGCCACTGTTGGAAGGCCAGTAGGGCAAGATACACTGCCCTGATTTCCAGAACATTGATCTGAAGGGTGGACTCCTGCGGAGTCCACGTCCCCTGGGCCCTGTGGTGGAGAAACACTGCTCCCCACCCTGACAGACTCGCATCTGTCGTGACCACTGCCCAGGATGGGGGCAGGAAGGATCTTCCCTGAGACAATGAGGTGGGAAGGAGCCACCATTGTAGAGAGTCCTTGGCCGTCTGGGAAAGAGAGACTTTCCTGTCCAGGGACGTTGACTTCCCGTCCCATTGGCGGAGAATGTCCCATTGAAGTGGGCGCAGATGAAACTGCGCAAAGGGAACTGCTTCCATGGCTGCCACCATCTTCCCGAGGAAGTGCATGAGGCGCCGTAAGGGGTGCGACTGGCCTTGAAGGAGGGATTGCACCCCTGTCTGTAGGGACCGCTGCTTGTTCAGCGGAAGCTTCACTCTCGCTGCTCGAGTATGAAACTCCATGCCAAGATACGTTAGCGACTGTGACGGAGACAGATTCGACTTTGGAAAGTTGATGATCCATCCGAACGTCTGTAGAGTCTCCAGCGTAGCATGTAGACTGAGTTGGCATGCCTCTTGAGAGGGTGCCTTGACAAGTAGATCGTCTAGGTAAGGGATCACCGAGTGTCCCTGAGAGTGCAAGACTGCTACCACCGCCGCCATGACCTTGGTGAAGACCCGGGGGGCTGTCGCCAGACCGAATGGCAGAGCTACGAACTGAAGATGGTCGTTTCCTATCACAAAACGTAGAAAACGTTGATGTTCTGTAGCAATTGGCACGTGGAGATAAGCATCTTTGATGTCTATTGAGGCAAGGAAGTCTCCTTGAGACATTGAGGCAACGACAGAGCGGAGGGTTTCCATCCGGAACCGTCTGGCGTGCACATGTTTGTTGAGCAGCTTTAGATCCAGAACAGGACGGAACGAGCCGTCCTTTTTTGGAACCACAAAGAGATTGGAGTAAAACCCTCGCCCTTGTTCCTGAGGCGGTACAGGAACCACTACTCCTTCCGCTCTTAGGGAGTCCACTGCCTGCAGCAGGGCATCTGCTCGGTCTGGATGTGGGGAGGTTCTGAAGAACCGAGCTGGAGGACGAGAACTGAACTCGATTCTGTACCCGCGAGACAAAATGTTTGTCACCCACCGGTCTTTGACCTGTGACATCCAAATGTCGGAAAAGCGGGAGAGCCTGCCCCCGACCGGAGATGCGGAGGGGGGGGGCTGGAAGTCATGAGGTAGCCGCTTTGGAAGCGGTTCCTCCCTTTGCTTTCTTGGGGCGTGCGTGAGCCCGCCAGGAATCTGAGACTCTTTGCGTCCTCTGAGTCCCTTTGGACGAGGAGAATTGTGTCTTGCCCGAACCTCGAAAGGACTGAAACTTCTGCTGCCATTTTTTCTGCTGAGGTTTGCTTGATCTGGGCTGGGGTAAGGAAGAGTCTTTACCCTTGGACTGTTTAATGATGTCAGCCAATGGCTCGCCAAACAGTCTATCTCTAGATAAAGGCAAGCTGGTTAAACATTTTTTGGAACCAGCATCTGCTTTCCAGTCCTTTAACCACAAGGCTCTGCGCAAAACTACCGAATTGGCGGACGCCATTGAGGTGCGGCTGGTAGATTCTAGGACCGCATTGATAGCGTAAGACGCAAACGCAGACATCTGCGAGGTAAGGGACGCCACTTGCGGCACCGCTGGATGTATGATAGCATCCACTTTTGCTAAACCAGCTGAAATAGCTTGGAGTGCCCATACGGCTGCGAATGCTGGAGCAAACGACGCGCCGATAGCTTCATAGACAGATTTTAACCAAAGGTCCATCTGTCTGTCATTGGCATCCTTAAGTGAAGCGCCATCCTCCACTGCAACTATGGATCTAGCTGCAAGTTTGGAAATCGGGGGGTCTACTTTTGGACACTGGGTCCAGCGCTTGACCACATCAGGGGGGAAAGGAAAACGTGTATCCTTAGAACGTTTAGAGAAACGCCTTTCTGGATGAGCGTCGTGTTTCTGGATTGACTCTCTGAAGTCAGAGTGATCCAAGAAAGCACTCAATTTACGCTTGGGATAGAGGAAACGAAACTTCTCCTGCTCTGCAGCTGCCTCTTCTGCAGAAGGAGCTGGGGGAGAAATATCCAACAGTCTATTGATGGCTGAGATAAGATCGTTTACCATGGCGTCCCCATCCGGGGTATCCAGATTGAGAGGGGTTCCAGGATAAGAATCCTGATCACTCTCTTCAGACGCATCACAGGGCGACTGATTGCGCTGAGACCCTGAGCAGTGTGATGACGTTGAGGGTCTTTCCCAGCGAGCTCGCTTAGGGTGGCTGGGGCTATCATCTGAGTCATAATACTCAGCCTGGGAAGCCGGGGACCCCCTTGCAGTCTGGATTAATTCCAACTGAGGGGGATTAGAGGACAGAGACCTCGCCGTGTCCATAGACTGAGCCCCAGTCATGGATTGCAAAGTTTCAAGGATTTTTGCCATAGTCACAGACATTCCATCAGCAAAAACTGCAAAGTCTGTCCCTGACACCGGGGCAGGACTTACAAGCGTCTCAGCCTGGGTCACTACCTCTCCGGACTCCGGCTGGCGAAGCAGCACCGGATCTGAGCATTGCACACAATGGGGGTCTTTGGAACCTGCTGGTAGAGCAGCCCCACATGCAGCACACGCATTGTACACAGCCCTAGCCTTGGCAGCCTTGCGTTTTGTGGATGACATGTTGCTGCCTCCTCAGAGCGATCTGGGGTATCCAGCCAGGAAGCGACCTCACAGTGCAAGAAATAAATAAATATATATATCTGGTGACACAGTACACCAATACACACTGAGGCACTAGAGGGGCCAGCTGAAATGCCGCTTACCGCCCGCTTAAGAGCGGGTGTGTGGTCTCCAAAAGCCCCCTAGTCCAGGTCTCCCAGAGCCTTGCGTCCTTCCTCTAGCCAGACTGCATGTAATGGCTGCCGGCGTCCTGGGAGAGGAGGGGGGCGGGCCCTGGGCGTTCCTGACTAAGAGCGGGAAGCCTGCTTCCCTCTGTGCCTAGTGAGAGGGCTGGAGCATGTAAATCAGGCTCCAGCCCTCGTCGCTGCTGTGAAACAGCGTCTCTCCCCTACCCTGATTGACAGGGTGGGGGCGGGAACGAAGCGGAGCTAGGCCGCAAAAGCCGGGGACTGGATTTATAAACGCCGCCGCCGTAAAAGCGCGGTCGGCGTGTCCCCGGCGCACTACAAGTCACAGCAGCGCCGCCGGTCCAGTGGGGGTCGGCGCTGCGTTCCCACAACACAAAAGTCCCCCAGTAAACTGCAGGAACACCAACTCAATCGTTACGGTCCCCGGCGCACTACAACACCCAGCCAGCCCGGAGTGTGTCTGTGCCTGCCGGGGACACAGAGTACCTGTATGATGCAGGGCCTTGTCCCTGATTGTACTCCTGCTCCGTATCCATCAGGTGCTATGGGTCTGTGGATGGAGCCCGGCGTCAGAGCTTAGAGGCCGGCAGGATCCCACTTCCACAGAGCCCTACAAGGGGATGTGGAAGGAAAACAGCATGTGGGGCTCCAGCCCCTGTACCAGCAATAGGTACCTCAACCTTACAACACCATCCACGGGTGAGAAGGGAGCATGCTGGGGGCCCTATATGGGCCCTCTTTTCTTCCATCCGAAATAGTCAGCAGCTACTGCTGACTAAAATCTGTGGAGCTATGCGTGGATGTCTGACCTCCTTCGCACAAAGCTTGAAAACTGGAGAACCCGTGATACCACGGGGGGGTATAGCCAGAAGGGGAGGGGCCTTGCACTTTTTAGTGTAGTGCTTTGTGTGGCCTCCGGAGGGCAGTAGCTATACCCCAATCGTCTGGGTCTCCCAATAGAGCGCTGAAGAAATACATGGTTCAAAGTAGTCAAAATGACTACCTCAGTAGTTCTAGTGTTAAATGTCCCTGTCTGCCATAGTAACCCATTAGTACTCCACGACTTTTCATCAAGGTAAGGGGCGGAGGGAGCGTTGAGTGCAGCACTGACAGAGTTAAAAAGCGATCAGAGAAGGGCTGCAGCTGTGTATAAGAGCCGTTGCTCTCCTACAGGTCCCAAGAGTCTGTGCAAAAAGCAAGATGAATGCCTACTGCTCATAATGAGCAATCCGGTTATTAGTCAGCAAGTGATAAAGATGTGTGAATGTAATGTATGGATGAATCCCAGGGCGCTTATTAGAGGATAAAAGAACTAGAGCTGTGCGGAAACTTTGGTATTGCTGCTTACTACAATCTGCAGTCTAAAGCAATATATGTAATCCCATTACATGCCTGTAAACATTAAAGGGAACCTGTCCCCAAATTTGTCCCGTATATGCTGTGGCCACCAACAGTAGGCCCTTATATAAAGTATTCTAGAATCTATCTATCTATCTATCTATCTATCTATCTATCTATCTATCTATCTATCTATCTATCTATCTATCTATCTATCTATCTATCTATCTATATATATATATATATATATATATATATATATATATATATATATATATATATATATATATATATATATATAATTGCCTTATTCTGTCTGTCTGTCTTGCTCCAAAATTGTGTCCTTACGGTGACACAAAGCTGATTGGCCGCTGGGCTCGCCATGGCCCCGCCCCCCCGTACGGATTGGCCGCTCGCCCAGGCAACTCGCCCACGCCCCACCCCCCCTCACGCAATGCACGCTTGCTCTGGCCCCACCCCCCGCACGCATTCCCCGAACCGACCGACACGGAGCCACGACTCCCAGGTGAGTACTGTACCCCCGGGAGCCCACATCAGCGTACGCCGCCAACCCAGCCGACACATACCCTCGCATTGCTGGGGTTGCCGCCGTATGCTGGTGTGGGCTCCCGTGCGAGCGGGGGACGGGATACGCTGGTAACCATGGTAGCATAGTTACCAGCGCATCAAGGTCCTGCAGCGGCGGAACATACACACACACACACACACACACACACACACACACACACACACACACATCAGATCACACTCACTCTCACACACACATCACATCGCATCCACACACTCACAACATCCTGGGATATCGCTTGCTTCTCGGCGGCGATACTGTGCAGTGAACTTCCAGGACCTCCCGGAGGATCACATGGCCAGAAGCACGTGGTATCTCCGGATTTTGTGAGTTTGAGCGCGTATGTGCAATACCGTCAATGTGTGTGTGCGTGAGTGTATGCGATCGGGTGTGTGTGAGTGTATGCGATCGGGTGTGTGTGTGTGTGTGTGTGTATGCAATCGGATCTGTGTCGGCAGAGGAGCACGGCGTGCTGGAGGAGGCTGGGAGGAGAGAGGCTGATCCTGGGGAAGGCTGGGAGGGGGAGGCTGAGAGAAGAGAGGCTGATGCTAGGGACAGAAAAGGCTGATGCTGCGGGCAGAGAGGCTGATGCTGCGGGCAGAGAGGCTGATGCTGCGGGCAGAGAGGCTGATGCTGCGGGCAGAGAGGCTGATGCTGCGGGCAGAGAGGCTGATGCTGCGGGCAGAGAGGCTGATGCTGCGGGCAGAGAGGCTGATGCTGCGGGCAGAGAGGCTGATGCTGCGGGCAGAGAGGCTGATGCTGCGGGCAGAGAGGCTGATGCTGCGGGCAGAGAGGCTGATGCTGCGGGCAGAGAGGCTGATGCTGCGGGCAGAGAGGCTGATGCTGCGGGCAGAGAGGCTGATGCTGCGGGCAGAGAGGCTGATGCTGCGGGCAGAGAGGCTGATGCTGGTACAGCATGGGGGATGGAGCACGATGGGGGGTGCGCAGCATGGGGGATGGAGCACGATGGGGAGTGCGCAGCATGGGGGATGGAGCACGTTTGGGAGTGTGCAGCATGGCGGATGGACCACGTTTGGGAGTGTGCAGCATGGCGGATGGAGCACGTTTGGGAGTGCGCAGCATGGCGGATGGAGCACGTTTGGGAGTGCGCAGCATGGCGGATGGAGCACGTTTGGGAGTTCGCAGCATAGCGGATGGACCACGTTTGGGAGTGCGCAGCATGGGGGATGGAGCACGTTTGGGAGTGCGCAGCATGGCGGATGGAGCACGTTTGGGAGTGCGCAGCATGGCGGAAGGAGCACGTTTGGGAGTTCGCAGCATGGCGGATGGTGCCCGATGGGGAGTGCGCAGTATGGCGGATGGAGCACGTTTGGGAGTGCGCAGTATGGCGGATGGAGCACGTTGGGGAGTGCGCAGCATGGCGGATGGAGCACGTTGGGGAGTGCGCAGCATGGCGGATGGAGCACGTTGGGGAGTGCGCAGCATGGCGGATGGAGCACGTTTGGGAGTGCGCAGCATGGCGGATGGAGCACGTTTGGGAGTGCGCAGCATGGCGGATGGAGCACGTTTGGGAGTGCGCAGCATGGCGGATGAAGCACGATGGGGAGTGCGCAGCATGGCGGATGGAGCACGATGGGGAGTGCGCAGCATGGCGGATGGAGCACGATGCGGAGTGCGCAGCATGGCGGATGGAGCACGTTTGGGAGTGCGCAGCATGGCGGATGGAGCACGATGGGGAGTGTGCATGGCGGATGGAGCACGATGGGGAGTGCGCAGCATGGCGGATGGAGCACGTTTGGGAGTGCGCAGCATGGGGGATGCAGCACGATGGGGAGTGCGCAGTATGGCGGATGGAGCACGTTTGGGAGTGCGCAGCATGGCGGATGGACCACGTTTGGGAGTGCGCAGCATGGGGGATGGAGCACGATGGGGGGTGCGCAGCATGGGGGATGGAGCACGATGGGAGGTGCACACCTCCCCCCAACACACACACGTGCACTGCACAACACACACACACACACACACACACACTGGGAACCACAAACAGCGCCCTACACAGACACCCACACACAGACAACGCTGCACACACACAACACCCAAAACACAAACACCGCGGCATACATAAATATACGCACATACCGCACAACACACACATTGCACAAAACATACCTCCCCCCAAAACACACCACACACACACAAACCGCGCAACACACACACACACACACAAACGCAACAGACACACAGCGCTCCACAAACAACGCAACACATGCAACACACATACAACACCGCTCTCACCCCCCGCCACACCCAGACAACACCCAGAACATGTACAGCCCCTACACAAACACTTGGTAACTACACACAACAACATATACAAATATATATATATATATATATAAATATAAATATAACAAAAATCATACATGAACTACACAATACGTAAATTCTAGAATACCCGATGCGTAGAATCGGGCCACCTTCTAGTACTGTATATAAGAGCCCAGGCTGCTGTGTAGACTGTAAAAAAAAAACAAAAAAAAAAAAACACCTACTCCCATAAGGGATGGTCCGGTCTGATCGGCACCTCCCCCCTCTGCGGCCAGGCACCTCCCCCCCCCTCTCTGCGGCCCGGCACCTCCCCCCCCCCTCTGCGGCCCGGCACCTCCCCCTCCCCCTCTGCGGCCCGGCACCTCCCCCCTCCCCCTCTGCGGCCCGGCACCTCCCCCTCCCCCTCTGCGGCCCGGCACCTCCCCCTCCCCCTCTGCGGCCCGGCACCTCCCCCTCCCCCTCTGCGGCCCGGCACCTCCCCCTCCCCCTCTGCGGCCCGGCACCTCCCCCCCCCCCCTCTGCGGCCCGGCACCTCCCCCCCCCCCCTCTGCGGCCCGGCACCTCCCCCCCCCCCCCCTCTGCGGCCCGGCACCTCCCCCCCCCCCTCTGCGGCCCGGCACCTCCCCCCCCCCCCCTCTGCGGCCCGGCACCTCCCCCCCCCCCCCTCTGCGGCCCGGCACCTCCCCCCCCCCCCTCTGCGGCCCGGCACCTCCCCCCCCCCCCTCTGCGGCCCGGCACCTCCCCCCCCCCCCTCTGCGGCCCGGCACCTCCCCCCCCCCCCCTCTGCGGCCCGGCACCTCCCCCCCCCCCCCCTCTGCGGCCCGGCACCTCCCCCCCCCCCCTCTGCGGCCCGGCACCTCCCCCCCCCCCTCTGCGGCCCGGCACCTCCCCCCCCCCCCCTCTGCGGCCCGGCACCTCCCCCCCCCCCCTCTGCGGCTCGGCACCTCCCCCCCCCCTCTGCGGCTCGGCACCTCCCCCCCCTCTGCGGCACCTCCCCCCCCCCCCCCTCTGCGGCCCGGCACCTCCCCCCACCCCCCTCTGCGGCCCGGCACCTCCCCCCCCCCCCTCTGCGGCCCGGCACCTCCCCCCCCCCCCTCTGCGGCCCGGCACCTCCCCCCCCCCCCTCTGCGGCCCGGCACCTCCCCCCCCCCCTCTGCGGCTCGGCACCTCCCCCCCCCCCCTCTGCGGCTCGGCACCTCCCCCCCCCCCTCTGCGGCACCTCCCCCCCCCTCTGCGGCACCTCCCCCCCCTCTGCGGCACCTCCCCCCCCTCTGCGGCACCTCCCCCCCTCTGCGGCACCTCCCCCCCTCTGCGGCACCTCCCCCCCTCTGCGGCACCTCCCCCCCTCTGCGGCACCTCCCCCCCTCTGCGGCACCTCCCCCCCTCTGCGGCACCTCCCCCCCTCTGCGGCACCTCCCCCCCTCTGCGGCACCTCCCCCCCTCTGCGGCACCTCCCCCCCTCTGCGGCACCTCCCCCCCTCTGCGGCACCTCCCCCCCTCTGCGGCACCTCCCCCCCTCTGCGGCACCTCCCCCCCTCTGCGGCACCTCCCCCCTCTGCGGCACCTCCCCCCCTCTGCGGCACCTCCCCCCCTCTGCGGCCCGGCACAGACGCGGGACGCGTCCTATGTCATCCACACTGGCCGACAATGCGGTCCTGTCCAGGCGCACTGCTCTGTGCAGATCAAAGTATTGTACTGCGTATTTGCGGGCGGTCATTCGCAGAACCGCAATACTGGCCTGTGTGGATGACGTAGGACATGCCATCCATACTTTGCTGGATAGAAGTAGGACAGAGATGGCCGCAGAGAGGAGGTGCCCGCCTGGAGAGCAGCGACACCCATCAGACCAGACCGTCCCAAGGTGAGTATAATGAAAGGGTTTTTTACGTTATACAGAGCGGCCTGGGCTCTTATATACAGTATCCTGCAATGCTGTATATATGAGCTCAGTGGTGGGGGCCGCAGCTTATAGAGAACAAATCGTGGTGACAGGTTCCCTTTAGCTACAGCAATGTTGTTCTGGATATACAATATAGTGTAGATTAACATCAAGTGATGATATAAATGGGAATCATCGTGACACTTACTTCTTCTTCTCATCATCCCCCGGTCTCTGGAGGCCGCCATAGAGCTCATCAATATAGATCTGGTACAGACACTGCTCTTCAGAAACTAAAAGCAGAAGGCAACAAACGGTAAAACAATCACAAATGCACTCAGGAACAAGGACGCTGTACTTTCTTCTTTTTCATTTGTGCATTTAGCAAGTTCTTTTTTTTTCCCCCTTTATTCGTTGTATTTAAACATGTTGCAAAACAAACAAAATGCAATGACCGACAACATGGACATGCAACCAATGAAGTGGTAACACACACTACAGTTCAAAAGTTTGGGGTCCCCCAGACAATTTTGTCTTTTCCATGAAAAAAAAAAAAAAAAAAAAATCACACTTTTAGTTATCAAATAAGTTGCATAATGAGTAGAAAATATCGTCCAGACATTGACGAGGTTAGAAATAATGATTTTTACTTGAAATAATAATTTTCTCCTTCAGACTTTGCTTTCGGCACAGAATGCTCCTTTGCAGCAATTCCAGCTTTGCAGACCTTTGGCATTCTAGCTGTTAATGTGCGGGGGTAATCTGGAGATATTTCCACCCCATGCTTCCCCCCTCCCACAAGTTGGATTGTCTTGATGGGCACTTTTTGCACCATACGGTCAAGCTGCTCCCACAACAGCTCAATAGGGTTGAGATCTGGGGATTGGGCTGGCCCTTCCATTACAGATAGAATACCAGCTACTGCTTTTTCCAGAATAGTTCATGCATAATTTGGAGGTGTTGCTTTGGGTCACTGTCCTGTTGCAGGATGAAATTGGCTCCAATCAAGCGCTGTCCAAAGGGTATGGCATGGTGTTGCAAAATGAAGTGATAGCCTTCCTTATTCCTTATTCAAAATCTATTTCACCTTGTACAAATCTCCCACTTTACCAGCACCAAAGCAACCCCAGACCATCACATTGCCTCCACCGTGCTTAACAGATGGCGTCAGGCACTCTTCCAGCATCTTTTTAGTAGTTCTGCATCTCACAAATGTTCTTCTGTGTGATCCAAACACCTCCAACTTCAATTAGTCTGTCCATAACACTTTTTTCCAATCTTCCTCTGTCCAATGTCTGTGTTCTTTTGCCCATATCAATCTTTTCCTTTTATTAACCAGTCTCAGATATGGCTTTTTCTTTGCCACTCTGCCCTGAAAGCCAGCATCACGGAGTCGCCTCTTCACTGTAAATGGGGACACTGGCGTTTTGCAGGTACTATTTAATGAAGCTGCCAGTTGAGGACCTGTGAGGCATTGATTTCTCAAACTAGAGACTCTAATGTACTTGTCTTGTTGCTCAGTTGTGCAGCGCGGCCTCCCACTTCTCTTTCTACTCTGGTTAGAGCCTGTTTGTGCTCTCCTCTGAAGGGAGTAGTACACACCATTGTAGGAAAGCTTCAGTTTCTTGGCAATTTCTCGCATCGAGTATCCTTCATTTCTAAGAACAAGAATAGACTGTCGAGTTTCACATGAAAGTTCTCATTTTCGGCCATTTTGAGAGTTTAATGGAACCAACAAATGTAATGCTCCAGATTCTCAACTAGCTCAAAGGAAGGTCAGTTTTATGGCTTCTCTAATCAGCAAAACTGTTTGCGGCTGTGCTAACATACTTGTACAAGGCTTTTCAAGAGATTTCTAAACATCCATTAGCCTTCTAACACAGTTAACAAAACACAATGTACCATTAGAACACTGGAGTGGTGGTTGTTGGAAATGGGCCTCTATCCACCTATGTAGATATTGCATTCAAAACCAGACGTTTGCAGCCAGAATAGTCATTTACCACATTAACAATGTATAGAGTGGATTTCTCTTTAATTTAATGTTAGCTTCATTGAAAAAAAAATGTGCTTTTCTTTCAAAAATAAGGAAATATCTAAGTGACCCTAAACTTTTGAACTGTAGTGTATAAAAAACAGAGGTCTTATTATTACAGACTGGGAAAACTTATATATGGAACAGAGCAATATATAAGACTCAGGCTAGATAAGATATCAGGACTGATTTAGGGACCCAAGTCATAAGCAACACCAGAAGCGCTGGTATCAGGTCCACATCAGGCCGAAATGACGGAAGGAAAAAACACAATAGAACAAAAAAAACAAGAACAAAATGAGACTCCTGTAATTCTCGAGGGTCAAGGATTAGACGACTGTGCTCCCAAAGACCCCAGACCTTTTAAAGGTTAGCTGGACATCCCCTATTCTGAAGGGTAACTTTCTCATATGGAAAAACACAGTTAACCAAGATACTCAATCTGCCAATTGTGAGCGATCTGTCAGCGGATCAGTGGAGAGCAATTGTTTTCTTTAGCCAAGAATAATGTTTCCCTGAAAAAGATTGGCGTGTGATCCTGACAATATTCAGCTAACAACCTAAATAACACCAGCTTGAGGGGGGGTCCACATAATATAGGGATTGACTTAGAAGACAGCGACCTAAAAACATTCATCCAAGAAGAATACTGGGGGGCAAAACTGCTGTATTGTATGCCAGAGGATGGGATTTACAGAATAGCAAGGATGGCATTCTGCAGAATGGGTCCTGCCTATCTTAGTCTATTAGTGGGATTAGACGCTCCACAATAAACAGAGCAGAATATGTACTCACATATCTATCCTTAGGTTTAGCAATAGTCATTTTATTTAATGAGCGAGAGACAGAGCGAGAGACAGAGCGAGAGACAGAGCGAGAGACAGAGCGAGAGACAGAGCGAGAGACAGAGCGAGAGACAGAGCGAGAGACAGAGCGAGAGACAGAGCGAGAGACAGAGCGAGAGACAGAGCGAGAGACAGAGCGAGAGACAGAGCGAGAGACAGAGCGAGAGACAGAGCGAGAGACAGAGCGAGAGACAGAGCGAGAGACAGAGCGAGAGACAGAGCGAGAGACAGAGCGAGAGACAGAGCGAGAGACAGAGCGAGAGACAGAGCGAGAGACAGAGCGAGAGACAGAGCGAGAGACAGAGCGAGAGACAGAGCGAGAGACAGAGCGAGAGACAGAGCGAGAGACAGAGCGAGAGACAGAGCGAGAAAGAGAGAGAGACTCTCTCTGATCATGTCAGGCTGGTTTCTGGACATGCTCTCTAGAAGCAAACAGGATCCTTTCTATCAGCATGCCACCATTCACAAGCGGTTGCGTGCGGTACAGTCAGGATCCGGTGACATGCAGTATTTGGACGCAGGTCAAAAACGCTACAAGTAGCGTGTTTGAAAAAGTTAAAATACTGCAAGTCGCAGGATCCTGACTGTACCGCACGCAACCGCATGTGAACGCATGTTGACGCAAGTCCATTGCAAATGCATTGAAAGGAAAACGCATTTGTATTGGATCTGTTTTTGCGTTAAAGTAACGTTCAGGACGTAGGTTAAAAAAACGTAGTGTGACAGTATCCTAATGTGTATGGGGGCCCAGACAGATGATGACAAAGAATATAAGGATCCAACACATGCAATATTGGACTGCCGAGCCTCGTCTTCTCTACAGAAGAGCCGCTGCCAGAAATGTCTGGCAGCAGCTTTTGCACACAGAACACAAGGCCGCTCAGCCGAGTTAGCAATCCTCCGTATGGGAAAGTTATCCAAGACATCAGACGACATATCTAAAAGTGCATAGAGGTCTTTATTCCGGAGACCCCTACAACTCCCTCTGACGGCTCATATAAGGACAAGACTTCACTGAAGACAAGCTTTCTGCTCTCTAGATAACTGCTCGTTGACCGCCTACATGAAAGTCACGATGCGGATGGTAAAAAAACCAGTAAATATTGCTAATCTGCAGAAATAGAGCACCGAGCGGAAGGTAATTTGTGAATTTCAACATCTGTGAATGCAAGACTTTAAGGCTGTGTGGTTTTTTTGTTGCAGATTTGGAGCAGTTTATCATGGAGACTGGTATCCAAATCTGCATGCCTATTCTTCTCCATGCAAAGGCAATGAGAATTCTGAAGCACTGTGCGCACGTCGCTTCTTTTTTTCCTTGCAGTTTTGGGTGCAGAAAAAAAATCTGCAGCATGTCAATTGTTAGTGCGTTTTTTCCTGCGTTTTGTAGCCCTTCCAGGAACAAAACAAAAAAAAAAGCATCAAAAAACATGTTTTTTGTGCGTTTTTCTGCCACAAGGTGCGTTTTTTTTGCACCTAATCTGCAGCGTGCGCACATAGCCTTAAGGGTTTATAAAAAATAGCAATATTATTACATACTTCCAGCAAAGTCGTTCTGTACCAGGCCCCGGTAGCGTTCATAATTACACTTTCGGTCGTCAGCTTCCTGTTCGGGTGTTCTGGTAAAGGCAGAAATAAAGCTTCATAAAAACAATTAAGCCCACCCAAATAATTCACCCCTTCTTTGCTCAGCTATCCCCGGCAATAACCCTTTATTAGTGGTCACAGAGCACTGCATGGTTTGGTTTTTTTTTTTAAATAAAATCTATACTTATCTGTCGGATCGGCACAGCTCTTGCACTCTCTGCCTCTGTCCCCCACTCGTCACCTGACAAAGAATGGTTGACTGCAGCGGTCACACCACACTATTTGTTAGGGGAACGGCAGAAAACACATCTGAGAGTGGAGGAAAAGCGCCAGTGCCTGTGCTCCATATACGCATCTTTAAATATGCGCAGCGTGCTATAGAGCACTGGATAACCCTTTTAAAGGGAACCTGTCAGTTGCAAAATGCACCCAGGACCACGAGCAGTTCTGAGTGCATATTTCTAATCCCTGCCTAACCATCCCTATATCTAGTAGCATAGATGAAGGGATCTTTAGAAAAAGTATTTCTAAAGATCCTTTATGATATGCTAATGAACGCAGACTAGTTGCAAGGCCATTAGTTCCCCCTCTTAGCTGCGGACGCTGGGCAATGAGCACTCAATAGCATGTTAGGCTGCTTTCACACCTCCGGTTTTTGCAATGCGGCACAATCCGGCACTTTCCAGGAAAAACGGAACAGTTTTTTTTTTGCTGCCGGTTGCGTTTTTCCTGCATAGACTTTAGTGCTGCATTGTGCCCCATGGGCTCACGTTCCGTCCGGTTTTTGCCGCATGCGGCGGCCGGAACGTTCCCTGGCACATTTTTTGCTCCGGCAAAAAAACCGCATCGCGCCGCATCCAGCCGATGCGGCGCTTTTTCCAATGCATCCCTATGGATGCCGGATGCGGCAAAAACCGAATCCGGCTGCCTCATGCAGTTTTTGCCACTGCGCATGCTCAGTAGCATGCCGCAAGCGGCAAAAACCGGACGGGCCGCATTTAAAAAACGTATGCAAAGGATGCAATGTTTTCACCGCATCCGTTGCATAGGTTGCACAGCCGGATTGAGCCGCACCGCTCAAACCGGATGTTTGAAAGCAGCCTTAGCAGGCCCCTGTGGGTGTGCTAACATGCCAAGAGGGCGGACTAGTCGGGGGAACCAACGCCCCTACGCTCATTAGCATACCATAAAGGATCTTTAGAAATACTTTATCTAAAGATCTCTTTATCTATTCTACTACAGGGATGGTTAGGCAGGGATTAGCAATATGCACCCAGAACTGCTCGTGGTTGTGGGTGCATATTGCACCTGACAGGTTCCCTTTAAATGAAGGAACTTTAGCTCTTTTAAGAAACAGAATCTTGAATAAAAAGCATCAAGAATATTTCAAGATTCAAGGAAGTGACAACATTACTCAACATAATTGGGCACTTCCCACTGGTATACACAAAGAAGGGAATTTTGTTACTTACCGTAAATTCCTTTTCTTCTAGCTCTTATTGGGAGACCCAGACGATTGACGATTGGGGTATAGCTACTGCCCTCTGGAGGCCACACAAAGCACTACATCAAAAGTGCAAGGCCCCTCCTCCTCTGGCTATACCCCCCCCGTGGTATCACGGGTTCTCCAGTTTTAGTGCCAAAGCAAGAAGGAGGAAGCCAATAACTGGTTTAAACAAATTAACTCCGAATAACATCGGAGAACTGAAAAACCGTTCAACATGAACAACATGTGTACCCGCAAACAACAAAAAAACATCCCGAAGGACAACAGGGCGGGTGCTGGGTCTCCCAATAAGAGCTAGAAGAAAAGGAATTTACGGTAAGTAACAAAATTCCCTTCTTCTTCAGCGCTCTATTGGGAGACCCAGACGATTGGGACGTCCAAAAGCTGTCCCTGGGTGGGTAAAGAAATACCTCATGTTAGAGCTGCAAAAACAGCCCTCCCCTACGGGGGTGTCACTGCCTCCTGCAGGACTCTTCCACCTAAGCTGGCATCCGCCGAAGCATAGGTATGCACCTGATAATGCTTGGTGCAAGTGTGCAGACTGGACCAGGTGGCTGCCTGGCACACCTGTTGAGCCGAAGCCTGGTGTCGCAATGCCCAGGACGCACCCACGGCTCTGGTAGGATGGGCCTTCAGCCCTGATGGAACCGGAAGCCCAGCAGAACGGTAGGCTTCAAGAATTGGTTCTTTGATCCATCGAGCCAGGGTGGCCTTAGAAGCCTGCGACCCTTTGCGCTTACCAGCGACAAGGACAAAGAGTGCATCCGAACGGCGCAAGGGCGCCGTGCGGGAAATGTAGATTCTGAGTGCTCTCACCAGATCTAACAAAAGTAAATCCTTCTCATACCGATGAACTGCATGAGGACAAAACGAAGGCAAAGAGATATCCTGATTAAGATGAAAAAAGGATACCACCTTCGGGAGAAACTCCTGAATGGGGCGCAGCACTACCTTGTCCTGGTGGAAGACCAGGAAGGGAGCCTTGGATGACAGCGCTGCCAGCTCAGACACTCTCCGAAGAGATGTGATCGCTACCAGAAAAGCCACTTTCTGTGATAGTCTAGAAAGTGAAACCTCCCTCAGAGGCTCGAAGGGCGGCTTCTGGAGGGCAACTAGTACCCTGTTCAGATCCCATGGATCTAACGGCCGCTTGTACGGGGGTACGATATGGCAAACCCCCTGTAGGAACGTGCGCACCTTAGGAAGGCGCGCCAAACGCCTCTGAAAAAAGACGGATAGCACCGAGACCTGACCTTTAAGGGAGCCGAGCGACAAACCTTTTTTCTAACCCAGATTGCAGGAAAGATAGAAAGGTAGGCAATGCAAATGGCCAGGGAGACACTCCCTGAGCAGAGCACCAGGATAAGAATATCCTCCACGTTCTGTGGTAGATCTTAGCAGACGTGGGCTTCCTAGCCTGTCTCATGGTGGCAACGACCCCTTGGGATAATCCTGAAGACGCTAGGATCCAGGACTCAATGGCCACACAGTCAGGTTCAGGGCCGCAGAATTCCGATGGAAAAACGGCCCTTGGAACAGTAAGTCTGGTCGGTCTGGTAGTGCCCACGGTTGGCCGACCGTGAGATGCCACAGATCCGGATACCACGCCCTCCTCGGCCAGTCTGGGGCGACGAGTATGACGCGGCTGCAATCGGATCTGATCTTGCGTAGCACTCTGGGCAAGAGTGCCAGAGGTGGAAACACATAAGGGAGCCGGAACTGCGACCAATCTTGCACTAAGGCGTCTGCCGCCAGAGCTCTTTGATCGCGAGACCGTGCCATGAAGGTTGGGACCTTGTTGTTGTGCCGGGACGCCATTAGGTCGACGTCCGGCCTTCTCCATCGGCGACAGATTTCCTGAAACACGTCCGGGTGAAGGGACCATTCCCCTGCGTCCATGCCCTGGCGACTGAGGAAGTCTGCTTCCCAATTTTCTACGCCGGGGATGTGAACTGCGGATATGGTGGAGGCCGTGGCGTCCACCCACATCAGAATCCGCCGGACTTCCTGGAAGGCTTGCCGACTGCGTGTCCCCCCTTGGTGGTTGACGTATGCCACCTCTGTGGAGTTGTCCGACTGAATTCGGATCTGCCTTCCTTCCAGCCACTGCTGGAAGGCTAGAAGGGCAAGATACACTGCTCTGATTTCCAGAACATTGATCTGAAGGGTGGACTCCTGCTGAGTCCACGTACCCTGAGCCCTGTGGTGGAGAAAAAACTGCTCCCCACCTTAACAGACTCGCATCTGTCGTGACCACCGCCCAAGACGGTGGTAGGAAGGATCTTCCCTGTGATAATGAGGTGGGAAGAAGCCACCATTACAGAGAGTCCTTGGCCGTCTGTGAAAGGGATACTTTCCTGTTCAGGGATGTTGACTTCCCGTCCCATTGGCGGAGAATGTCCCATTGAAGTGGACGCAGATGAAACTGCGTAAACGGGACCGCCTCCATTGCCCATCTTCCCGAGGAAGTGCATGAGGCGTCTTAAGGAGTGCGACTGACCTTGAAGGAGAGTCTGCACCCCAGTCTGTAGTGACCGCTGCTTGTCCAGCGGAAGCTTCACTAGCGCTGAGAGGGTATGAAAATCCTGCCAAGATACGTTAGTGATTGGGTCGGTGACAGGTTTGGCTTTGAGAAGTTGATGAGCCACCCAAACGTCTGGAGAGTCTCCAGCGCAACATTCAGGCTGAGTTGGCATGCCTCTTGAGAGGGTGCCTTGCCAAGTAGATCGTCCAAGTAAGGGATCACAGAGTGTCCCTGTGAGTGCAAGACTGCTACCCCTGCCGCCATGACCTTGGTGAACACCCGTGGGGCTGTCGCCAGACCGAATGGCAGAGCTACGCACTGAAGATGGTCGTCACCTATCACGAAACGTAGAAAACATTGGTGCTCTGTAGCAATCGGCACGTGGAGATAAGCATCTTTGATGTCTATTTATGCTAGGAAATTTCCTTGAGACATTGAGGCAATGACGGAGCGGAGGGTTTCATCCGGAACCGCCTGGCCTCCACGTGCTTGTTGAGCAGTTTTAGGTCCAGAACGGAACGGAAAGAGCCATCCTTTTTTGGCACCACAACCAGATTGGAGAAAAACCGTGTCTTGTTCCTGAAGAGGAACAGGGATTACCACTCCTTCTGCCTGCAGAAGAGCATCGGCTCGGTGGGGAGGTGGGGACGGTCTGAAGAATCGAGTCGGAGGACGAGAACCGAACTCTGTCCTGTGCACGTGGGCACAATGTCCCTCACCCACCGGTCTGTGACCTGTGGCAGCTAAATGTCGCCAAAGGCGAGCGAGTCTGCCATCAACCGTGGATGCGGAGAGATGAGAGAGCTGAGAGTCATGAGGAGACCGCCTTGGTAGCGGTTCCTCCGGCTGCCTTCCTTGGGCGTGATTGAGCCCGGCCGGAAGCTGAGCCCCTCTGAGGCTTTTCAGCCCTTTTGGGCGAGGACAAGTGGGACCTGCCCGAGCTTGGGAAGGACCGAAACCTCGACTGTCCTTCCAGGACAGCATCAATAGGGCAAGTCGCAATGCAGACATTGCGAGGTTACGGACGCCCCTGCGGCATAGATGTACATATGCTCAAGACCAGCTGCGTCAAGAACAGCTGAAAGCTTAGGGTGCCCCTACGGCTGTGAATGCCGGAGCAACCGACACGCCGATAGCCTCATAGACAGATTTCAATCAGAGTCCATCTGTCAGTCAATGGCATCTTTAAGTGAAGTCCCATCTCCACTGCAACTATGGCTCTAGCCGCAAGCCTGGAGATTGGAGAATCCACCCTTGGACCCTGGGTCCAGCGCTTGACCACGTCAGGGGGAAAGGGATAACGTGTATCCTTAATACGTTTGGAGAAAACGCTTATCTGGTAAGCGTGGTGTTCCTGGACTGCTTCTCTGAATTCAGCGTGGCCAGAAGAATACTCAATATACGTTTGAGCTACTGGAATGGGACTTCTCCTGCTGTGAAGCTGACTCCTCCGCTGGGGGAGCTGAGGGAGAAAGATCCAACATTCCATTGATGGACGCCATAGGATCATTCCTTATGGCGTCACCATCCGGTGTATCCGGATTGAGAGCGGTGTCAGGATCAAAGTCCTGATGAGCTACGTCTGCCTCACCATACAGAGAGTCCTCCTGGGACCCCCCCGGAGCACCGATTTTATTCCAAATGAGGGTGGCCAGGGAGCAATGAACAAGATTGCGCATGGCCTGTCTGGACTGCATGACAATATATCAGCCGAAACTGCAACTCTGTCCCTGTCCTTGGACAGGATTGACAGGTGGTTCCTTTGGCCACGTCTAGGAGAGACCCCGGCTGACCAAGTGCTACAGGAGAGCATTGCAGACAATGGGGGTCAGTGCCGTGGAACAGTATGACATGCAGTAAAAACAGCATTGAAAGCCTGTGTTGCTTATATGCTGCTGCCGACTAGCCATCTAGGATTATAGAGCCAAGAATGGCGACCGTACAGTGCAATGTATAGCATACCAGCACAAGTACAAATGACCACTGCAGCACATGCAATACAAGCAGCATAGAAGCCTGTGCCGTGGCACCCCAGCTCTACTGCTGCTGTAGACTAGTCATCTAGGGGAATATGGCCCAGAAGAGTGACCATACAGTGCAATGTATAGCATACAAGCACAAGTACAAATGCACACTGCAGCCCATGCAATACAAGCAGCATAGAAAAAAACCTGTGCCCCAGCACCCTTGGTTTTCTGCTGCTGTAGTCTAGCCATTCCAGGAGAATATAGCTAAGACTAGCGACTGTACAGTGGAATGTACAACACATAAACACAAATGAGCACCTCAGTCTGCAATACAAGTAGCCTAGAAAGCCTGTGCCTTAGCACACCTGCTTTCCTGCTGCTAATGTGTCGCTCCCCAAGCGGGCATATAGCGACCTGTGCAGTTAAAAACAACACATGTACACACTGCATTTATCTGTGTTCAGCACTATGTGTGCCGCTTACCGCCCGCCTATCAGCGGGTGTATGATCGCCACCGTCCTGCCTGGTTGCTGAAAATCCGAGCTCGGACTTCAGTAATGGCTGCCGGCTTCTTCCCCAGCTCATGTGAGGAGGGGCGGGCCGTGGGCGTGCCCCCAAGGCAGAGCGGGAATCCGGCGCCCGACAGTGTGCAGTGAGAGGGCTGGAGCATGTAAAAAGGCTCCAGCCCTCGGCGCTGCTGATTGCTCAGCGCCTGTCCCCTTCCCTGAGTGACAGGGAGGGGGCGGGAACGAAGCGGCCCTAGGCCGCAGAAGCCGGGGACTGTATTTATAAGCGCCGCCGCCGTAAAAGCGCGGTCGGCGCCCAGTCCCCGGCGAACTACAAGTCCCAGCCGCGCCGCCGCTCCCGGAGCGTCCGGCGCGGTAGTTCCCAAAACACAAAGTCACTCAGCAAAGCTGCAGTGACTGTAACCCATTACTGTCCCCGGCGCACTAGCACACCCAGCAAGCCTGGAGTGTGCTGTGCCTGTGTGTACGGGGACACAGAGTACCTGTAATGGTGCAGGGCCATGTCCCTGAACGGTACTCCAGCTCCGTATCCAACAGGTTCAAATGGGTCTGTGGATGGAGCCCGGCGTCAGAGCTTTGAGGCCGGCAGGATCCCACTTCCACAGAGCCCCTCAGGGGGATGTGGAAGGAAAGCAGCATGTCAGGCTCCAGCCCTGTACCAGCAATAGGTACCTCAACCTTACAACACCATCCAGGGGTGAGAAGGGAGCATGCTGGGGACACTATATGTGTCCTCTTTTCTTCCATCCGACATAGTCAGCAGCTACTGCTGACTAAAATCTGTGGAGCTATGCGTGGATGTCTGACCTCCTTCGCACACAAAGCTAAAACTGGAGAACCCGTGATACCACGGGGGGGGTATAGCCAGAGGAGGAGGGGCCTTGCACTTTTGATGTAGTGCTTTGTGTGGCCTCCAGAGGGCAGTAGCTATACCCCAATCGTCAATCGTCTGGGTCTCCCAATAGAGCGCTGAAGAAATGTGATTGCCAGCGACCACGAAATGATTTAAAGGAGACCTGTCCGCACATTTTTACATGCTTTAGCTGTATAGTACTTGGAGCCCAATAAAATGAAACGTCTTCTGTAAATATATGGGTCAGTCATTAGAAATCTAGTGTAAAAGTCATATGCAAATGAGGCTAGAAGTGCAGAGGGGGCGTGTCAGTGCACTTGGAGGAAGCAGTTCATGTGCCCCTGTAACAGTGTCTCCCCCCAGCCTGCACCATAATGTAATCAGGCCTCCAGCAGTATCATAACAGCGTGTCCCTCCCTGGCCTATGTGCCTGGACTTTGATGTAATCAGGTCTAGGTCAACATCTAGTGGGCGACAGTCTGTTCTTCTCCGCATGGGGCTCATCCAATACAAGCCTGTAATTCTGGAAACTTCTCCATAAATAGCCATATACTCAAAAGTGGGTTGAACCCTTTCCCATCCAGGGGGTGGTTCTAAGGAGAGGTGGAAGATTCAGCCACATTGTGAGGTAAATCCGGAGATATGACGATAAATCATGATATTCAAGTATGTCAGGAAGCCCTCTCCTGGTGTCACCCCCCCTTTCCTTCACACAACTGGTTTAGCAACAAATCCCATGGCCATCTCCTGTGATATGGAGATGAGGTGGTGTGGGAACAATGGACACAGGATGACTCCCTGCCGTCACCCTGTAACAAGAGTTGTATCTCATTAGCAAGGCTATGGAACTAGCTAGACAGAACGACTCCAGTAAAAAATGGTTCATATCTCGCCAGCCATATTTCCGATAAATACGGCAACCATAAAAATGGTGTTTTCGCATGCGGACGATGCTGGCACACCTTTTTTATGGGAGCGGGAGCTTGGGAAATACCCCAGGCGTGATATCAGCCAATGGGGAACTAATAGACAAGTCATGAGTCCTCTCGTTCTGTAGCTAAATTCATAACTATCACAATGAGAGCATTGGCGTCCGCCTACGACGCTCCCAGGCAAAGTTATGGCCATATTCCATGTTGTGGATTTTGTCCATAACTCCAGCCAGGGGTGGAGCAGTGCTCCCTCTGAGGTCACGAAGGTAGGAGGGGACCTGGATTTGCCCAGGTTGATAACCCTACTTCGGCCATTTTCCAGGGTTCTTTCGCTGGGGGTCACGTGCAGGAAACATCTGTGGGAGTTCCTAGAAACCTGGTCTACAGCGCCCCCCTGTGGCCAGACGCACAAGGTAACTGATTGAATTGCATACCTGTTTGTAACCCATGCTTTATCTGTAACTGTACTCTGACCTATGTATATTCTGTAGATTCCCTATTGTATATATTGTAGTTTCTAGTGTGCTTTAGGCTGATTAAATTATATAATTAATCTTGGGCTGTTCTGTTATCTCGATCTTGAATCCCACGTCTGTGTGTTCGGCTAATAGTTACCGTGAAGCGGTTGGTGGCAGCGAGTTGTGCCAAGGATTATTGTGGGGAGGCCAGTGAGATTCGGGGAGATTTTATATATTCCGCCCGCGGAGGTCGGGGGAATATATACCCTACTCTCACCGGGGACCCTTCAATAATCGGCATAAGTAGTATAGCGGCCTCCTTGCTTATTGTCGGGCAATTCCATAATTGGCCTGACTATAAGAGGGGCGCTAGAGAGCGCGTCACGTGCTCTGTCTGTCGGTCGGGAGGTATAAAGGAGGGGTGACCCCCACTTGTTACCCCCCGATTGTGACGTACTGGTAGCCAGCGCGGGGGATTTCTGAGTGACCCCCCCGGTGGTTTGTGACATATTGGTGGCATAGCGGTGGGATCGAGATAATAGTGTGTGTGAGTGTGAGACCCATACTCCCAGACACTAAAGACTGCCTGCAGCAGCTGTGGCTGCTGGGGTCTTCAGACTAGCTCAACACTAGAGTGTCAGAGTGCAGATACTGTAAGGTGTGTGGAGGCATCAGGTGTCAGTTCTGTGTCAGTGACCAAAAGTCTGCAAGAATGGCTGATGGCACCAGGAGCAGAGCTATGCAACTGGCCAATGCTAAGGCAGGAGCCGAAGAGAGGGAGGACGGTGCTGTGGACAGCAATGAGGAGGTTGCCCACGAGTCCTCCAGGAGCTCGACGCCAGAAAACCGTTCTGCCGAGGACATTGCGCAACCTGGCACTGCTGGACAAGATGAGGAGGAGCTCACCCAAGGTTCCTCAACGAGCCAGATGCCAGCCCTCCGCTCTGAAAGGGACAGTGAATCGCCTAGCTCTGCAGCGTGCCGCAGATCACCACGTGCCATTCCACCGAGCCTGGGAGGCTCGGATAGCCTTCTTCAAATGGCTATGGCCCTTCTCCAGGCTGGAGACCAGAAGGGCTACAAGGAACTCCTGGCAGAGCGCAGGGCAGAGCGGCAGGCAGCGCGTGACGCTGAGGCTGCGGAGCGGCACGCAGAGCGTGAGGCTGCGGAGCGAGAGCGGCAGGCAGCGCGTGAAGAGCGAGAGCGACAGGCAGACCGTGACTACCAGCTGCAGCTAGCTCAGCTCCGGCCCTCATCAGCCACATGTGACCTTCGAGACACCAAACTTCCAAAGGTCCGTGTTGAGGACTTCCCAGTGCTGGAGAAGGATGGAGACTTGGACTCTTTCTTGACTGCTTTTGAACGGACTTGCTTGCAGCACCATCTGGACAAGGACCAGTGGGCCAAATACCTGACCCCCCGTTTAAGGGGTAAGGCCCTGGATATCCTTGGGGACTTGCCTGCTGAGGCAGATCAGGGCTACGACACCATCAAGCGGGCCCTGATCCAACAGTACAACCTCACTCCAGAGTCCTACCGCAAGAAGTTCCGGAGCCTACAGAAGGGACCAAAGGACTCCTGGGCTGACCACCGGCGGGCACTTGCCCGAGCTGCCGACCACTGGACCCAAGGCCTGCAGCTTTCCACCGGACCGGAGATCCTGGACTTGTTCATCACGGAGCAACTCTTGTGGAACTGCCCTGAGGATCTCCGCCAGTTCATCCGAGACCAGAAGCCAAAGGGGTCCACGGCTACAGCTGCCCTTGCCGATGACTACACCAACAACCGGGCCCCTGAGGCCAGGAGAGCGGCCACCAGCAACACCTGGAGAGGGGGTAAGATGAATTCTGCGACTGCCCCACCTGCCCCTAGACTGCAGGGGGTGTCCCCCTCAACTCCCCTCTCCAGGCCCGTGGCGGAACCAAGACGGTGCCACCAGTGCAACCTACCTGGACACTTCAAGGCCATGTGCCCTCAGCGTCCCAAGGCCCCGGCTCCGTCCCCGTCCCAAGGGCCGCCCAAGGTGTATTGTGTGGGTGGGGGTGGTGGTAGGTCCCTGGACAGCTTCCAACCTGTCACCGTCGGCCGGTCTGTGACCATAGGACTGCGAGACAGCGCCTCGGAGGTGACTCTGGTGCGGCCTGAGATGGTGTCCCCCCAAGACTTGATCCCTGGAAAAACCCTCGCTGTCTCCGGGATTGGAGGCACTGACCCGGCGCTGCCTGTTGCTGACATTTATGTGGACTGGGGCGCAGGGCGAGGGGTGAGGGAGGTGGGGGTAACTGATCGGATCCCTGCAAACGTGCTACTTGGGACAGATTTGGGGCAGATAACCTCCCAGTTTGGGCCCCAACCAAGGGCTGAACCTTCAGCCAGTACTGACATGCCTCCGGACAATGTTAATGTGTTATCTATGAATGATGTAAGGGAGGAGGGAGTGAACTCTGATATTTCTGCTTGCATAGACACCATAGACACACACTCAGCTGCAGCTGTGACAGGGGAGGGGGTCAGAGAAAGGTGTGACAATGCCTCTACAAGTAATCAGCCTGTGAGCTGGGATCTGTTGCCCTCTGAAGGGATAAGCAGAGAGCAGGGTGCTGCAGGGGGAGGACCAGTGTGTGGGGTGGGGGCTACCACAGCAAATGTGGGGTCCCCAGAGATTTCACAGCGGGGTTCTGTTGCTGCAGGAGGGGAACAGGCAGGTGAGATTGGGGCCGGTCCAGGAGCGGAAGTGCTCCCAGGTAAGATCTCGGTGCATGGTTCCCCCACAACCGGGGTGTCAGGAAGCCAGGTAGGTCTGCCTGAACCGGCGACTTGGTCAGGAACGGAGGAGGAGCAGGCACGACCCACGGTCGCAGCGGCTGTGGCCGCTGTCACCCGCAGTGGGAGTGCTGGAAGCCAAGGGGCCTCCCGGAGGTCCGATAGCTCTTCCCCTTCTGACCAAGTGGCAGCCGAGTCAGGTGGAGGCCAGGACACAGGTCCCGGGGTACTGACTGAAGATGTGACAGTCTCGTCGATTCTGGCCACATCTAGTCAGGGGTTTCAGGCAGCGTTAGAAGCTGACGACAGCCTGAAAGCTCTTAAGGAGCAGGCGGCACAGCCTCCCTCGGACTCGGACCCGGAGCGAGTGGTCTGGGACCAAGGACGGCTGTACCGGGCCACGGTCCAGCAGGGTTCACCGGAGGCGTGGCCCAGGGACCGACAGTTGGTGGTACCCTATCCGTTCCGGACGGAGTTGTTGCGGATCGCACATGAGATTCCGATGGCCGGACACCTAGGGATCGCTAAGACCAAGGCCAGGTTAAACCAGCCTTTCTACTGGCCAAAAATGGGGGCCGATGTGGCTGCCTACTGCCGTTCGTGTGAAACCTGTCAGAGAGTGGGGAAGGCGGGGCCACGCCCCAAAGCCCCACTGGTATCTCTGCCAATCATCGATGAGCCTTTCAGGAGGGTGGCTGTGGATCTGGTCGGCCCGCTGGCCATCCCCAGCAGCTCCGGGAAACGCTTCATACTGACGGTAGTGGACTATGCCACCCGGTACCCAGAAGCAGTGGCCTTGTCGTCCATTCGGGCTGACAAGGTGGCCACCGCATTGCTGGAGATTTTCTCCCGAGTGGGTTTTCCCCAGGAAATGCTCACTGACCGGGGGACCCAATTCATGTCCCAGCTGATGGAGGCCCTCTGTAAGCAAGTCCAGGTGCGACATCTGGTGGCCAGCCCGTACCATCCACAGACTAATGGCCTGTGCGAGCGGTTCAATGGCACCTTAAAGCAGATGCTTAAGATGTTGGTCGACTCCCATGGGCGTGACTGGGAGCGGTATCTCCCACACCTGTTATTTGCTTACCGGGAGGTTCCACAGGCCTCAACAGGATTCTCACCGTTTGAGCTCCTGTACGGGCGACGTGTGCGGGGCCCCCTGGCTCTGGTGAAAGAGGCTTGGGAAGGGGATTTGGCCACCCCTGGAGTGTCGGTTATCGAGTATGTCATGCGCTTCCGGGACAAAATGCAGGCCTTGACGCAACTGGTACACGACAATATGGCTCAAGCCCAGGCCGATCAGAAGCGTTGGTACGACCAGAACGCTTGTGAGAGGACCTACCAAGTGGGTCAAAAGGTGTGGGTACTGGTCCCCGTACCACAGGACAAGCTTCAGGCAGCCTGGGAAGGCCCATACCTCGTGTACCAGCAGCTCAACCCTGTAACGTACCTGGTCACCCTGGACCCTGCCCGTGGAAGGCGGAAGCCCTTCCATGTGAACATGATGAAGGCACATCATGAGCGGGAGGCATGTGCGCTCCCCGTGTGCAACCTGCCCGAGGAGGGAGAAGCGGAAACCCTCTTGGATATGCTAGCCCAGGTTAGGGCAGGCGGATCCATTGAGGATGTGGAGGTTGGCCATATTTTGAGATAGTTGATGCTTTGTTGGGTGAAGGGCTAGGATCTGTTGCTGCGGCCAGGTCCTGGTGCCCATGTGTGGATCATTGAACAGTGAAGATCGGCTGGCACGTGGGATTGTGTTGTCTCGGCCACGCTGCTGGATTTAAGGAACTCATCTAAGGACTATTGTTGCATTTTCCTTGGCGTGATCGCTGGGTGGCGCCCCTGGATCTCTTTGTGTTGACTCTAAAGAACCATTTGGATATTACACGTTCTATGCTCCCTGACTCAATAAATCTCGTTGGATTGATCCTCGGCCTGGTGTCCTTGCCTGCTCTGTTGCATACCCAGTCACAGCACCGACACCGCACACCTGTGTATAGTTTACATATGGCTTCTATCCCACATTTCTCATGACTGTCACATCGGATCTCTACAAAAAAGGTGTCATTTTTATTGGGGGACAAGCACCTATAGAGCCAGACCACTACTTCTATATGCTGACTGGTTCCCTTTAAGAGGATTATAGTAACAATCAAGTCACCTAACCCCAAAGAATCAAACATTTACGTAAATTGCAACAAAAAACACTTTTAGCAAAAAGAAAATGTAGAAGCAGAAATGACCACGGCTTACATTGTGGTGAGGAGAGGAGGTTTATATTCTGGAATATAGTCAAGATGAGCGCGGACATCAAAGCGGTCAATCATGTTGTTGGGGTCCCCCTGCCACGGCATCCTAAATAAAAGTATGTATATAAGAAGATCAGAGACCACTTTCTGGCCTTATGACATCTGCCATGGTCAGGAGGATGCTCACATGTTGACCGGACTTTCAGCGGCAAGTGCCACAGCCGAGTCCAAGTGAATCTTACAGAATCGTCCATGAACCTGGAGGAACTGCGCTGGGTCTTTTTTCTAAATGGGCAACAATATTATGATTAAAACTATGTATAAATGGCAGAGTACAAAATTAACAATGATGTAGAAAGTTTTACTAACGATCTTTTCATAGTACTCTCGCCGGCGCTCAGCCCGCTTTTTATAGTCCACCATCATCCCCCGAAGCTTCCGCTCGTGCTTCCGAGCTTCATGCCACATCCTCGATCCAGTCTTCATCCGACAACCTACTGGAGAGACAGAAAAGATGAAACGTACGTTAATACGCGATGATGTACAATACAGCGCAAGGTTATCAAAATGGATAAAAATAAATATATATTTCCGTACAGTAAAATAGGAAATATAAGATGAAATAGTAAATACACTAGACTAATAGAACGAGGCATAAGAAAAACAAAAACAAAACACCACTAATATAAAAAAAAAAAAAAAAAAAAAAAAAAAAAACAGATTCTGCACCCATTCCACAGCATGTGAGCGTACATAGTGTATGGCTGGCCGACTGTGGACAAAACTATAGAAACTTTCCAACTGAAGACTCTAAAGGCCACTTTACACGCTGCGATATCGGTACCGATATCGCTAGTGTGGGTACCCGCCCCCATCTGTTGTGCGACACGGGCAAATCGCTGCCCGTGGCGCACAACATCGCCCAGACCTGTCACACATACTTACCTGCCTAGCGATGTCGCTGTGACCGGCGAACCGCCTCCTTTCTAAGGGAGCGGTTCGTTCAGCGTCACAGCGACATCACAGCAGCGTCACTGAACCGCCGCCCAATAGAAGCAGAGGGGCGGAGATGAGCGGGACGTAACATCCCGCCCACCTCCTTCCTTCTGCATAGCGGCCGGGAGGCAGGTAAGGAGAAGTTCCTCGTTCCTGCGGTGTCACACGGAGCGATGTGTGCTGCCGCAGGAGTGAGGAACAACTTCGTTACTGCTGCAGTAACGGTATTTGAGAATGGACCCCCATGTCACCGATGAGCGATTTTGCACATTTTTGCGACGATGCAAAATCGCTCATCGGTGTCACACGCAACGGCATCGCTAATGTGGCCGGATGTGCGTCACCAATTCCGTGACCCCAACGACTCCGCATTAGCGATGTCGCAGCGTGTAAAGCCCCCTTAAAGAAGGGAATTTTGTTTACTTACCGTAAATTCCTTTTCTTCTAGCTCTAATTGGGAGACCCAGACAATTGGGTGTATAGCTACTGCCTCCGGAGGCCACACAAAGTATTACACTTAAAAGTGTAAGGCCCCTCCCCTTCTGCCTATACACCCCCCGTGGGATCACGGGTTCCTCAGTTTTAGTGCAAAAGCAAGAAGGAGGAAAGCCAATAAACTGGTTTAAGCAAATTCAATCCGAAGGAATATCGGAGAACTGAAACCATTCAACATGAACAACATGTGTATACAAAAAAACAGGGGCGGGAGCTGGGTCTCCCAATTAGAGCTAGAAGAAAAGGAATTTACGGTAAGTAAACAAAATTCCCTTCTTCTTTGTCGCTCTATTGGGAGACCCAGACAATTGGGATGTCCAAAAGCAATCCCTGGGTGGGTAAAATAATACCGCGTGATAGGGCCGTAAAACGACCCTTTTCTACAGGTGGGCAATCGCCGCCTGAAGGACTTGTCTACCTAGGCTGGCGTCCGCCGAAGCATAGGTATGCACCTGATAATGCTTGGTAAAAGTGTGCAGACTCGACCAGGTAGCCGCCTGACACACCTGCTGAGCCGTAGCCTGGTGCCGTAATGCCCAGGACGCACCCACGGCTCTGGTAGAATGGGCCTTCAGCCCTGAGGGAACCGGAAGTCCAGCAGAACGGTAGGCTTCAAGAATTGGTTCCTTGATCCACCGAGCCAGGGTGGATTTGGAAGCTTGCGACCCTTTACGCTGACCAGCGACAAGGACAAAGAGTGCATCCGAGCGGCGCAGGGGCGCCGTGCGGGAAATGTAGATTCTGAGTGCTCTCACCAGATCCAACAAATGCAAATCCTTTTCACATTGATGAACTGGATGAGGACACAAAGAAGGCAAGGAGATATCCTGATTGAGATGGAAAGGGGATACCACCTTAGGGAGAAACTCCGGAATCGGGCGCAGAACCACCTTGTCCTGGTGAATCACCAGGAAGGGAGATTTGCATGACAGCGCTGCTAGCTCGGACACTCTCCGAAGAGACGTGACCGCAACTAGAAAAAGCCACTTTCTGTGAAAGGCGAGAAAGGGGAATATCTCTCATAGGCTCGAAAGGCGGCTTCTGGAGAGCAATTAGAACCCTGTTCAGATCCCAGGGCTCTAACGGCCGCTTGTAAGGAGGGACGATATGACAAACCCCTTGCAGGAACGTGCGTACCTGAGGAAGTCGTGCTAGGCGCTTCTGAAAAAATACAGATAGCGCTGAGACTTGTCCCTTGAGGGAGCCGAGCGACAAACCTTTTTCCAAACCGGATTGCAGGAAGGAAAGAAAAGTAGGCAATGCAAATGGCCAGGGAGAAACTCCCTGAGCAGAGCACCAAGATAAGAATATCTTCCACGTCCTGTGGTAGATCTTGGCGGAGGTTGGTTTTCTAGCCTGCCTCATGGTGGCAATGACCTCTTGAGATAATCCTGAATACGCTAGGATCCAGGACTCAATGGCCACACAGTCAGGTTCAGGGCCGCAGAATTCCGACGGAAAAACGGCCCTTGAGACAGCAAGTCTGGTCGGTCTGGTAGTGCCCACGGTTGGCCTACCGCGAGGTGACACAGATCCGGGTACCACGACCTCCTTGGCCAGTCTGGAGCGACGAGAATGGCACGGCGGCAGTCCGACCTGATCTTGCGCAGCACTCTGGGCAACAGTGCCAGAGGTGGGAACACATAAGGAAGCCGGAACTGCGACCAATCCTGAACTAAGGCGTCCGCCGCCAGAGCTCGGTGATCGTGAGACCGTGCCATGAAAACCGGGACCTTGTTGTTGTGCCGAGACGCCATTAGGTCGACGTCCGGCATCCCCCAGCGGCGACAGATCTCCTGAAAAACGTCCGGGTGAAGAGACCATTCCCCTGCGTCCATACCCTGGCGACTGAGGAAGTCTGCTTCCCAGTTGTCCACGCCTGGGATGTGAACTGCGGATATGGTGGATGCCGTGTCTTCCACCCACGTCAGAATCCGCCGGACTTCCTGGAAGGCTTGCCGACTGCGTGTTCCTCCTTGGTGGTTGATGTATGCCACCGCTGTGGAGTTGTCCGACTGAATTCGGATCTGCTTGCCTTCCAGCCACTGCTGGAAGGCTTGTAGGGCAAGATACACTGCTCTGATTTCCAGAACATTGATCTGAAGGGTGGACTCTTGCTGAGTCCACGTACCTTGAGCCCTGTGATGGAGAAAAACTGCTCCCCACCCTGATAGACTCGCGTCTGTCGTAACCACCGCCCAGGATGGGGGTAGGAAGGACTTTCCTTTTGACAATGAGGTGGGAAGAAGCCACCACCAAAGGGACTCCTTGGCCGCCTGAGAAGAAGGGAATTTTGTTTACTTACCGTAAATTCCTTTTCTTCTAGCTCCAATTGGGAGACCCAGACAGTGGGTGTATAGCTACTGCCTCTGGAGGCCGCACAAAGAACTACACTCAAAAGTGTAAGGCCCCTCCCCTTCTGGCTATACACCCTCCCGTAGGAGTACGGGTTCCTCAGTTTTAGTACCAAAGCAAGAAGGAGGAAAGCCAATAACAGTTTCAAAAACAAATTCAATCCGATAACCAGATCGGAGAACTTAAGAAACAACATGAACAACATGTGCACCCGAAAAACGAAACCCTAAGAACAAATAGGGCGGGTGCTGGGTCTCCCAATTGGAGCTAGAAGAAAAGGAATTTACGGTAAGTAAACAAAATTCCCTTCTTCTTTTTCGCTCCTAATTGGGAGACCCAGACAGTGGGACGTCCAAAAGCAGTCCCTGGGTGGGTAAAAAGATACCACATGAACGGGCTGTCAGACAGCCTCTTCCTACAGGTGGGCCACCGCCGCCTGAAGGACCTGTCTACCTAGGCTGGCATCTGCCGAAGCGTAGGTATGCACCTGATAGTGTTTGGTAAACGTGTGCAGACTCGACCAGGTAGCCGCCTGGCACACTTGCTGAGCCGTAGCCTGATGTCGCAATGCCCAGGACGCACCAACGGCTCTGGTAGAATGGGCCTTTAGTCCAGATGGAACCGGAAGCCCAGCAGAACGGTATGTGTGAAGAATTGGTTCCTTGATCCACCGCGCCAGGGTGGATTTGGAAGCTTGCGATCCCTTATGCTGACCAGCGACTAGGACAAAGAGCGCATCCGAACGGCGTAGAGGTGCCGTGCGAGCAATGTAAATCCTGAGTGCTCTCACCAGGTCCAACAGATGTAAACCCTTTTCAAATTGGTGAACTGGATGCGGACACAAGATGGCAAAGTGATATCCTGATTGAGATGAAAGGAGGAAACCACCTTGGGAGAAAACTCTGGAATTGGACGCAGTACTACCTTGTCTTGGTGAAACACCAGGAAGGGAGATTTGCAAGATAACGCCGCCAGCTCGGACACTCTTCGAAGAGACGTGACCGCCACAAGAAAAACTACCTTTTGTGAAAGCCGAGAAAGGGGAACCTCTTTCAAAGGCTCGAAAGGCGGCTTCTGGAGAGCAAGGAGAACCTTGTTCAGATCCCAGGGTTCCAATGGCCGTCTGTAAGGAGGAACGATATGACAAACTCCTTGGAGAAACGTGCGTACTTTAGAAAGCCGTGCCAAGCGCTTCTGAAAGAATACGGATAGTGCGGAGACTTGACCCTTAAGCGAGCTAAGGGACAAACCTTTTTCCAGCCCAGACTGCAGGAATGAAAGAAAAATTGGCAATGCAAATGGCCAGGGAGAAAACCCTTGAGCCAAGCACCACGCTAAGAATATCTTCCACGTCCTGTGATAGATCTTAGCTGAGGATGGTTTTCTAGCTTGTCGCATTGTGGCAACAACTCCCTGAGATAAACCTGAGGCCGCTAGGATCCAGGACTCAATGGCCACACAGTCAGGTTCAGGGCCGCAGAATTCAGATGGAAAAACGGCCCTTGAGACAGCAAATCTGGACGGTTTGGTAGTGTCCACGGTTGGCCTACCGTGAGATGCCACAAATCCGGGTACCACGACCTTCTTGGCCAATCTGGAGCGACGAGTATGGCTCGATGGCAGTCGGACTTGATTTTCCGGAGAACTCTGGGTAACAATGCTAGAGGTGGGAACACATAGGGGAGACGGAATTGCGACCAATCCTGAACTAGGGCGTCTGCCGCCAGCGCTCGGTGATCGTGAGACCGTGCCATGAAAACTGGGACCTTGTTGTTGTGCCGTGACGCCATCAGATCGACGTCCGGCGTCCCCCAGCGGCAACAGATCTGTTGAAACACGTCCGGGTGAAGGGACCATTCTCCTGCGTCCATGCCCTGGCGACTGAGAAAGTCTGCTTCCCAGTTTTCCACGCCTGGGATGTGAACTGCGGATATGGTGGACGCTCTGCTTTCCACCCACGTCAAAATCCGCTGGACTTCTTGAAAAGCTTGGCGACTGCGTGTTCCCCCTTGGTGGTTGATGTACGCCACCGCCGTGGAATTGTCCGACTGAATCCGAATCTGCTTGCCTTCCAGCCATTGTTGGAAGGCTCGCAGGGCAAGATAGATTGCTCTGATTTCTAGAACATTGATCTGCAGGGTGGACTCTTCCTGAGTCCACGTCCCCTGAGCCCTGTGGTGGAGAAACACCGCTCCCCACCCTGAAAGGCTCGCATCCGTCGTGACCACTGCCCAGGACGGGGGAAGGAACGACTTTCCCTGTGACAATGAGTTGGGGAGAAGCCACCAACGTAGAGAGTCCTTGGCAGTCTGAGAGAGGGAAACAGTCCTGTCGAGGGACGTCGATTTCCCATCCCATTGGCGCAGAATGTCCCATTGGAGAGGGCGCAGATGAAACTGCGCGAACGGGACTGCCTCCATTGCTGATACCATCTTTCCTAGGAAATGCATGAGGCGCCTCAGTGAGTGCGACTGGCTCTGAAGGAGAGATTGCACTCCAGTCTGTAGCGAGCACTGCTTGTCCAGTGGAAGCCTCACTATCGCTGATAGAGTATGAAACTCCATGCCAAGATAAGTCAGAGATTGGGTCGGGGTTAGATGAGACTTTGGAAAGTTGATAATCCACCCGAAAGTCTGGAGAGTGTCTAGCGCCACCTTCAGACTGTGTTGGCATGCCTCTTGAGAGGGTGCCTTTATAAGCAGGTCGTCTAGATACGGGATGACCGAGTGACCCTGCGAGTGCAGAACAGCTACTACTGCTGCCATGACTTTGGTGAAGACCCGGGGGGCTGTTGCCAGACCGAAAGGTAACGCTACGAACTGTAGGTGCTCGTCGTGTATGACGAAGCGTAGGTAACGCTGATGCTCTGGTGCAATCGGCACGTGGAGATACGCATCTTTGATATCTATTGATGCTAGAAAATCTCCTTGAGACATTGAGGCTATGACGGAGCGTAGGGATTCCATCCGGAACCTCCTGACTTTTACGTGTCTGTTGAGCAACTTTAGATCCAGGACGGGCCGATACGATCCGTCCTTTTTTGGGACCACAAACAGATTGGAGTAAAAACCGTGACCTTGTTCCTGAAGAGGGACGGAGGTCACCACTCCTTCCGCCTTTAGAGCGGCCACCGCCTGCAACAGAGCATCGGCTCGGTCTGGTGGTGGAGAAGTTCTGAAGAAACGAGTTGGCGGACGAGAAATGAACTCTATCCTGTACCCGTGAGACAGAATATCTCTCACCCAACGGTCTTTGACGCTTGCTAGCCAAATGTCGCCAAAGTGGGACAGCCTCCCACCGACCGCGGGTGTGGGAACCGGAGACCGCAAGTCAGGAGGACGCCGTCTTGGCAGCGGCTCCTCCGGCTGGTCTTTTTGGGCGTGACTGAGACCTCCAAGAATCTGAGCGTCTCTGGTCCTTTTGAGTCTTTTTTGACGAGGCGAATTGGGACCTGCCCGGTCCTCGAAAGGACCGATAACCAGACTGACCCCTCCTCTGTTGGGGTTTGTTTTGTCTGTGTTGTGGTAAGGAAGAGTCCTTACCCTTGGAGTGCTTGATGATTTCATCTAAACGCTCTCCAAACAATCGGTCACGAGAAAAAGGCAAATTGGTTAAGCACTTCTTGGAATGAGAATCTGCTTTCCAATGTCTCAACCACAGGGCCCTACGCAAAACAACGGAGTTGGCTGACGCCACTGCCGTGCGGCTTGTAGCGTCAAGAACAGCATTAATCGCGTACGACGCGAATGCCGCCATTTGCGAGGTCAATGGTGCTACCTGCGGGGCACATGCACGTGTGACTGAGTCGACTCGCGCAAGCCCGGCCGTGATAGCTTGGAGTGCCCATACGGCCGCAAAAGAAGGCGCTAATGACGCTCCAATCGCTTCATAGATGGATTTCAGCCAGAGCTCCATCTGCCTGTCAGTGGCATCTTTAAGTGCCGCTCCATCTTCAACTGCAACCAAGGATCTAGCTGCAAGCCTGGAAATTGGAGGATCCACTTTTGGACACTGGGTCCAACCCTTGACCACTTCAGTGGGAAAAGGGTAGCGTGTATCTTTAAGCCGTTTAGGAAAACGTCTTTCAGGATAAGCGTGGGGTTTCTGGATTGCGTCTCTGAAGTCAGCGTGGTCCAGAAAAGTGCTTAATGTACGCTTAGGGTATCTGAAATGGATTCTCTCGTGCTGCGAAGCTGACTCCTCTGCAAGAGGAGCTGGTGGGGAAATATTTAACATCTTATTGATGTTAAATATAAGATCATTAACTATGGCGTCGCCATCTGGTGTATCTAGATTGAGAGCGGTCCCAGGATCAGAATCCTGATCAGTTACGTCCGCCTCATCACCCATAGATTCATCTCGCTGGGATCCTGACCATTGAGATGAATGTGAAGGCCCGTCATAGCGAGCCCGCTTAGGCTGCCCGGGGCCATCGTCCGAGTCAGAGTCTTCACCCTGAGGTGTAGATGCCCGTCCCGGAGCTTGGTAATTGAGCTGAGGGGGACCAGGGGGCAATGATTGCACAGTGTCCGTGGCCTGAAGTACAGGCCTAGCTCGCAAGGTGTCCAGAATTTGTGACATAGTGAGAGACATTCTGTCAGCAAAAGCCGTAAACTCAGTTCCTGTCACCTGGACAGCATTCACAGGTGGTACACCCTGGGTCACGTCCAGCAGAGGTCCCGACTGTGCAAGCGCCGCAGGGGCCGAGCACTGCACACAATGGGGGTCCGTGGAGCCTGCCGGTAGAAAAGTCCCACATGCGGTGCAGGAAGCATATAATGTCTGTGCTTTGGCACCCTTGCGTTTTACGGACGACATGCTGCTGGCTCTCTGCAATGTGAGAGAGTCTATAGCCAAAGGGGGACCAGCGCTAAGTAATACCAAGTATTTGGAGTAACAAAATACTAAGACTAGTACTGGCACAAGAGGGGGTGAGCCCTGAGGGCTGCTTACCGCCCGCTGAATAGCGGGTAAGAGGCGCAAAATCCCTTGTCTGGGTCTCCCCGGCTCCCCTCTGCAGCCCAGCGTGTTCAGCAGGAATGGCTGCCGGCGTCTGTGGAGAGGGGCGGTCCGTGGGAGTTACCAAACAAAAGTGCGGGAACAGTGTCCCCTCTGTGCCGACTGTGAGGGCTGGAGTATGTAAAAATGACTCCAGCCCTCTGCGCTGATGCCTTGGCCAGCGTCCCGCCCCTCTCCTGACTGGCAGGTCTGGGGGCGGGAACGAACGGAAGCAGGCCGCAAAAGCCGGGGACTCGAGTTATCAGCGCGGCCGCCGTAAAAGCGCGGGCCGCGCCGAAGTCCCCGGCGCACTACAAGTGCCAGCCGCACCGCAGTCCCAGCGGCCGGCGCGACCGATTCCAATAAGTGTGCCTGCTTCAGCGAAGCTGAATGAGGCCATGGCACAAGCGCCGCAGCGCTGATGTCCCCCGGCGCACTACAACACCCAGCATGCTGCGGTGTGAGCGCCAAATACACGGGGACACAGAGTACCTTGAGGAAGCAGGGCCATGTCCCTGATGTACTCCGCTCCATCCAGCATCTTCTCCAGGGGCTGTAGATGGAGCACGGTCTCAGTGCCTGGAGACCGGTAAATCCCACTTCACCCAGAGCCTTGTAAAAAGGGATGGGGAAGGAATCAGCATGTGGGCTCCTGCCGCCGTACCCGCAATGGGTACCTCAACCTTACAAACACCTCCGACATACAGTGGGGTGAGAAGGGAGCATGCTGGGAGTCTGTATAGACCCTCTTTTCTTCCATCCGACATAGTCAGCAGCTGCTGCTGACTAAAAACAATGGAGCTATGCGTGCGTGTCTGACCTCCTGCGCACAAAGCTAAAACTGAGGAACCCGTACTCCTACGGGAGGGTGTATAGCCAGAAGGGGAGGGGCCTTACACTTTTGAGTGTAGTTCTTTGTGCGGCCTCCAGAGGCAGTAGCTATACACCCACTGTCTGGGTCTCCCAATTAGGAGCGAAAAAGAAAGGGAGACGTTCCTGTCGAGGGACTTCGACTTCCCGTCCCATTGGCGGAGAATGTCCCATTGTAGTGGACGCAGATGAAACTGCGCGAAAGGGACTGCCTCCATTGCTGCTACCATCTTCCCTAGGAAGTGCATGAGGCGTCTCAAGGGGTGTGACTGGCCTTGAAGGAGAGATTGCACCCCTGTCTGTAGTGAACGCTGTTTGACCAGCGGAAGCTTCACTATCGCTGAGAGAGTATGAGACTCCATGCCAAGATATGTTAGCGATTGGGTCGGGGTTAGATTTGACTTGGAAAAGTTGATGATCCACCCGAAACTCTGGAGAGTCTCCAGCGCAACGTTCAGGCTGTGTTGGCATGCCTCTTGAGAGGGCGCCTTGACCAGCAGATCGTCTAAGTAAGGGATCACAGAGTGTCCCTGAGAGTGAAGGACTGCTACTACTGCTGCCATGACCTTGGTGAAGACCCGTGGGGCTGTCGCCAGACCGAAAGGCAGGGCTACGAACTGAAGGTGTTCGTCTCCTAAAACGAAGCGTAGAAAACGCTGATGCTCTGGAGCAATCAGTACGTGGAGATAAGCATCCTTGATGTCTATTGATGCTAGGAAATCTCCTTGAGACATTGCGGCGATGACGGAGCGGAGGGATTCCATCCGGAACCGTCTGGTTTGCACGTGCTTGTTGAGAAGTTTTAGGTCCAGAACGGGGCGGAAAGACCCGTCCTTTTTTGGTACCACAAACAAATTGGAGTAAAAACCGTGACCTTGCTCCTGAAGAGGAACAGGGGTCACCACTCCTTCTGCCTTTAGAGTGCACACCGCCTGCAGAAGAGCATCGGCTCGGTCGCGAGGTGGAGAAGTTCTGAAGAATCGAGTTGGAGGACGAGAACTGAACTCTATCCTGTACCCGTGGGACAGAATGTCTCTCACCCAACGGTCTTGGACCTGTGGCAGCCAAATGTCGCCAAAGCGGGAGAGCCTGCCACCGACCGAGGATGCGGAGAGAGGAGGCCGAAAGTCATGAGGAAGCCGCCTTGGTAGCGGGTCTTCCGGCTGTCTTTTTTGGGCGTGACTGAGCCCGCCAAGAATCTGAGCTCCTCTGATCCTTTTGAGTCCTTTTGGACGAGGAGAATTGGGACCTACCCGAGCCTCGAAAGGACCGAAACCCCGACTGTCCCCTCCTCTGTTGGGGTTTGTTTTGTCTGGGCTGAGGTAAGGATGAATCCTTACCCTTGGACTGTTTAATGATTTCATCCAAACGCTCACCAAACAGTCGGTCCCCAGAAAATGGCAAACTGGTTAAGCACTTTTTGGAAGCAGAATCTGCCTTCCATTCCCTTAACCACAAGGCTCTGCGTAAAACCACGGAGTTGGCGGACGCCACTGCCGTACGGCTCGTAGAGTCTAGGACAGCATTAATCGCGTAAGACGCAAATGCAGACATTTGAGAGGTTAAGGATGCCACCTGCGGAACAGATGTATGTGAGACCGTGTCAATCTGTGCAAGACCAGCTGAAATAGCTTGGAGTGCCCATACGGCTGCGAATGCTGGAGCAAACGACGCGCCGATAGCTTCATAGATGGATTTCAACCAGAGCTCCATCTGTCTGTCAGTGGCATCTTTAAGTGCAGCCTCATCTTCCACTGCAACTATGGATCTAGCCGCAAGCCTGGAGATTGGAGGATCCACCTTGGGACACTGGGTCCAGCCTTTGACCACTTCAGGGGGGAAGGGGTAACGTGTATCCTTAAGCCGTTTGGAGAAACGCTTATCTGGATAAGCGTGGTGTTTCTGGACTGACTCTCTAAAGTCAGAGTGGTCCAGAAAAGTACTTAATTTACGCTTGGGATACCTGAAATGGAATTTCTCCTGCTGTGAAGCTGACTCCTCCACCGGAGGAGCTGGGGGAGAAATATCCAACATTTTATTGATGGACGCTATGAGATCATTAACTATTGCGTCCCCATCAAGTGTATCCAGATTGAGAGCGGTCTCAGGATCAGAATCCTGATCAGCTACCTCCGCCTCATCATACAGAGAGTCCTCCTGCTGGGACCCTGACCAGTGAGATGAAGTCGAGGGCCGCTCCCAGCGAGCTCGCTTAGGCTGTCTGGGACTGTCGTCCGTGTCAGAGCCTTCACCCTGGGATGCATGGGACACCCCCGGAGCCCGGAGCTGTTCCAACTGAGGGGGACCAGGGAGCAGTGATTCAACAGTGCCCATGGTCTGAGATACCGGTCTAGACTGCAAAGTTTCTAGAATTTTAGTCATAGTCACAGACAATCTATCAGCAAAAACTGCAAACTCTGTCCCCGTCACCTGGACAGTATTCACAGGTGGTTCTCCCTGGGTCACCTCTAGCAGAGGCCCCGGCCGAGCAAGTGCCACAGGGGCCGAGCACTGCACACAATGGGGGTCAGTGGAACCTGCCGGTAGAGTAGCCTCACATGCGGTACAGGCAGCATAGAAAGCCTGTGCCTTGGCACCCTTGCTTTTTGCGGACGACATGCTGTTGTCTCCTCTGAGCAATCTAGGAGGGTATATAGCCAAGAATCACCAGCGACCGTACAGTGCAATGTATAGCATGCAAGCATAAAAATACAATTGTACACTTCGGCACTAGTGGGGTCAGCACCAGAGGTGCCGCTTACCGCCCGCTCAAAAGCGGGTGTGTGGTCGCCAGAATCCCGTGCCTGGGTCTCCCAGAACTTGTCTCCCCTTCTCCAGCCCAAACTGCATGCAGGAATGGCTGCCGGCGTTCTGTGAAGAGGGGCGGACCGTGGGCGTGCCTCAGACAAAGAGCGGGAAACTAGCGTCCCACTGTGCTCAGTGTGAGGGCTGGAGTATGTAAAGTAGACTCCAGCCCTCGGTGCTGACGTTCTGTACAGCGTCCCGCCCCTTCCCTGACTGGCAGGCCTGGGGGCGGGAACGAAACGAAACTAGGCCGCAAAAGCCGGGGACTCTAGTAATAAGCGCGGCCGTCAAATATGCACGGCCAGCGCGGAAGTCCCCGGCGCACCACAAGTCCCAGCCGCGCCGCAGTTAAAACTGACAGCAGCGGCCGGCGCGGCAGTTTCCAATACATTAACTCCCTCAGCAAGCTGTAGTTAGTGTGGCACAAGCGCGCAGCGCTGTTGTCCCCGGCGCACTAACACACTCAGCCATGCTGCAGTGTGTCTGCGCGCGGTCTGTACGGGGACACAGAGTACCTTGACGTAGCAGGGCCCTGTCCCTGACGATACTCAGCTCCATATCCAGCAGATTCCCCAGGGGCTGTGGATGGAGCGCGGTCTCAGTGCCTGGAGACCGGTAAAATCCCACTTCACCCAGAGCCCTATGGGGGATGGGGAAGGATGCAGCATGTGGGCTCCAGCGTCCGTACCCGCAATGGGCACCTCAACCTTGACAAACACCGCCGACAAAAGTGGGGTGAGAAGGGAGCATGCCGGGGACCCTAGTATGGGTCCTCTTTTCTTCCATCCGACATAGTCAGCAGCTGCTGCTGACTAAACAGTGGAGCTATGCGTGGATGTCTGACCTCCTTCGCACAAAGCATGAAAACTGAGGAACCCGTGATCCCACGGGGGGTGTATAGGCAGAAGGGGAGGGGCCTTACACTTTTAAGTGTAATACTTTGTGTGGCCTCCGGAGGCAGTAGCTATACACCCAATTGTCTGGGTCTCCCAATAGAGCGACAAAGAAAGTTTGTTGTTGACCACAAATCAAGACCGTAGTGATACCGTCACTTTAGAAAAATCCATGTTGATTGGTCTCATAGAATCCCTTCCTAATGTCCCACAGGTTAAGATACTTCAATCCTAGTGATGAGCGGGCACTACCATGCTCAGGAGCTCAGTGCTCATAACTAGTGATGAGCGGGCACTACCATGCTCAGGAGCTCAGTGCTCGTAACTAGTGATGAGAGGGCACTACCATGCTCAGGTGCTCAGTACTCGTAGCTAGTGATGAGCGGGCACTACCATGCTCGGGTGCTCAGTACTTGTAACTAGCAGATGGATTTTGGTCGGGGCTCAACTCGAACATAATGGATGATGATCTTTGGGAAAAATGCTCAAGTTGCCCATTTACCTCCATTATACTCAGTGCACGAGTTGCACCTGTCCGAGCATCCAACTGCTCATTTCTAGTATAGAGCACCCGAGTAGTTCCCGCTCATCACTAGTTACAAGTACCGAGCACCCGAGCATGGTAGTGCTCGCTCATCACTAGTTACGAGTACTGAGCACCCGAGCATGGTAGTGCCCGCTCATCACTAGTTACGAGTACTGAGCACCTGAGCATGGCAGTGCCCGCTCATCACTAGTTACGAGTACTGAGCACCTGAGCATGGTAGTGCCCGCTCATCACTAGTTACGAGTACTGAGCACCCGAGCATGGTAGTGCCCGCTCATCACTAGTTACGAGTACTGAGCACCCGAGCATGGTAGTGCCCGCTCATCACTAGTTACGAGTACTGAGCACCCGAGCATGGTGGTGCCCTCTCATCACTAGTTACGAGTACCGAGCACCCGAGCATGGTAGTGCCCGCTCATCACTAGTTACGAGTACTGAGCACCCGAGCATGGTAGTGCCCGCTCATCACTAGTTACGAGTACTGAGCACCCGAGCATGGTAGTGCCCGCTCATCACTAGTTACGAGTACTGAGCACCCGAGCATGGTAGTGCCCGCTCATCACTAGTTACCAGTACTGAGCACCCGAGCATGGTAGTGCCCACTCATCACTAGTTACGAGTACTGAGCACGGTAGTGCCCGCTCATCTCTAGTTACGAGTACTGAGCACCTGAGCATGGTAGTGCTCACTCATCACTAGTTACGAGTACTAAGCACCTGAGCATGGTAGTGCCCGCTCATCACTAGTTACGAGTACTAAGCACCTGAGCATGGTAGTGCCCGCTCATCACTAGTTACGAGTACCGAGCACCTGAGCATGGTAGTGCCCGCTCATCACTAGTTACAAGTAGCGAGCACCCGAGCATGGTAGTGCTCGCTCATCACTAGTTACGAGTACCGAGCACCCGAGCATGGTGGTGCCCGCTCATCACTAGTTACGAGTACTAGCACCCGAGCATGGTAGTGCCCGCTAGCTACAAGTACAGAGCCCCCGAGCATGGTAGTGCCCGCACATCACTAGTTACGAGTACTAAGCACCTGAGCATGGTAGTGCCCGCTCATCACTAGTTACGAGTACTAAGCACCTGAGCATGGCAGTGCCCGCTCATCACTAGTTACAAGTACCGAGCACCCGAGCATGGTAGTGCCCGCTCATCACTAGTTACAAGTACCGAGCACCCGAGCATGGTAGTGCCCGCTCATCACTAGTTACAAGTACCGAGCACCCAAGCATGGTAGTGCCCGCTCATCACTAGTTACGAGTACCGAGCATGATAGTGCCCGCTCATCACTAGTTACAAGTACCGAGCACCCGAGCATGGTAGTGCCCGCTCATCACTAGTTACGAGTACCGAGCACCCGAGCATGGTGGTGCCCTCTCATCACTAGTTACGAGTACCGAGCACCCGAGCATGGTAGTGCCCGCTCATCACTAGTTACAAGTACCGAGCACCCGAGCATGGTAGTGCCCGCTCATCACTAGTTACGAGTACTGAGCACCCGAGCATGGTAGTGCCCGCTCATCACTAGTTACCAGTACTGAGCACCCGAGCATGGTAGTGCCCACTCATCACTAGTTACGAGTACTGAGCACGGTAGTGCCCGCTCATCACTAGTTACGAGTACTGAGCACCTGAGCATGGTAGTGCTCACTCATCACTAGTTACGAGTACTAAGCACCTGAGCATGGTAGTGCCCGCTCATCACTAGTTACGAGTACTAAGCACCTGAGCATGGTAGTGCCCGCTCATCACTAGTTACGAGTACCGAGCACCTGAGCATGGTAGTGCCCGCTCATCACTAGTTACAAGTAGCGAGCACCCGAGCATGGTAGTGCTCGCTCATCACTAGTTACGAGTACCGAGCACCCGAGCATGGTGGTGCCCGCTCATCACTAGTTACGAGTACTAGCACCCGAGCATGGTAGTGCCCGCTAGCTACAAGTACAGAGCCCCCGAGCATGGTAGTGCCCGCACATCACTAGTTACGAGTACTAAGCACCTGAGCATGGTAGTGCCCGCTCATCACTAGTTACGAGTACTAAGCACCTGAGCATGGCAGTGCCCGCTCATCACTAGTTACAAGTACCGAGCACCCGAGCATGGTAGTGCCCGCTCATCACTAGTTACAAGTACCGAGCACCCGAGCATGGTAGTGCCCGCTCATCACTAGTTACAAGTACCGAGCACCCAAGCATGGTAGTGCCCGCTCATCACTAGTTACGAGTACCGAGCATGATAGTGCCCGCTCATCACTAGTTACAAGTACCGAGCACCCGAGCATGGTAGTGCCCGCTCATCACTAGTTACGAGTACCGAGCACCCGAGCATGGTGGTGCCCTCTCATCACTAGTTACGAGTACCGAGCACCCGAGCATGGTAGTGCCCGCTCATCACTAGTTACAAGTACCGAGCACCCGAGCATGGTAGTGCCCGCTCATCACTAGTTACGAGTACCAAGCACCCAAGCATGGTAGTGCCCGCACATCACTAGTTACGAGTAACTGGCACCTGAGCATGGTAGTGCCCGCTCATCACTAGCTACAAGTACAGAGCACCCGAGGATGGTAGTGCCCGCACATCACTAGTTACGAGTACTGAGCCCCTGAGCATGGTAGTGCCCGCTCATCACTAGTTACGAGTACTGAGCCCCTGAGCATGATAGTGCCCAATCATCACTAGTTACGAGTACTGAGCACCTGAGCATGGTAGTGCCCAATCATCACTAGTTACGAGTAATGAGCACCCGAGCATGGTAGTGCTCGCTCACCACTATTCAGTATCAGTATCACTATTACTCATCATTGCATAGCAGGTCTGGCACATGAGCAATAGTGCCAGCTATACTGTCCTGGCCACATGGGTTAGATGCCACCATGACATATTCTGACCTCTGCTATGTCAATCAAGACAGGAGTGGCAGGTAAAGGAATAGGCCATTATGACTCTTCAGGGGAGAGGCTCCGCCCCCATGACCTTATAGGGAATTTGCATGTGGTATGTAATAGGTCCAAAGGGGATATACATATCAAACAGGAATATACCCATGCAGATTATAAAAAGGTGTAATAACACGGGTTTCATACCAGGCGTTCTGTCACAAAACGTTTGGAATCTTTGAGTGAAGTGAAGAGATTGTGGCTGATCCAGTGGATATATGTGGGGGCAGGCTGATGACCACAGGGCAAGACACCCACAAAAAAGAGAATTTTGTTTACTTACCGTAAATTCTTTTTCTTATAGTTCCGTATTGGGAGACCCAGACCATGGGTGTATAGCTACTGCCTCCGGTGGACACACAAAGTACTACACTTAAAAGTGTAGCTCCTCCCTCTGAGCTTATACACCCCCTGGAGAACCAGATCTAGCCAGTTTAGTGAAAAAGCTGAAGGAGAATAGCCACCGACAAGTAAAAACAGAGCAAAAACCGGAACAACCGGAGACTCTGTCCACGACAACAGCCGGTGAAAACACGCGGAACAAGAAATTGCCAACAGGGAGGGTGCTGGGTCTCCCAATACGAAACTATAAGAAAAAGAATTTACGGTAAGTAAACAAAATTCTCTTTTTCTTTATCGTTCCTATGGGAGACCCAGACCATGGGACGTCTCAAAGCAGTCCATTGGTGGGAAATAAACAGAAAAACTAAGAAGTAGGCAGAACCTAACTTCACAAATGGGAGACAGCCACCTGAAGGATGCGTCTGCCCAAGCTCGCATCTGCCGAAGCATGAGCATGCACTTGGTAGTGCTTCGAAAAGGTGTGCAGACTAGTCCAAGTGGCAGCCTGACAGACTTGTTGAGCCGTAGCCTGGTGCCTGAAAGCCCAAGAGGCACCGACAGCTCTGGTCGAGTGTGCCTTGATCCCCGGCGGGGGAGGCACCTGAGAACACTTGTAGGCGTCCGAAATGGTCGACCTAATCCAACGGGCTAAGGTCGGCTTAGAAGCAGAGAGGCCCTTGCGCCGACCAGTGGTTAGCACAAAAAGAGAAGTGCACCGCCTAAGAGCAGCGGTGCGAGACAGATAGATCCGGAGAGCACGCACCAGATCTAGAGTATGCAACGCTTTTTCAAAGCGATGAACAGGAGCCGGACAAAAGGAAGATAGGGTAATGTCCTGGTTAAGGTGGAAAGGAGAGACCACCTTAGGAAGAAAGTCCGGAGTCGGACGAAGAACCACCTTGTCTTGATGAAAAACCAAAAAAGGTGACTCCGAAGAGAGCGCAACCAAATCGGAGACTCTCCTGGAGGGAAGTTATGGCCACTAGAAAGACCACTTTCTGTGAAAGCCGAAACAAAGAAACCTCCCTAAGAGGCTCAAAGGGGGGTTTCTGCAAAACCGTGAGAACCAAATTGAGGTCCCAGGGATCCAAGGGCCGCCGGTAAGGCGGAATGATGTGAGACGCGCCCTGCATGAAGGTGCGGACCTGAGCCAGCCGGGCGAGACGTCGCTGGAACAGCACTGACAGAGCCGAGACTTGTCCCTTGAGAGAGTTGAGGGACAGTCCCAGCTGCAGACCGGACTGTAGAAAAGACAGAAGGGTCGGCAAGGAGAATGGTCAAGGAGAATGGCCGGAAGAGCGACACCAGGACAGGAAAATTTTCCAAGTCCTGTGATAGATCTTGGCGGAGGAAGACTTACGGGCCCGAGTCATAGTGGAGATGACTTCAGGAGGGATACCAGAAGCCGTCAAGATCCAGGACTCAAGAGCCACGCCGTCAATTTGAGAGCCGCAGAATTCAGGCGGAAAAACGGACCTTGTGAGAGAAGGTCTGGACGGTCCGGAAGATGCCACGGCACCTCTACGGACAGATGGAGCAGGTCTGGGTACCAAGCTCGCCTGGGCCAGTCCGGAGCAATGAGAATGACTCGACGGCCCTCCATTCTGATCTCGCGCAGGACTCTGGGCAAGAGAGCTAGAGGGGGAAACACGTAGGACAGATGAAACTGGGACCAGTCTTGGACCAGAGCGTCCGCGGCGAATGCCTGAGGATCGCGGGAGCGAGCCACGTAAACGGGAACTTTGTTGTTGTGACGGGATGCCATTAGGTCCACGTCCGGAGTGCCCCATTTGCGGCAAATTGACTGAAAAACTGCCGGGTGCAGGGACCACTCGCCGCTGTCCACGGTTTGACGGCTGAGATAATCTGCCTCCCAGTTTTCCACGCCTGGGATGTGGACTGCAGATATGGTGGACTTGGAGTCCTCCGCCCATTGAAGGATGCGTTGTACCTCCAACATTACCAGGCGGCTGCGTGTCCCGCCTTGGTGATTGATGTAGGCAACCGCTGTCGCGTTGTCCGACTGGACTCGGATGTGCCTGCCCGACAGCAGATGGTGAAAAGCTAGGAGAACCAGAAGCACAGCTCTGGTTTCCAGCACATTGATCGAGAGGGCTGACTCGGACGGAGTCCAAGTGCCCTGCGCTCGGTGGTGGAGACATACCGCTCCCCAGCCGGATAGACTGGCATCCGTGGTGAGGATCACCCAGGACGGGGCCAGAAAGGAGCGCCCCTGGGACAGAGAGAGGGGCCGAAGCCACCACTGAAGAGAGCTCCTGGTCTGTGGCGACAGAGCCACTAACCTGTTCAAGGCGGAAGGCCGCTTGTCCCAGCAGCGGAGAATGTCCAGCTGCAGGGGACGCAGATGGAACTGGGCAAAGGGAACAGCCTCCATTGACGCCACCATCTGACCCAGCACCTGCATCAGGCGCCTGAGGGAATAACGGCGGGGCCTCAGCAGAGAGCGCACCGCCAGTTGGAGGGACTGCTGTTTGACTAAGGGCAACTTCACAAGTGCCGGCAAAGTCTCGAACTGCATCCCTAGGTACGTGAGACTCTGGGTCGGAGTCAGAGTGGACTTGGGAAGATTGACAAGCCACCCGAATTGGGCTAGAGTGGCGAGAGTGAGCGAGACACTCCGCTGACAGTCCACACTGGATGAAGCCTTTACCAGAAGGTCGTCCAGGTAAGGGATCACTGCCAACCCCTGTAGGTGCAGGACCGCAATCACTGCTGCCATGACCTTGGTGAATACCCGAGGAGCTGTGGCCAACCCGAAGGGGAGAGCCACGAATTGGAAATGTTCCTCTCCGATTGCAAAACGTAGCCAACGCTGGTGTGAAACTGCAATTGGCACATGCAGATAGACATCTCTGATGTCGATGGATGCCAGGAAATCCCCTTGGGTCATTGAGGCAACGACTGATCGCAGAGACTCCATGCGAAAATGCCGCACCTGAACATGCTTGTTGAGAAGCTTGAGATCCAGGATGGGCCGGAAGGAACCGTACTTTTTGGGGACTAGGAAGAGATTTGAGTAGAAACCTCTGAACCGTTCCCGGGCGGGAACCGGTACAATTACTCCGTTGGCCTGCAAGGACGCCACGGCCTGTGAGAAGGCGGCGGCGGCCTTGGAGCAGGGGGGAGTTGAGAGAAAAAATCTGTTTGGCGGGCTGGAAGAGAATTCTATCCTGTAGCCGTGGGAGATGATGTCCCTCACCCACTGATCGGGGACGTGTTGAAACCACGCGTCGCCAAAGTGGGAGAGCCTGCCACCGACTAAGGACGTTGCTGGCGCGGACAGATAGTCACGAGGAGGCTGCCTTGGTGGCAGCACCTCCTGCTGTCTTTTGTGGACGCGCTTTTGGGCGCCAGTTGGATTTCTGGTCCTTGGCTGAGTTAGTGGACGAGGCCGAGGGCTTAGAGGAGGACCAGTTGGAGGAAGGAAAGGAACGAAACCTCGACTGATTCCTGCCCTGGACAGGTTTCCTGGTTTTGGTTTGTGGCATGGAAGTACTCTTCCCGCCAGTAGCTTCCTTAATAATTTCATCCAGCTGTTCACCGAACAGCCGGGACCCAGCAAAAGGGAGCCCAGCAAGGTACTTCTTTGAAGAAGCATCTGCCTTCCACTCTCGAAGCCACAAGATCCTGCGGATAGCGAGGGAATTAGCCGAAGCCACCGCAGTGCGGTGAGAAGCCTCCAGCATGGCAGACATGGCATAGGATGAAAAAGCTGAAGCTTGGGAAGTTAAGGTAACCATTTCGGGCATAGATTCCCTGGCGAAGGAATGCATCTCCTCTAGAGAAGCAGAGATGGCTTTGAGGGCCCACATTGCTGCAAAAGTCGGGGAGAACGAAGCCCCCGCCGCTTCATACACAGATTTGGCCAGAAGGTCAATCTGGCGGTCAGTGGAATCCTTAAGAGAGGTGCCATCAGCCACCGACACAACGGTCCGGGCTGAGAGTCTAGACACCGGAGGATCTACCTTTGGTGAATGAGCCCACTCCTTGACCACCTCAGGTGGAAAGGGAAAGCGGTCATCAGAACCACGCTTTGGGAAGCGTTTGTCAGGACAGGCCCTGGGCTTGGTCACAGCGGCCTGAAAACTGGAGTGGTTAAAGAACACACTCTTTACTCTCTTAGGCGAGGTAAACTGGTGCTTTTCTGCCAGAGAGGGTTGCTCCTCTGATACTGGTGGATTGAGATCCAGTACAGAATTAATGGAAGCAATCAAGTCACTAACATCTGAGTCACTTTCGGACAGATCAATGGGGCACATGGAGTTAACCTCCGAGGCCCCCGTAAGGGCATCCTCCTCGTCCTGCGAGTCAGCTCCTGAATCAGAGCCGCGGGACAAGGTAGGAGAGGAAACCCTGTGTCTCCTCTTAGGAGGACGGGGTCTGGGCCCTGATGATGAATCCTCTGTGAGCTCCGGTCCTAAGGGACCCTTAGTAGTAAAGGCACCCTGTGAAGGGGGCTGATGCATGTTCAGCAAAGTCCTGGACAGAAGTCACATGGAGTCAGCAAAAGACTGGGAGATAGACCTAGAAAAGGATTCTACCCAAGCCGGGGGTTGAGCCACAGGAACAGGGGCAGCCTGAGAGACCACTGGGGGTGAGACTCCAGGCTGAGGCATCGTCAGGTTACAGCAGGCATCACAATGTGGGAATATGCTCGGTTCAGGCAGCAGGAGCCTACATGCAGTGCATACTGAATACAGCTTTGGAGCCTTGCTCCTCGTGTGAGACATGCTGCTGGAGTGGGGGCTCTGCCAGAGAATGAACCCCAGAGAGTATAATCAGAGGTCCACAACCGGAGACCGGTTGTGGCTTACCAGACCGCTGGAGCGGTGTTGTGTGCCCTCCAGATCCCGAAGCCCGGACCCCCAAGCACAGCTACTCAGCAGAGATGCTGCAGACCAGCGCTTGCAGAGAGAACGCTGAGAAAATGGCCGCCGGAGCGAAGAGAGGGGGCGGGACTTGCTCTGAGGAGCGGGAACTGGAGGGCTATAGAGACCTGCCGTGGAGCAGGGACGCCCCAGCAGTGGGGAGTATCCAGAACGGCCGCCAGGCGGAGCCGAGCCTGTCCCTCTGCATGAGTGACATGCGAGGGCAGTGAAACCGAAACTAGGCCTCCGGCGAAGCCGGGGCCTAAATTTGAGCGGCGCGGCCGGCGCGCAGGCACCATCGGCGCGGTTCTCAGGCGACAGCCAGAGAACTCGCCGGAAATGTCATAAAACACACTCAGCACACTCTTCCCCCAACAATAAAGTACAGGGACCCCCAATATATAAACGTCTCAGGTACTTAGCTTGCTGAGACGCAGGGTTCCAAGTCCCTGGGGATGAGTGCTCCGGTCCAGCAGGGTCCTGAAGGGCTGCGGATGGAGACCGGTCTCCTGCCAAGCATGGAGACCGTGCTGGCTCCCACTTCAAGCCAGAGCCCAGGAGGGATGGTGAAGGAGCGCGGCATGTAAGGCTCCAGCCTTGGAAATCAACCTTAACAACACCGCCGACACAGTGGGGTGAGAAGGGACATGCCGGGGGTCCAGACTTGGACCCGCTTTTCTTCAAACTCTTTCCAAAAATCAAAAAATCAGATGAGAATGCATGTGTGGATGTATGCCTCCTGAACACAAAGCGATAAACTGGCTAGATCTGGTTCTCCAGGGGGTGTATAAGCTCAGAGGGAGGAGCTACACTTTTAAGTGTAGTACTTTGTGTGTCCTCCGGAGGCAGAAGCTAAACACCCATGGTCTGGGTCTCCCATAGGAACGATAAAGAAAAATTGACATGCTGCGATTTGGGACACCGCAGGTCAGTGTTTGCTGCAGACTGTAAACTTTCAGTGGGCACAGGATTTCTAGAAATCCATTCCACTGTTCTTGTGCTGTACAACGCAGCGTTTTGGATGCAGCAAAAAACACGCTACATCCAAAATGCTGCAAACACTGATTGTGGGCATGCACCCATAAAGCTGTTTTTTCACCATGGGAGGAAACAGAACTCTGAAGCTAAAAATAAAAAACTAATAAATAAATTTCTGCTGTCAGATGAACAAAACACCTAAGGGTACTTTCACACTTGCGTTGTTTTCCTTCAGTCGCAATCCGCCCTTTTGGAAAACAGTGGAATCCGTTAATGGATTCCGCTGTTTCCCATAGACTTGTATAGACGACGGATTGTGCCAAAAGTACCTGCGTTGCTTCCGCTTGCCGACGCTGCATTGCTTCCGCCGAGCGGGACGAACGCAGCATGTAACGTTAATTGCTTGCGTCAAAATGACGCCGAGCAGCGGATTCCGTTGCTTCCGTTAAAATTTATAATGGCTCCCTATGGTAGCGGATTCCGTTCCAAAGTGTTTTACAACGGAATCCGCTGCTCGATTCCGCTAATTTCTACTGAGCATGCCCAGAATGAAAAAAAAACAAAACGAAAAAAAACAGCCGACGCATTCCGTTAGACGGACGCCTAACGGACGCCAAACGGATGCAACGGGTCCATTATTTCCCAGGAATCAGCTAATGGAGTCCTGTGAAATAACGTATCCGTTGACACCACAAAAATAACGGATGATTCAAAAAAGACGCAGCAACGGACCCAGCGGATTTCGCCCAACGCACGTGTGAAACTAGCCTAAAACTCAAACACAAACCATCATGTTAATATCGAATCCTTCCCATAATGTGGCACGTTCAATAAGTGCACCCTGTTACCATCACAGCAGTCACCATGGACAACTCATCACTAGACCAGGGAGCAAACAATATCGGCATATAACCACAAAATTAAAAATAAAAAAAAAGTTACCAAAAATACATAAAAACACTCCTGGGGGGCCGAGCAGCGCTCACTTTCGCACTGGATGGTGTGCGGCGCTGATTAGGCAGTGTCAGCCGATACGTGGCAGGATGCCTGCACGTGTCCTACCCTAATGGATAGTCCCCGACCATATGTCATTAATGTAAAAAGTAAAGCGCAGGGGAATTTAACAGATACTATTTTTTTTTTTAGCATTCTCTACTGTTACTTTTGTAAAATCCAAGAGCTGTGACCACCGGCCGGGCATGAAGCTTCTATAGGGCCCCATTTACTTGAATGTTTTCCATATCCATAAGGTTGAGCGACCGACTTAGTACCTTAAAGATAAGCTTAAAGGGAATCTATCAGCAGGATTTCTGCCCCTAAACTCTTTATATGTGCCTATAGATCTCTCAAAGACAAGTCCAGCAATATCTTTACATGGCCGCTTCGCTCCTCCATCACTGAGAAATCAGTGTTTGAAGTGATATGCAAATGAGCCTGAAGAGCTATTTGTAGATCTGAAGCCTCCGTCACTCCAGCTCTATTCCCGGCCTCCTCCTCATTGACTGACGGCCTCCCTAGTGTGAGACTTCAGGAAAAGGAGGAGAGGATCGGACTGTCTAGGGAAAGGTATTGTAGGACTTGTCTTCCAGAGCTGCAAGTGCATATAAACAGATTTGGGGGGTGATATCCTGCTGACAGGGTGAAACTGTCAGCAGGTTTTTGCCTCTTAATCAGAGAGCAGCATTATGTGGAGACGGTGACCCTGATTCCAGCGGTGTGTCACCGAGCTGATTGCTGTAACGTTGATAAAAGTACACAGCTGTAGTTCTCCATATTCATGAGCCTCCAATTGACAGCTTTCTGCCTATGCACAGTGTATACAGAAAGCTGCCAGTGATGTGGGTATAGGGCTCAGCATTCAGAAGACTGCTAGATCTGCAGTAGAGAAAGCAGGGATTGTACCAAACAGCACAGTAAGGGACAGATCACTGGAATTAGGCTCTCTGTCCCTACATAACTGATATAAAGTAGTGGACAACCACTTTTAGAATACACTGCATAGGCAGCAATCAGGGTGGATGCACGGGTTCAATATAACGCCCAGTCCTTCACCCCCGGGCTGTGCTGTCAGGTGCACATAAAGGGGTTGCACCAATTATTATTATTTATTATTATTACCAATCCTGAATGCTGCACGGGGGGAAGGTTTATAATGTAACCACAGGAAATAAACACGAATTTATTTAGTACTGATGTCACTAAGGACACAGCCCGTGCACCTCCGCTCCTGCAGACTCCATGCTGCCCACAGCTGTCATGGGAGCAGCTGGCAGGCCCTGGCCGGTGGTGGCAGCCGCCCCTGCCGTTATAGTCAGCAGCACCCACCCCCTGCAGCAGCACCAAGTATCCCCCACTTACACGGGACACAGCGAGCCCAGAACGCCGCTCCCTACAGATCCCTCCTCACCAGGTCCCTTCTCCTACAGACCGGAAACGGTGCGACTGCCGCAAAGCTACTCCCGGATTCAGTGAGGGCGAATGTGGGCGGGGTTCATGCCCACAGAGTGACGTCATTCCCTGCACGCCCCCAATGCACATTAGTACGCAGGCGTGGGCACCATGACAGCCTTCAAGAATAAGCCACGCCTTCGTCACTAGATACACACGTCCATTGGTCAAAAAGAACCACGTGACTGTGTCTACAATTCCTAGAGGTTGAGGCTGCCATTTTTCCGAAGACCAAAATGCCTTTAGTAATTGGACAGTAATAACTATAATATATGGGTTATACCTAAAGTTGCCAACTTGATTTTTTTTACTTTTTTTGGACAGAAAGTCACAGACAATATTTTTATGGACACATTGGAAAACCATAAGAAATCATTATGATTATAAGGGATAAATGTCTGCAGCACTGGCACTGCTGCAGCCAATCGGGAGCGCTCAGCAGCTTTGCCCGAATTGACAGTGAGCCGCTGAGCTCACTGATTGGCTGCAGCATTATTGACATGACATCAGCGCTGCCGACAATAACAACAGCGGATAGTCTGTGCTGGACCCGGGGAGGGGGAGTAAGACAGACACCCATTGTTTTTTCCAAACAATCTGTAGTTAGAGAGGATGGGTTTTCCGAAACCGGGAAAAAAAATAATTCAAAACAATTTTTTTTCTATTAATTTTTCACATCATGGTTAAAAAAAATCCTGAAACCTAGCGAGATAGTTGATCCTCACAATAGACTGACACCTCCTGTTCTGTAGAATAGCATAGCGCCTGCTCACATAGGTAACCATCCAGAAGTGGCTGGTAACCTAGGCAACAAATTAAGATTTCTTGACAACGGAGAGAATGTTTAATAAGATTTAAATCGCCATGTTACCTGGTAACAGACTTTTTCCATATATGATTTAGCATTAGATTCATGCCTGTGTATCAATAGATTACCTTCCTCTGCTGTGTTTTGCACGTGATTTCTCCTTTTTGTATATTTTTTAATCTTAACAGGGCTTTACACGCAATGACATCGCTAACGAGATGTTGTTGGCGGTCACGGAATTCGTGACGCACATCCGGCCTCGTTAGCGACGTCGTTGCGTGTGAAACGTACGAACGACTACTAACGATCAAAATTACTCACCTAATCGTTGATCGTTGACACGTCGTTCTAATCCCAAATATCGTTGCTGTTGCAGGCTGTTCGTCGTTCTTGAGGCAGCACACATCACTACGTGTGACACCCCAGGAACGAGGAACAACACCGTACCTGCGTCCTCCAGCAACGAGGTGGGCGTCACTTTGCTTCGGCTGCTCTCCGCCCCTCAGCTTCTATTGGATGGCTGCCATGTGACGTCGCTGTGACGCTGCACGAACCGCCCCCTTAGAAAGGAGGCGGTTCGCCGGCCACACTTCTTCAAAGTAGCCACCTTTTGCTTTGATTACTGCTTTGCACACTCTTGGCATTCTCTTGATGAGCTTCAAGAGGTAGTCACCAGAAATGGTCTTCCAACAGTCTTGAAGGAGTTCCCAGAGATGCTTAGCACTTGTTGGCCCTTTTTCCTTCACTTTGCGGTCCAGCTCACCCCAAACCATCTCGATTGGGTTCAGGTCTGGTGACTGTGGAGGCCAGGTCATCTGGCGTAGCACCCCATCACTCTCCTTCTTAGTCGAATAACCCTTACACAGCCTGGAGGTGTGTTTGGGGTCATTGTCCTGTTGTCCTGTTGAAAATACATGATGGTCCAACTAAACGCAAACCGGATGGAATAGCATGCCGCTGCAAGATGCTGTGGTAGCCATGCTGGTTCTGTATGCCTTCAATTTTTAATAAATCCCCAACAGTGTCACCAGCAAAGCACCCCCACATCATCACACCTCCTCCTCCATGCTTGATGGTGGGAACCAGCCATGTAGAGTCCATCCGTTCACCTTTTCTGCGTCGCACAAAGAGACGGTGGTTGGATCCAAAGATCTCAAATTTGGACTCATCAGACCAAAGCGCAGATTTCCACTGGTCTAATGTCCATTCCTTGTGTTCTTTAGCTCAAACAAGTCTCTTCTGCTTGTTGCCTGTCCTTAGCAGTGGTGTCCTAGCAGCTATTTTACCATGAAGGCCTGCTGCACAAAGTCTCCTCTTAACAGTTGTTCTAGAGATGTGTCTGCTGCTAGAACTCTGTGTGGCATTGACCTGGTCTCTAATCTGAGCTGCTGTTAACCAGTGATTTCTGAGGCTGGTGACTCGAATAAACGTATCCTCCGCAGCAGAGGTGACTCTTGGTCTTCCTTTCTTGCGGCAGTCCGCCAGTTTCTATGTAGCGTTTGATGGTTTTTGCCACTGCACTTGGGGACACTTTCAAAGTTTTCCCAATTTTTCGGACAGACTGACCTTCATTTCTTAAAGTAATGATGGCCACTCGTTTTTCTTTACTTAGAATTTGTATTATAGCAAGAAAAAAGCAGCTAACAGTCTATTCAGTAGGACTATCAGCTGTGTATCCACCAGACTTCTGCACAACACAACTGATGGTCCCAACCCCATTTATAAGGCAAGAAATCCCACTTATTAAACCTGACAGGGCACACCTGTGAAGTGCAAACTATTTCCGGTGACTACCTCTTGAAGCTCATCAAGATGATGCCAAGAGTGTGCAAAGCAGTAATCAAAGCAAAAGGTGGCTACTCTGAAGAACCTAGAATATAAGACATATTTTCAGTTGTTTCACACTTTTTGTTAAGTATTTCATTCCACATGTGTTAATTCATAGTTTTGATGCCTTCAATGTGAATCTACAATTTTCAGTCATGAAAATAAAGAAAACTCTTTGAATGAGAAGGTGTGTCCAAACTTTTGGTCTGTACTGTATGCTGGGAGAAATTTACACCAGACTCTCCCTATATAGTCACTTGTCTTTGGTGCTATACTTTTATAATGTAATAAAAGTTTATTTTTTAAGTTGTTGTTTTTGTTTTTATTGGTTCTAGATGCTCACAGCACACTATTGATATATTCTCGTCTAGTGGGTTTTTTTTTCTAATAGGCTCCTGCGATGCACAGTAGTTTTTTGTAGTGAGACAATCCTATTAAAAGGGCTGTCCACTACTGTTTTTTTTCTAACAGACCCTCAGTGAAACAACACTATTAAAGGGGTTGTACATAGTATAGGTCAGTGATGGCGAACCTATGGCACACGTGCCACCAGGGGCACGCTGAGCCCATTCTGGTGGCACGCGTGCTGTCGCCCGATGCTGCAGCTTTGGTCTGCTAGTGCAGTGGCGCCGGCAGATCAAATCTGTGTTGGAGCGGAGGAGACATTTCTCCTCCGCTCTGACACTCCTCCTCTCCCAGGCTGCAGGTGTGTTGCCTAGGAGACGGAGGAGCGGCGCCGGTGCCGTCTGCTGGCCGCGTGGGAACTGAGGACCCAGCACCGCGCAGCGGGGGAGCGTGTGCAGGTAAGTTGTGTGTTGCGCTTTTTCTTTTTTTTTTTCTAACTCGTGTGCGGCTGTGCCAAGGTGGGGATGGGGGGGCAGAGCCAGCATGGGGTGGGGGAACGCACATGGCAGCGTGGGGTGGGGGGAATGCACATGGCAGCGTGGGGTGGGGGGGGGGGGAACGCACATGCCAGCATGGGGTGGGGACATGCATGCCAGGATGGGGGGGAAACATGCATGCCAGGATGGGGAACCATGCATGCCAGGATGGAGGAAACATGCATGCGAGGATGGAGGAAACATGCATGCGAGGATGGAGGAAACATGCATGCGAGGATGGAGGAAACATGCATGTGAGGATGGAGGAAACATGCATGTGAGGATGGAGGAAACATGCATACCAGGATGGAGGAAACATGCATACCAGGATGGAGGAAACATGCATGCCAGGATGGAGGAAACATGCATGCCAGGATGGAGGAAACATGCATGCCAGGATGGAGGAAACATGCATACCAGGATGGAGGAAACATGCATGTGAGGATGGAGGAAACATGCATACCAGGATGGAGGAAACATGCATGTGAGGATGGAGGAAACATGCATACCAGGATGGAGGAAACATGCATGTGAGGATGGAGGAAACATGCATACCAGGATGGAGGAAACATGCATGTGAGGATGGAGGAAACATGCATACCAGGATGGAGGAAACATGCATACCAGGATGGAGGAAACATGCATGTGAGGATGGAGGAAACATGCATGTGAGGATGGAGGAAACATGCATGTGAGGATGGAGGAAATATGCATGCCAGGATGGAGGAAACATGCATGCCAGGATGGAGGAAACATGCATGTGAGGATGGAGGAAACATGCATGTGAGGATGGAGGAAACATGCATGCCAGGATGGAGGAAACATGCATGCCAGGATGGAGGAAACATGCATGCCAGGATGGAGGAAACATGCATGCCAGGATTGGGAAAACATGCATGTGAGGATGGAGGATGATGGGGAGGGGAGCCACTCGTACGTCTTTATGGGATTTCAAGATGTTCAGACTTTGAAATGTAGATGTGGATTACAGGGTGACATCTGATTGCATTCCAGGCTAAAATCTCTGTCTAATATGCTGCAATTTTTTTTCCAGAAAGATCAATCCAACTGCTGTGTCTGGAAAGGGCAGGGGCCAGCTTCAATGTGTGGTAAGCATGAGCGTGATGCCCCTTCTGAAGAGAAGAGAAGACTGCAAAGGTAAGGTTACAATTAATTATTTACATAATAGGATTGGTTGGCACTTCGGAAAAAAAAATGGGTTTAGGGCTACAGTTTGGGCACTCGGCCTGTAAAAGGTTCGCCATGACTGGTATAGGTCATCAATATTAGATTGATGGGGGGGCGGGGTCCAACACTCGGTTCCCCCACTGGTCAGCTTTTTGCAGATCCGGTTGGATGTCACAGTGTGCGGCACCATAGCAATGTACCATACTCTATATAGTGGCCATTCTCAGGTACAGCGGATTAGTTCATGTTTATTTCAATAGGAGCCCGAAAGTGGCCACTAAACAGTCAATGGAGCTGTGATTTTTCATTCAGTGTTTACATCCAGCAGCTACAGAACCTGCAACTAACTAGCAATGGGGTGTCAAGTGTCGGACCCCTACTGATCTCAAAGTGATGGCTCAACAATATTTAAGTAGTGGACAACCCCTTTAATAATATCTGTAAAATGTCCGTCACATGACCAAACTCACTCTGCTCCAACTACATATACTATTCCTAAATAGTAACTCTAGACCGATCTCTCTTTCAAGCCACACATCTAAGCCCTCTTCACCTCCTGCCACCTCCAGCTCAAAAATATTTCCCGGATCCATACATTCCTTTCCCAAGAAGATTCAAAAACCCCTAATAGATGCCCTCATCATCTCCCGCCTGGATTATTGCAACCTCCTGCTCTGCGGCCTCCCTTCTAACTAGCTCGCACCTCTACAATCTATCCTACACTATGCTGCCCGGCTAATCCACCTGTCCCCCCGCTACTCCCCGACCTCTCCTTTCTGCCAATCCCTTCACTGGCTTCCCATTGCCCTACGACTCCAGTTCAAAACCCTTACCATGACCTACAAAGCCATCCACAACCGGTCTCCTCCTTACATCTGTGACCTAGTCTCCCGGTACTTACCTGCACATAACCTTCGATCCTCACAAGATCTCCTTCTCACCTCCCCTCTTATCTCCTCTTCCCACCATCGCATCCAAGATTTCTCCTGTGCCTCCCCCATACTTTGGAATTCTCTGCCACAACACATCAGACTCTCGCCCACCTTGACAAGCTTCAAGAGGAACCTGAAGATCCACCTCTTCCGACAAGCCTACAACCTGCTGTAACCCTCAGTCTGATACAGTATTGCACGATCATCTCCACCCTCACCTACTGTATCCTCACCCATCCCTTATAGACTGTGAGCCCTCGTGGGCAGGATCCTCTCTCCTCCTATAGACTGTGAGGTCTCGTGGGCAGGATCCTCTCTCCTCCTATAGACTGTGAGCCCTGGCGAGCAGGGACCTCTCTCCTCCTGTACCAGTCTATGCCTTGTTTTGTTTATGATTATTGTATTTGTCCATACTATGTGTACCCCTTTTTCACATGTAAAGCGCCATGGAATAAATGGCGCTAAAATAACAAATAATAATAATATACATGAATTTGCCTGTAGGGGGCAGAGTAGCTTTTAAGATCAGTGTCTTGTTCCACTCCTCCGACACTTCCGAAAGCGACTTGTGGACAAAAGATTTGATATCATGGCGCATCGAATTTGTATTAAATTAAACTTTATTAGCAAACCAAGAAATCGGAAAGTCACTTTACAAAACAGTGCAGGCTCATAAAACTAACAAACATAATCACAGTGTGAAGTACAGTAGTATGTGGTGAGCTACGCAGGGGCAGCGATGCCAGTGGTGTCTAAACCCGAGACCCAACAGCTGGTGTGGAACTACAACTCCCAGCAGGCCATTACCACCCACAGTTACTAAGGCATGCTGGGAGTATTAGTTTCACTACAGGTTGCAGACCCCTGAGCTGGGTGTAAACACTGCAGTCTTCTGAGTGCACGTACCATGGGGGAATGAGGCTGCAGATACTGAAGAATCCATATTCCAGCGCGTTCTCTGCGGCCGTTTCTATTACATAACGTGGCAGTGAAGAAGAGGCAAAGTGTGGACCTGTCAATGTAGACATCTATAAATACCGAACGAGGTCGGGTAACAATTACTGAGGATCAATGGAACAAAATGAGCAAAACAAAAGTGCAAGATCGACAATTTGAGAAGTGAGAAGGAAAGGCGACATGTCGTAACAGCATACATGGACTCTGTGAAACGCGTTGCATAGCTAATATTGCTGGTTTCCTCCATAGTTTGTGTTTAGCATTAAACACGGTTCCTGATTTTAGAAGGATTGTCGATGTTACTTTTCTAGTTCTTGGAGACGACAACTTGGAATTTACCTAAGAGAAATAAAAGGGCATTGTTACTGAATGCGTTTCACAACAATACAATGTGGCCGAAGCGCAATGGAAGGGTCGTGCGACCTTATTGTTGATGCATTTTGCGTGAATATTCCTGAGATTGTAATATAAGCACAGATAGAGTATAAGCCGACAGAGCAAGGGGGGCAAATGTGGCACAATGAGGGGTCTCAGTTCTGGCCACTGACTACAAAGCGCTGCATAAGTTGTTTATGGTTAGCAGGAGACTCCAGGAAGGGTATCTACTAGGGTTGAGCGAGTAGTGATATACTCGGACTCGCTATACTCGTAACGAGTAGGTCCTAATACTTGGGTAATCATTGCGAGTCACATGCAAGTCAATGGGAAATGTGAGTAATTGTCTGCTGGACCCTACAAAGAGGTCTGGGGGCTGAGTAAAAGGCTGAAATGGATGCATGATTGTTTAAAAGCCAGTTGGTAAAAAGCCGCCGGCTTTTTTAAACAATCAGCTGATGCACGCTCCCCACCCGGGTCCTTCGCACCCCTGCCTGGTGCTTCTCTCTACGCTGCCCTGTGCTTCGCTCCCCGCTCCCTGGTGCTGCGCTCCCCACCCGGGCCTAGCTTAGGATCAGATGGGGAGGCGACGGGGGAGTGAAGCATGGGGAAGCGGGGAGAGAAGCACCAGGCGGGGGCGTGAAGCATAGGGAAGCGGGGAGAGAAGCACCAGGCGGGAGAGCGAAGCATAGGGAAGCGGGGAGAGAAGCACCAGGCGAGAGAGCGAAGCATGGGGAAGAGGGGAGAGAAGCACCAGGCGGGAGAGCGAAGCATAGGGAAGCGGGGAGAGAAGCACCAGGCGAGAGAGCGAAGCATAGGGAAGCGGGGAGAGAAGCACCAGGCGGGAGAGCGAAGCATAGGGAAGCGGGGAGAGAAGCACCAGGCGAGAGAGCGAAGCATGGGGAAGAGGGGAGAGAAGCAGCAGGCGGGAGAGCGAAGCATAGAGAAGCGGGGAGAGAAGCACCAGGCGGGGGAGCGAAGCATAGGGAAGCGGGGAGAGAAGCACCAGGCGGGGGAGCGAAGCATAGGGAAGCGGGGAGAGAAGCACCAGGCGGGAGAGCGAAGCATATGGAAGCACCAGGCGGGGGAGAGAGGCAGCGGGGAGTGAAGGACCTGGGTGGGGAGCATGCATCAGCTGATTGTTTATAAAAGCCGGCGGCTTTTTCCTGCCTAGCTTTTAAACAATCATGCGTCCATTTCAGCCTTTTACTCAGCCCCCAGACCTCTTTGTAGGGTCTAGCAGACAATTACTCACATTTCCCATTGACTTGCCTTGGACTTGCTACTCCTAACGAGTAATTACAAGGATACTTGCGGAGTAACGAGTAGCCCGAATTCCGTACTACTTGGCGAGTAGCAACGAGTATACTCGCTCATCCCTAGTATCTACCTATTTGTTCCAAATCTGTAGGGTGACCTTATATGTAGACTCCGTCCACATGGTGCAGAGCTGTTACTAAAGTGCCGAAGAGGCTTAGCCCGGCTTTGCTGTATTTAAGAGACCTATATAATTACAGGTTGTGAAATGGCGAGTGGGCTTAAACTATTCATTTGGAGACATGTGGTCGTGTCTTTTTCACATTTTGTTTCCCTACATTTGAAGAGTCTTTTAACATGTCTGGTTGTGGAGGAGAGATTCAGGAGCAGGCTATCATTAGTGCCGAGGTGGTGCATACGGCACTGTCATCACTTTGTACTGCATTGTCTGAGGGATAAACAGCAACCACAACACGTCAATTCTGTGTATTCCTATTTTATAGCATTTACCTTACGTGTAGAGTAACTACATTTACATACATAAGACTGTTATGGATGCGCTGATACAGAATGTTTTCTTATTCCTTTTAATTATTTTTGCACTGTGAACTTTTATATATTTTTAAAGGGAACCTGTCACCAGTTTTTTGCCCTATAAGCTGTGGCCGCCACCAATGGCCTCTTAAATACAGCATTGTAACATGCTGTATATAAGAACCCAGGCCGGCGCCTCCTCTTTCAGCCATCTTTGTCCTCCTTCTTCTGAAGCTGGAGTGCATGACACGTCCTACGTCATACACACTCGCCGGTCCCGCGCAGGCGCACTACAATACTTTGCTTTGATCTGCTCTGCTTAGGACCTGAATGCCGGCGAGTGTGGAAGACGTAGGACGCGTCATGCACCCCGGCTTCAGAAGAAGGACGACAAAGATGGCCGAAAGAGGAGGTGCCGGTACCGGACACACCCATCCGACCAGTCTGCACTGCCCCTCAGGTGAGTATTATAAAGTGATTTTTATGTTCTACACAGCGGCCTGGGCTCTTATATGCACCATGTTAGTATACTGTATATAAGAGCCCACTGGTGGTGGCCGCAGCTTTCAGGCCCCAAATCTGGTGACCGGTTCCCTTTAATTTTACTTACTAATAAATAATCATCTTTTTTCTAATTTTAACTCCCCCTAGGGGGCAAAAACCTGTGATTTGTACTATACATATAATACAAATAAAGATCTATGAGGCCCAGTCTGTGCCCGAGCATCATAGGAGTACCAAGATGGCAGCAAGAAAGGTCTTAAGAAAACCCCCAGCTAACTTGGCAAGCCATCGGCACCCCAAAATCACTTTAAGGAGAGGCACTGGGATTGCAGTGTTTCAATGTCAGGTATTGACTGAGGAATTTAAAGGGAATATGTCACAAGGTTTTTGACAGCTAATCTGAGAGCAGCATACCGTAGGGGCAGAGATCCTGATTCCAGCAATGTGTCACTTACTGGGCTGCTTAGTGTAGTTTTGATTAAATCCCTGTTTAATCAGCAGTAGATTATCATTACAGGACTACTTGGCGTGCTGCAGGTAGTGCAGCACATTCATGAGGAGCTCTGTATAATTGCTAGATCTGCATCAGAGAAAACATTGATTTTATCAAAGTGACAGCAAACAGCTCAGTGAGTGACACATCGCTGGAATCAGGGTCTCTGTCTCTACATTATGCCGCTCTCAGATGGGGGAGCAAAAAATTGGTGACAGATTCCCTTTAAAGTGGTTAAAGAGCAGCAATCAGTGCCCAGTCCGAGCGCGGCTTTTGGAGACCGGTGGCAGCTGTATATCTGTGTGAAGTCAGCTCAGCTCGTGTGCATTATACACCCACCCAACGATGCACTTAGGTTATTAGATGTATTAGGAAAGGTTTCTCTATCAAAACAATGTATACAAGTAATAACTCACATGTAGGCATCACTGGGACCTCAGCGGAGACTGTACAACTGATTCCCAAATTCGAGAGCGCACCTTTGATGAGTCCACAAGTGTAAGCCAGAAACTGAAAGACAGCGGGTGATACAATGAGCCGGCATCCGCCATATTGTGCAGCAGGTGTCATACACAGCGGCGTGTTAATAAGCCGTACCTTTGGTGCTTCCTCTAAATATTGTTTACTGCAGGAGATCTGGGTCAGCAGCAAAAACCGGTTGTCTTGTAAGACATAAGTACCCTACATAAGGAGACACAGAAAGGTGAGTATCTCTGATACATTTCTCTAGAAGACTAAACAGAGGACAGATGATAATTAGAATGCTGGGGACCGTCCAATCCTGACAACAAGAATAGACAATGCCGGTAGAGTTGAGCGGATTGCTAATAATCCGGGTCCGGCGGATTAGTGGCGGGTTGACAAGGAAGTTCGGATCCGATATCCGGCCCAATATATGTCAATGAGGATCGCCAATATATGTCAATGAGGAGCGGAATATAAGAAAGAGAGAGAAAGCGAGAAAGCGAGAGAGAAAGCGAGAGAGAAAGCGAGAGAGAAAGCGAGAGAGAAAGCGAGAAAGCGAGAGAGAAAGCGAGAAAGCGAGAGAGAAAGCGAGAAAGCGAGAGAGAAAGCGAGAAAGCGAGAGAGAAAGCGAGAAAGCGACAGAGAAAGCGAGAAAGCGAGAGAGAAAGCGAGAAAGAGAGAGAGAAAGCGAGAAAGAGAGAGAGAGAGCGAGAAAGAGAGAGAAAGCGAGAGAGAAAGCGAGAGAGAAAGCGAGAGAGAAAGCGAGAGAGAAAGCGAGAGAGAAAGCGAGAGAGAAAGCAAGAGAGAGAAAGCGCGCGAGAAAGCGCGCGAGAAAGCGCGCGAGAAAGCGCGCGAGAAAGCGCGCGAGAAAGCGCGCGAGAAAGCGCGCGAGAAAGCGCGCGAGAAAGCGCGCGAGAAAGCGCGCGAGAAAGCGCGCGAGAAAGCGAGAGAGAAAGCGAGAGAGAGAAAGAGAGAAAGAGAGAATGCGAGAAAGAGAGAATGCGAGAAAGAGAGAGAAAGCGAGAAAGAGAGAGAAAGCGAGAAAGAGAGAGAAAGCGAGAAAGAGAGAGAAAAAGAGAGAAAGAGAAAGAGAGAGAGAGAAAAAGAGAAAGAGAGAAAAAAACAAAAAAACAAACAAAAAAAAAAAAACGAATCCGGATCGTGCACCCGGAATCCTGTGTCGGACCCGGATCTACCGCTAAAACCGCGCGGATCTGGAATTTTCAAGTTCGGGTCCGCTCAACACTAGTTGCCGGTTTCAAAACCAAAGATGAGCAAGTTATCTGTGGATAGTTAGCATATCCCTTTAAATGGGTATTCCAATATTATTAGGATGTCATCATTTAAAGGGAATGTGTCATCTATGGTTTAAACAGAACCTGTCAGCAGGATTTAGAACTATAAAGTACAGTCCTGGCCATAATGTCACTGTGATGCTGATTAAATGGATCCAATGGATTAAATGCAGTGAAGGAATCCAATCTGTGGGTGCTGAATAATCATCCTCTAAAGTTTTCATGATAATGTTATCCATGCATCGGGAAAGGGTTAGTGGGGGGGGGGGGATCTTGGAGGTAGGGTTTTCTTCGGCACAGTGGCTCAGTGGTTAGCGCTGTATGGAGGCTCAGTGGTTAGCACTGCAGTCTTGCAGCGCTGGGGTCCTCGGTTCAAATCCCACCAAGGACAACATCTGCAAGGAGTTTGTATGTTCTCCCCGTGTTTGCGTGCGTTTCCTCTGGGTTCTCAGGTTTCCTCCCACAATTCAAAAAGATACTGATAGGGACCCTAGATTGTGAGCCCCAATGGGGACAGTGATGATGATGATGTAAGTAAAGCGCTGTGGAATTAATAGCGCTATATAAATGAAAAAATATTATATTAATATTCTGCGCCCCTCCACCTGCCTCCCTGTTTCTTCTGCAGGTTACTGATTATGCAGTGACCTGCCTCCTCCTCAAAATTTTAGGCCACCACCATGATTGCGGTGGGCAGTGTGTGCACAGTGTAACTCTATGGGCAGTCTGCAGGTCTTCAATAAAATGGCGCTGGATGCGGCGCATGTGCAGACCAAGCTTTCAGGTTAATGACCTCTTCATTAAGCTGAATTCTTGCTCTGCGCATGCGCTGCCCCTGGTGCCATTTTATTGAAGACCATGCGCAGTGTGATTCTACAGACTGTCTTGAAAAAAATGGAGCCGGATGCGGCACATGCGCAGATCGAGAATTTGGCTTAATGAAGAGGTCATTGAGCTGGAGTCTCAGTGTGCCCTTGTGCCGCCTCCAGTGACATTTTATTGAAGACCGTGCAAAGTGTGATTCTACAGACGGTCTTCAATTAAATGGTGCAAAATGCGCTGGATGCACAGATCGAGATTTCGGCTTAATGAAGAGCTGAAATCTTGGTCTACGCCTGCCCCACATTGGCACCATTTTATTGAAAACAGTGACTCTACATACTGTCTTCAATAAAATGGCTCCGGATGCGGCGCATGCGCAGATCGAGATTTTGGAGCGCATGCGCAGATTAAAATTTTCGCTTAATGATGAGGTAATTGAGCTTAAAGCTCAGTGTGTGCATGCTGCTCATTAGGCGTCATTTTATTAAATAAACGCGTGAAAGCACAAGCTGTGCGAAACGGCCAGTCATCAGACGTCTTAGCCTCCCTCGCCTCCCTGCCTTTGTACCAGTCCCACCACATGTAAGAGCACTGTACCTAAGAATAAATGAAGCGTGTCTTCAACTCCGGTGAGTGCTGCCTTTCCGTCTAACTTTGCGCCATTTTATTGAATACTTGCAGACTGCGCATGCGCCACCCACCGCAATCATGGCGCAGGCATACAATTTAAAAAAGTAGGCAGGTAGCTGAATAATCTGTGACCGTAGAAGAAACAGAGGCGCAGGTGGAGGGGCGGAGAAGAAGACTCTATGCCCAAATCCTGTCCCGATACACACCAATGCACAGAAGACGTAATTGTGAAAACGTTAGATTAAGATAATCCAGCAACCACAGATCGGATTCCTTCACTGCAGGTATCCATTTATTCAGCATCACAGCGACATTATGGCCATAGATTTACTTTAAAGACAACCAGTCAGTGATATTGAGCTCTATAAATTGGACCTGTCAGGTCCAATATACACCCAGGAGCACGAGCAGTTCTGGATGCATTTTGCTAATCCCTGACTAACCGTCCCTGTAAACACTAGCATAGATAAAGAGATCTTTAGAAAGAGTATTTCTGAAGATCTTTTATCATACAGTATGCTATAGAGGGAGGGGACTAGTCCTCTGGGTGTTCGTTCCCCTGGATAGTCGGCTCCATTAGCATGTTAGTATGCCCCTGTGGGTGCGCTAACATGCTAATGAATGCGCAGCGTCAGAGGATGATCTCACTCGCCTCTCCACCGCCATCACCACCTGATGCTGGACTTTGGCTCAGTGCGCATGATCTCGGCATTTCGGTCATGCGCACTATGAAGCCGTGTGCACGCGTCCTTGGCTTCAAACTGAACTAGTGCATATGACCGAACCTCCGGGGTCATGCGCACTGAGCTGAAATCCGGCGTCGATGGTAGCGGAGAGGTGAATAATATCATCCTCTGACGCTGTATATTCATTAGCATGATAGCACACCCACAGGGGCGTACTAACATGGTAATGGGGCCGACTAGCCAGGGGAACTAACACCCTGGGGACTAGTCCCTGCGCTCATTAACATACAATAAACAATCTTTAGAAATACTTTTTCTAAAGATCCCTTTATCTATGCTAGTGTATACAGGGACAGTTAGGCAGGGATCAGCAATATGCACCCAAAACTGCTCGTGGTTCTGCATATTGGACCTGACAGGTTCCCTTTAAATCAGGTTTATGTGTCAAGTATTTTTTTGGATATATTTTGGCAATGCTTTTTTTTTCCATGTCACAATCTGCATTAAGCATATGCATGTCAGTCCACACATCAGAAATGATACATATTCTATATATTCTAGACATATAACGCGTCATTACATCAAAAACAATGTAAAAGGAGTGTCAGACCCAAATACCTGATGGTTTGTTCTCAGATTATCGATCTGTTTCTTGAAAATGATGTTCCAAAATTCTTTACAGATAAATTTTACAGTATCCAGGTCATCCTTGAAAGACGGGCTATCCTTTGTCAGCCTAAAAGTAAATGGAGCAGTTATAGAGAAGCGGCGCTGTGCACTGGTCTCAATGCTTCCGACAGCCTGATTCCATTTTATAGGGCATGTGACAAATAAGTAAATGGCAGAATGTATTATTCCATCCTGTGTTATACAGCCATAACCTGCCTGTAAAAGTCATAATCAGCGTGTTTAAAATGGTACGATATATAGAGGTCCACGTGCCAACACAGTTGCCGCGATCTGAAGGGGGAAGGGGGGGGGAGAAAGCCTCGTCTCTCTGCTCCTACTCTCATGTCGGTCACTCTGCATAGAGAATATCTATAAAACGGGACAGCATAATGCATGCTGGGAAGTGAGGAAAAGAGACTTCCAGTCCTATAGTGCTGACAGAACGCAGATGAAGAGGAGTTGGCAACAAGTTACAGAGCATGGGAATCGGGACAGTGGCCAGATAGATCATTCTGCTATGTGCACCAAAAACACTTTCCTCTTGCAGTGAGGGTAATGAAGGCAGCAAAATGAACCAATTCGACAGGTTTGGTGAGAAAGGACAGGAAAATTCGGAATAAACTGAAATAATCTTGTGGCTCGGCCAAGCACCAGTGGAAATACGCATTTTTTAGCTTTCACCATTTTGGGCCCAACAGTGTTACCCACCACTCCCTAATGATCACCCGACATATGAAGGGCGTCCAGGTGATCGTGCTGCTGTTTATAAGGATTGTATAAGGTGGCTCAGTGGTTAGCACTGTATGGTGGCTCAGTGGTTAGCACTGCAGTTTTGCAGCGCTGGGGTCCTGGGTTCAATTCCCACCAAGAACACCATCTGCAAGGAGTTTGTATGTTCTCCCCGTGTTTGCGTGGGTTTCCTCTGGGTTCTCCGGTTTCCTCCAACACTCCAAAGACATACAGAGAGGGACTATAGATTGTGAGCCCCAATGGGGACAGTGTTGCCAATGTATGTAAAGTGTTGTGGAATCAATAGCGCTATATAAATGAATTATTATTATTGTATAGTGAATAAATGGTGGAAATACTTACCGTTCAATCAGTCCTTGACCCACACGGAAACCCATCCCCTCTAAGATCCGGATGTGTTTTCCTTGATCCTATAACAGAATGTTTCATCATGTAAATATTAATAATACAAAAATAAATTAAAACAAACAAAAAATGATTACGGTGTTATCCACCCGCCGGTGGCCATGGATATTATTACCATTTTACTTCCCTCTGGCCACAGAATTTTCATGATGAATCTATTACAGAGAATCCTGCGAGAATCCACTATAAATGGGTTGGATTTTTATAGGGGTTTGTCCACGATCTAGATAGTGATGATCAATCCCTGCCCCCCACTGATCAGCTGCTTACAGCGCCTCTGGTGGCCGGATGTGCACGGATCACCGGCCAGAACAGCACACTATTATTGATCACATTTCTGTATGCCGTGTAGTGTCCGTTTTCCAGTACGACGCCTCACACCGCACTGACTTCAATAGTAGCTGAACTGCAGTACCTGAGAACGGCCACTATGCGGTGTACAGAGCCGTGCTATTCTAGCTCCACTCACTGTTTACATCACGCTGCTCGGCTTCTCTTCTATACTCTTCTGAAAACAAATTGGACTATATGCACAATGTGACTGGTTCCCTTTAAACTTTAAAGGGAACCTGTCACATTGTACATATAGTCCAATTTGTTTACAACAGAGTATCGAGGAGAAGCCGAAGTTTAAAGGGAATCTGTCAGCAGGTTTTTGCTACCTCCTCTGAGAACAGCATGATGAAGGCAAAGAGATCCTGAATCCAACAATGTATCACTTAGATTACTGGGTGCAGCCGTTCTGACACAATCTTCATTTTTTAGATTTAGTCATGTAGCAGAGCTGAAAGAGCTGTCCCCGCCCACAACAGGCTCTCTATAGAGATTGTACATTGACTGAGGTAACAATCAGAGGAGAGGGCGTGCCGGACTACATAGCACAACGGAGCTAGCCACAGCAATGATAAGGATCCTGCTGCTAAAATAAACATAGCAACTAAACATAAGACTGGACAATGACAATACAGGCATACCTGAGCTTTCTATCTTAACCCTTACAGCATGCTGGCTTCAGCTTACATACCAAAAACGTGCTGACAGATTCCCTTTAAACATGGCCGAATCCTAGTATATATCCCCAAAATTAGATTCAGCACCCCCACCAATCCGCTGATCAAGGTGATTGCCGCTCTCCAGGGATCTTAGCGTCCTCGTCATTATTTTCCGGATACAGCGCCATCTACTTTTTAGTGGCTGTCTCTGGTACTGCAGTGAGCGAGACTGAATTGCAATATCTGGCACCACCACAGCCATATGTGGGGCGCTCTGCATTGTAAGTAATAAAGGGGACGTGGCGCTCACTGGAAAGCCGCAGTCACATCTGTCAGGTTATAATGAGGGTCCCGACCGATCTGATGGTAATGAGGGACCCTCCTGTGCCCCGCGGAGCCCCGGCCTCACCTCCTGGTCCTGCTCCGCGCTCTTATGTGCATGGCAGATCATCTCCATATGTAACAGCGCAAATAACGTCTCGTCCGCCATCGCCGGCCTCGTCCCTGGCTCCAGTCACTGCCTCATTAGACGCGTCCTCCTATTATCCAGCCTCTTATCTCATCCCTCTGTGTCCTGGGCTGGGTGACCACATTATCATTAGGGTGACATATGGCAGAAAGGCGTCACTCTTCTTATCCTATATCCTTATTTTTTTTTTCCTCTATTTTAAAAGAATCAGTCTAATAAGTGTCACACATCCGGGACCTCGGAGCAGCCAGTAACCACACAGATGTTTACCACAAGACAGCTTATTCACACTAATTCCCCTCTTCCGGGTTACACTGACCAAACTTCCGGTTCTGCAATAAACGTCATCGTCACCTGATTCCCCACTTCCGGCGCCGTAAGAAGCCACACTTGTCTTCTACTTCCGCACATGATGCCCCACTTCCTGTTTTGTAAGAAATCCCACTTCCGGCGCACAAGTCACCTGATGCCCCACTTCCGTTCGCTAAGACGTCCCACTTTCGGCACACAAGTCACCTGATGCCCCACTTCCGGCGGAGATAGTAATTTTTCCAGTAGAAATCGTTGATAAAAGTTTAAGAATTTACATTACATTCACTAATTGGTAGACGGATAAGAACGTCGCTTTCAGCAGCACGTTTGCAGAATTAAAGCAGAGAGTTAGTGCAGGTATTTAGTATGTGAGCACCTGTGCTAGTAGAGCCTTGCCCCACTTCCGGTACTATGCCCATTTCCTGTAATCATGCCACACTTCCGGTAACGTGACTGAGCTGCAGTTTTCGTCCCTGCTCAGTTCTGCTCGTTGGTGGATATCTCGGGGCTACCAGTGATCAGGATCTGGGAGGTGAGGATGTGACCCCCAGTGATGAAGGTGCTGCCCACCCTCTCTGTGCAGATCTTTCTCTTAGACCCCATTTTCCCTGCTATTTCTATGATAACTCAATGACCTCCCCTGTACTTAAAGGGAACCTGTCACCAGATTTGGGGCCTATAAGCTGCGGCCTCCACCAGTGGGCTCTTATATACAGCATTCTAACATGCTATATATAGGAGCCCAGGCCGCTGTGTAGAACACAAAAATCACTTTATAATACTCACCTAAAGGGGCGGTGCAGACTGGTCAGATGGGTGTCTCCGTTCTCCAGGTGCGGCGCCTCCTCCTCTTTCGGCCATCTTTGTCCTCCTTCTCTGAAGCCTGGATACATGACGCGTCCTATGGCATCCACACTAGCCAACATTGAGGACCTGCGCAGGCGCACTACAATACTTGTGCCTGTGCAGGATTTCAATGCCGGCTAGTGTGTATGATGTAGGACGCGTCATGCACCCGGCTTCAGAGAAGGACGACAAAGATGGCCGAAAGAGGAGGCGCCGCACCTGGAGAACGGAGACACCCAACTGACTGGTCACTGTACCAACTGTTTAGGTGAGTATTATAAAGTGATTTTTACGTTCTACACAGCGGCCTGGGCTCTCATATACAGTATGTTAGAATGCTGTATATAAGAGCCCACTGGTGGTAAATCTGGTGACAGGTTCCCTTTAAGTAACAGAGTTCTGCAAACTGAGAGTGGAAGAACTACATCTCCCAGCATGCCATACTGTGCACATACTGATGACTCTCACCCCCAGCAAAATTGTAAACGGTCTAACTTTTTCTTAAGTCATTCTTTTTTGCCTTATCTTTCCTTTCCCCCAGTGTATTTTTTTTTTTTTTGCCAGATAGTTTTTAATTATTTTCTGCCAATTTTTTATTTTATTTTGCTGTTAAAAGCTCTTTTTAGCATAAAAAGCCACACTATTATTGTAGCATCTGAGTTTTCAACTGGGTAAAAAAATACTAAACACATTTTATGCTCTACAAAGTACTGGAGTGAAATTGGGAAAAATATTTGCACAATTTAAAAAAATAAATAAATAAATTTGTTAATGATGCCGAAAAAAAGGGGGAAAAAAAATTAAACAAAATAAGTATAACTTTAAAAAGGCACAAACTAAATAGAATAAGACAAAAATGAAAAAAGAAAAAAATTGTTAGAACCATTTTTCATTTAATATTTCTTTATTATTTCAAAAGTTTTAATATAACAGAAGATAAAAAAAATGCATAAGGGTCTTTCATGTTACCCAATGTTACAGTATATGAAGATAAAATAACCTATGTCTTTAAGTCTCGTAAAACGTATGGTACTATGAAATGTATCGCAAATCATGTGGAAGGTAAAATCTGTATAACATCCTATAGAACATCTTAATTTTAACATGTAATAATCTTCTATCTTTATATTTATTCCGTGTAAAGTGTTAAAGGCAACTTCCTTCTGTATAGTCTGGTTCAATAGGTATGAAAACATGACCCTATGTATATCAATTAGGTGAGAAAGAGATATAGAGAGAGGGAGAGAAAGATAGGTAGAGAAAAAGGGAAGGAGGGGAAGACATGGGGAAATGGGGGGGGGGGAGAAGGTCTGTATTGTGATGCCGCGCCACTCCTGTGTCCGGGAGCCCATCCCAGCTTCTTGAATATTTATTGTGATAGAGCGCCTGTGAGTAACCAGGTTTGGAATTGCTGTGTTTCTCTATACTGAAGCCACGGATACCAAACCGAGAAACACAAGGAGTCTTTCCCTTCGTCAAACGCTCTCAACTCCTCCAGACGCCGCAGGCCATCCATAGCCTCTACCCAGTCTGCTCTCCTCAATGTACAGGGGGATCTCCAATGCCTCGGTATGATTTGCCTCATTGAAATCATAAAGTACGAGAGCAAGCCTTTCTTCGCCTTGGAGACTGCCCCTGTATACATTGATAAGAGGGCCACTTCCGGTGAGGGTGTCACTTCCGTGTGATGTAAATGGTTATAGAGAGCAAAGACATCTTTCCAAAGACCCTGTATCCCTGGGCAGGTCCACCAGATATGTAGCATTGTGCCCACTGAGGTCTGGCACCTCCAACAGGCGTCCGATACCTCTGGGAACATTTTATGTAGTCTGGCGGGTGTCCTATACCACCGTGAGAGGATTTTATAATTGAGTTCCTGCATTCTACAAGAAATGGTGGATTTATGTGTTAGGTTAAATGACTTACACTATTGTGCCTTGGGAAAAGTCTGGCACAATTCTGTTTGCCAATGTCTAACGTAGTCAGGCAAGTCGTCTCCTCCACCCCCCTCGGGCACTACTATGTTGTAAATTATTGAGACTATGTGAGGGGGTGTTTCTCTAAGGAAGCATAATTTTTCAAATGGAGTCAGATCCTTATGTATCTCAGATCCCGGAGCCAGAGAATCTATGAAACTACGTAGTTGTAGATATTGGAACCAGTAGCCTGGTTCCCGTGGCCGGTCTCCAAGCAGGGATATCAGTGGTTTGCATCCCTGTTGGGTAATTCCGTCTTTAACTCGTGGAATCCTTCCCATTGGCGTTGAAATCAGTCTGGGATGAGGTTCGTGAAACCAGCATTGAAACGCGGGGTTGCCCACCAGAGGCGTCATAGGACCCGGTTCTCCTGTCAATCTATATCGTCTATTGGCTGTCCTCCATGCTGTAGCCAGGGACAAGAGGATCGGGGAAACTCCCAGGGTCCCAAGGTTAGTTCTAGATGACAACCAGAAGATTCCGTGTGCCATATTCGGGCATAGGTCACATTCAATCTCCACCCACAATTTTCTGTCTTTACTGTGCAGGAGATCCAATATGCAACCACCCACCGCTGCTGCGTGATAAGCTTTAAGATCCGGGAGCCCCGCCCCTCCGTCCCAGCGAGATTTAATCAGCATTGAGTATTTCAGTCGGGGTTTGGTGCCACGCCATATAAAATTGCTGATCATCTTCTTTAACTTGAGGAAGACATTTTCTCCTAGGTTCAGTGGGATAGTTTGAAACAGGTATAGTATTTTAGGTAGGACATCCATTTTAATTGTATTGACCCTGCCGAACCAGGAAATGGGGAGGTTATGCCATGCTATGAGGTCTTTGTGGATATTTTTTAAAAGGTCTGGGAAATTGTAATTATATAGATCTTGGTGGTTGGGAGAAACCCTAATCCCCAGATATTTAATGTAATTGCTGGCCCACTTAAAGGGGAAGGCGGGTGTGAGAGCATTCTCTTCTACGGATGGTAGCGATACATTTAAGATCTCTGTTTTTTGTAGGTTTACTTTAAAATTGGAGAGTCTGCCAAAGATCTCAAACTCCTGCAGTATGTTGGGCAAACTAGTCTTCGGCTGTGTCACATATATCAAGAGATCGTCCGCAAATAGTGCTAATTTATGAGATGTTTGTCCTATCTGTATCCCTTTTATCGAAGGGTTTTTCCTGAGTGCATTTGCCAGGGATTCCATTACCAGGATGTATAGGTATGGCGATAGGGGGCATCCCTGTCTGGTACCGTTTCTAATATTAAATGGAGCTGACAGGCGTCCGTTCACGCCCACTTGTGCCGTTGGTTCGTGATATAATGCTTTTATCCATTGTAGTAAGTGCGAACGGACGCCGATTGCCTGCATCGTGGCTTCTAAAAAAAACCAATGGACTCTGTCAAATGCCTTTTCGGCATCGACTGTCAAGAGGCACATTGGGATTTGACGCTGACGTGCCTGGGCCACTAGGGACAGGGTTCTAATAGTGTTGTCCCGTGCCTCCCTCCCTGGGACAAATCCCACCTGGTCTTTGTGGATTAGTTTGGGTATGAGGGGGCCTAGTCTCAGGGCTATCATTTTAGAGTACAATTTAATATCCACATTTATTAGTGAGATAGGTCTGTAATTAGAGCAGGTCAGTGGGTCCCTGCCAGGCTTGGGGATTACAGTTATTCGGGCTTGGAGTGTCTGTTTAGGAAACTGGCATGTGTTGGTTATGGAATTGAAGGCTTTCAGCATTATAGGGCTGCAGGCCCCTCCACATATTTTGTAGAACCGGGGGGTGAACCCATCAGGACCAGGGCTTTTACCCACTTTAAGGGTTTTAATGGCATCGCTTAGCTCTGTGTCTGAGAAATCCTCATCTATGTCTTCAGCTACCGCATCTTCAAGGGGGTCTGGGGCATATTTGTTTAAGTATTCCCAAATGTCGCGATGTCTCGCATCAGGTGATGGTTAGAACCATTTTTAAGTGTTGTTGGAGGAGAAAATGGTGCTGCTGGGGAAAAATAAAATCCGAAAGACATCGGAAGTCTTTCCTTAAAGAGCTAGTCCCATCTCCAAGATCCTATCACAATATGTAGGTGTAATAATATTAGCAAATAGCTTCAGTTAGAATTGTAGTGTTGTTCTCCTGATATAGCCATGTCTCTTACCTCATGTGCAGGGCATTGCAGTAGCTTAGGTATCCATGGTTACGGTTTCCAGCTCCCTGGAGGTTACTTCACAGCAGTCAATGCTTTTCCATTTTTACACATGTCTCACCAATAATCAGCTTAGTTATCCGCCATCTATGGCTGCTCTAGGCCCCCACACTTGATGGCTGAACCTGCTGACCATCTAATGTGTGTGTGTGTGTGTGTGTGTGTGTGTGTGTGTGTATATGTATATATATATATATAATATATATATATATATATATGCCTCTGCCACTACCATAGGTAGAAGGATTGTACATGTTGAATTTCAGCACCCTATGCGTCTAGTAATAATACGCCACCGTGTTCGGCTGGGGTTTGCTTTCTATTGAAAACAAATGCACGTTCCGCTGAAGATTGGGTTGTCGGGGAGAGGGGGGGTGATCAGGAGGGTTGGCTGTTGGCAACAAGAACATTAGGTAATCTGATATCTAAGACCTCATTCATATGTCGAGTTTTTACATCAGTTTTATATGTCCAATTTTGATATAATTTTGGTCCTTTTTAGTGATGAGCGGGCACTACCATGCTCAGGTGCTCAGTACTTGTAACTAGTGATGAGCGGGCACTACCATGCTCGGGTGATCAGTACTTGTAACTAGTGATGAGCGGGCAGTACCATGCTCGGGTGCTCAGTACTCGTAACTAGTAATGAGCGGGCAGTACCATGCTCGGGTGCTCAGTACTCGTAACTAGTAATGAGCGGGCACTACCATGCTCAGGTGCTCAGTACTCGTAACTAGTGATGAGCGGGCACTACCATGCTTGGGTGCTCAGTACTCGGAACTAGTGATGAGCGGGCACTACCATGCTCTGGTGCTCGATACTCGTAACTAGTGATGAGCGGGCACTACCATGCTTGGGTGCTCAGTACTCGTAACTAGTGATGAGCGGGCACTACCATGCTCGAGTGCTCAGTACTCGTAACTAGTAATGAGCGGGCACAACCATGCTCGGGTGCTCAGTACTGGTAACTAGTGATGAGTGGGCACTACCATGCTCGGGTGTTCAGTACTAGTGACTAGTGATGAGTGGGCACTACCATGCTCAGGTGCTCAGTACTCGTAACTAGTAATGAGCGGGCACTACCATGCTCGAGTGATCAGTACTCGTAACTAGTAATGAGCGGGCACTACCATGCTCAGGTGCTCAGTACTGGTAACTAGTGATGAGTGGGCACTACCATGCTCGGGTGTTCAGTACTAGTAACTAGTGATGAGTGGGCACTACCATGCTCAGGTGCTCTGTACTCGTAACTAGTGATGAGCGGGCACTACCATGCTCGGGTGCTCAGTACTCGTAACTAGTGATGAGTGAGCACTACCATACTCGGGTGCCCAGTACTCGTAACTAGTGATGAGTGGGCACTACCATGCTCGGGTGCCCAGTACTCGTAACTAGTGATGAGTGGGCACTACCATGCTCGGGTGCTCAGTACTGGTAACTAGTGATGAGTGGGCACTACCATGCTCGGGTGCTCAGTACTGGTAACTAGTGATGAGTGGGCACTACCATGCTCGGGTGCTCAGTACTGGTAACTAGTGATGAGTGGGCACTACCATGCTCGGGTGCTCAGTACTGGTAACTAGTGATGAGTGGGCACTACCATGCTCGGGTGCTCAGTACTGGTAACTAGTGATGAGTGGGCACTACCATGCTCGGGTGCTCAGTACTGGTAACTAGTGATGAGCGGGCACTACCATGCTCAGGTGCTCAGTTCTCATATCGAGCAGTTGGACGTTCGGACGGGCTCCACTCATGTACTGAGTATAATGGAAATCAATGGGGAACTCGAGCATTTTTCCAGAAGATCTTGTGAATTATGCCTTAGGCAACTTTCGCAGGAAACAAATTAATGTCGCACCCCAACACACTTAAGGCCCTGTCACACACAGAGATAAATCTTTGGCAGATCTGTGGCTGCAGTGAAATCATGGACATATTGTTGCATTTGTACACAGCCACAAACCTGCCACTGATTGTCCACAATTTCACTGCAACCACAGATCTGCCGCAGATTTATCTCTGTGTGTGACAGGGCCTTTAGACTTTAGTTGACCAGAGCCGCTGATATCGGCCTACAGTCTGTGTATGGGGGCTCTTGTTTCTTCCGTTACTGCGGATGTTGGGGAGAGAAGGAGCAAACATGTTGGAGTTGCAAAGGCCGATTCTTTTGTTCTTTGGGTGATAAGTGGCGCTCCGAGGAGTTTGCCAGCCGCTCTCGTAGAGAACATACGAGCACTGGACTGAGCTAAGCTTACACGTGTACGGAAAAGATGGGAGAGATAAAAGCTGGAATAATTGTGAGTATCTCTGTGTGAATCATACTTGTCCTTTCTGTTCTCGGCAGGTCAGAAATGTCTACTCGATGTTTCCAGACGGTCATAAAGGGCGAAGCTTCTGAAACTGATGATGAAGAGGAGATGTATGTGACTTCTGTCTCAACGAGGTCATTCTTGGGTACATGTGGTGTAAGAATCCAAGGAGAAGCCTCAGAGACCGATGAAGAGGAGGATAAAAGCTTAAAGAGAAATAAGACTCCTTCCATGTGTTTAGAGAAGGACCTTCCACCATTAGTGGTCCTCAGGAATGAAGGAGACAGCGCTTCCGTTGGTTTTGAAGAAAAGCCTACGGTCAATATCCAGCAGGCCGGACGCTACAGCACGCTGCTACAGCAAAAACTGTTGGAAAGCAATGCTCGTCTTTACCACGATGTAACCCACACCATCCGTCAGGTCTACCACACCACTACTAATGAGATTCGGACACTTACCGGTCAACTGAGCAACTCCCAGAATGGGATCATTAATGCGTCCCACAACATCCGACTCGCTCTCGATGACTTGAAAGGGGTGTCGGAGAAGATTGACATCATAACCAGCTGCAACTTACTTCCTGAGATAAGGATCTAAATACACGTCCCTCTGGATCCAATGTCTACTCATGCTCTTGTCTTTATACGTAGGTCCTTGTATACGATGGTCATCCTGATGACCTCTTCTTTATGGGCTCTTTGAGTGCAGCTCTTGGGATTAGCAGCATACGACCAAACATATAGTACACAGGGTTGGCCGGATGAATGAAGCTCCAATAACGAGAACTCCTCTTTTCTGAAGTGTCTTCACTATAAGCTTTTACTTCTGGAGGAAGCCGCTCAGTCCTCGTGGTCTATACAGAGGCAGGTTCAGGGCAGAAACCCTATGCAGGAAAATAAAAGGGCATTCATAGGACATCATAACCCCTAAATCAGACATATGCACATGGGTTGTCCTAAAAGGATTTGGGAGCCACTGAGAAGAGTAAGGAGTGTCCTGTCTACTTTTCTACAGAGCAGCAATTGATTCAAGGCATAATAATGTACATCATTCCCTACCCTAGGGCGGATAAAATCATGGAAAACCCCTTGAAATATCATATTATTAAAAGATAACACTATATGCTAATAAAAATTATCCTGTGAGTTCTGACATTTACTTACATAGTAAGGCTCTATGAGTGTGGGGTGCTCAATTCAGCCTTCTTGCACTCAGTCCTCTCCACATTGATCCATAGTTTTCTGCAGGAAAGGCAATAGCAGTAGCTTTCTGACCTGCTTGTCCAGTTATGAACAGAGACTCTGCAGTAGCAAGGCCAAATAGTGGAGAAAACACTTGCCAGAGAGGTAAGAAAGTAATAAATTGTCAGCTGCCAGAGGGGGAAGGAGACTGCACCAGCAGCACCATGGTGGATAGATGGAAACATTTTTTTTTTTTGTTACGATACAAATATATTCAAATCACTTTGCTGTAGCTATGACCAGTCTCTCAGAACAGAACTTTGTAATAAAAATATATAGGGAATAAGTGGTTGCCCATGAACAAAAAAAATAAAGGGGGTTGATATGTTCCAGGATCAGCGCCATGTCTGGAATAACTTTCCCTAAAATAATCCTTTTCAAGACAATATGTCCTGGCTACACTTTTGTGTCTTAATAAAGCTCTAATAAATACAGTCTAGCCTGTTAGTGATAACCTTGATAATAAAGCTATAATTCTTATTTTTTTCACAGGCCTAAGTTGTATTTTTAGTTATGTTATAGCCTTTTGTATGTTGATAAATACTTCAGTTCAGGTAAACACATCCCGAATGACAATATTTAACCTGGACCAATCTAATAATAATAATAATCTTTATTTCTATAGCGCCAACATATTCTGCAGCGCTTTACAATTCAATCTGACCTACCATGGCAATGCACGGGATGGGAAGAGGAGACTCATTACTGGTACTCACTGGTCTCTCCTTTCATGCAAGTGCACTATCCATTTTTATGGTTATAAAACAGATTTATTATAGCCTATGGCTGTTTTCATACATTTTTCATTTTAGGCCCAATTCCAGTGATATGTCACTTACTGGGCAGATAGCTTTAGATCTGATAAAATCACTATTTTATCAGCAGGAGATTGCCAATAGATGACTTGTAATCCTGCTGCTATGTAGTCCTCCATATTCATAAGCAGCATATAACCCCACTACTGATTGGCAGCTTTCTGCCTATGCAGAGTATACACAGAAAGCTGGCAATCAGTGGTATGGGTGGGGTTGTATCGAGCTCAGAATTCAGAGGACTTGTAGATTAAACAGGGATTTTAGCAAAACTACAGCAAGCAGCCCAGTAAGTGACACATTGCTGGAATCAGGGTTTCCGTCTCTACATTATGCTGCACTCAGATGTGGCACCAAAAACCTGATGTTCGCTTCCCTTCAAACAAACCCCCGATGGACTTCTATAGGTATATTTGCTCTAATTATAGGCAGAAATCTGTCCATGTTAGGCTTTTTTACTGTTTTAGTTAATGTTTTTGTATATAACTGTACACAAAAAGACTGCCTTCATTCCCGAACATGCAGTGTGAACAGATGCTTAACTGAACATGACATACAATGACAAAAAAAACAGTTGCACTGTAATGTTAAAGTATGGAAACCATGAATGTAAGAATATAGACATGCAATACTGCTAAAGGAAATCTAAGAAATAGTATATGTCATGTTCAGTTTTGCTAGAAATACTAAAAACCTGACCCACACATCCAACAAATGTGAACAGCTGCTAACTGAAAAAACATCTATATATATAATTGCCTTAGTCTGTGTCTGTCTGTCTGTCTTGCTCCAAAATTGTGTCCTTACGGTGACACAAAGCTGATTGGCTGTTGGGCTCGCCATGGCCCCGCTTCCCCGCACGGATTGGCCGCTCGCCCAGGCTGCGCCCCCACACGGATTGGCCGGCCGCTCGCCCAGGCTCCGCCCCCCTCCACAGATTGGCCTCTCGCCCCGGCACCCTGCAGGCATTGGCAACTCGGCCACGCCCCGCCCCCTCACGCAATGCACGCTAGCTCTGGCCCCGCCCCCCCACGCATTCCCCGAACCGACACGACTCCCAGGTGAGTACTGTACCCCCGGGAGCCCACATCAGCGTACGCCGCCAAACCAGCCGACACATACCCTCGCATTGCTGGGGCTGGCCGGCGTATGTTGGTGGTGTGGGCTCCTGTGCGAGCGGGGGACAAGATACGCTGGTAACCATGGTAGCATAGTTACCAGCGCATCAAGGTCCTGCAGCGGCGGAACATACACACGCACACACATAACACACATCAGATCACACTCACACACACATCAGATCACACTCACCCTCACACACACATCACATCCACACACTCACAGCATCCTGGGATATCGCTTGCTTCTCGGCGGCGATACTGTGCTGTGAGCTTCCAGGACCTGCCGGAGGATCACATGGCCAGAAGCATGTGGTATCTCCGGATGTTGTGAGTGTGAGCGCGTATGTGCGATATCGTCAATGTGTGTGTGCGTGAGTGTATGCGATCGGGTGTGTGTGAGTTTATGCGATCGGGTGTGTGTGTGAGTGCATGCGATCGGGTGTGTGTGTGAGTGTATGCGATCGGATCTGTGAGTGTCGGCAGAGGAGCACGGCGTGCTGGAGGAGGCTGGGAGGAGAGAGGCTGATCCTGGGGAAGGCTGGGATGGGGAGGCTGAGAGAAGAGAGGCTGATGCTGGGGGAGGCTGAGGCTGGGGTAGGCTGGGAGGAGAGAGGCTGATGCTGGGGGAGGCTGAGGCTGGGGTAGGCTGGGAGGAGAGAGACTGATGCTGGGAGGAGAGAGGCTGATGCTGGGAGGAGAGAGGCTGATGCTGGGGGAGGCTGAGGCTGGGGTAGGCTGGGAGGAGAGAGGCTGATGCTGGGAAGAGAGAGGCTGATGCTGGGAGGAGAGAGGCTGAGGCTGGGGTAGGCTTGGAGGAGAGAGGCTGATGCTGGAGACCGAAAAGGCTGATGCTGGGAGGAGAGAGGCTGATGCTGGGAGGAGAGAGGCTGATGCTTGGGGAGGCTGAGGCTGGGGTAGGCTGGGAGGAGAGAGGCTGATGCTGGGGACAGAAAAGGCTGATGCTGGGAGGAGAGAGGCTGATGCTGGGAGGAGAGAGGCTGATGCTGGGGGAGGCTGAGGCTGGGGTAGGCTGGGAGGAGAGAGGCTGATGCTGGGAGGAGAGAGGCTGATGCTGGGGACAGAAAAGGCTGATGCTGGGATGAGAGAGGCTGATGCTGGGATGAGAGAGGCTGATGCTGGGGACAGAGAGGCTGATGCTGCGGGTAGAGAGGCTGATGCTGGGAGGAGAGAGGCTGATGCTGGGAGGAGAGAGGCTGATGCTGCGGGCAGAGAGGCTGATGCTGCGGGCAGAGAGGCTGATGCTGCGGGCAGAGAGGCTGATGCTGCGGGTAGAGAGGCTGATGCTGCGGGTAGAGAGGCTGATGCTGGTGCAGCATGGGGGATGGAGCACGATGGGGGGTGCGCAGCATGGGGGATGGAGCACGTTTGGGAGTGCGCAGCATGGCGGATGGAGCACGTTTGGGAGTGCGCAGCATAGTGGATGGAGCACGTTTGGGAGTGCGCAGCATGGCAGATGGAGCACGTTTGGGAGTGTGCAGCATGGCGGATGGAGCACGTTTGGGAGTGCGCAGCATGGTGGATGGAGCATGTTTGGGAGTGCGCAGCATGGCGGATGGAGCACGTTTGGGAGTGCGCAGCATGGCGGATGGAGCACGTTTGGGAGTGCGCAGCATGGCGGATGGAGCACGTTTGGGAGTGCGCAGCATGGCGGATGGAGCACGTTTGGGAGTGCGCAGCATGGCGGATGGAGCACGTTTCGGAGTGCGCAGCATGGTGGATGGACCACGTTTGGGAGTGCGCAGCATGGCGGATGGAGCACGTTTGGGAGTGCGCAGCATGGGAGATGGAGCACGATGGGGGGTGCGCAGCATGGGGGATGGAGCACGATGGGAAGTGCACACCTCCCCCCAACACACACGCGCGCACTGCACAACACACCACACACACACACTGGGAACCACAAACAACTGCCCTACACAGACACCCACACACACACAGACAACGCTGCACACACACACGCAACACACAAACACCGCGGCACACACAAATATACGCACATACCGCACAACACACATATTGCACAAAACATACCTCCCCCAAAACACACCACACCCACACAAACCGCGCAACACACACACACAACACGACAGACACACAGCGCTCCACAAACAACGCAACACACGCAACACACATACAACACCGCTCTCATCTCCCGCCACACCCAGACAACACTCAGAACCTGTACAGCGCCCTACACAAACACTTGGTAACTACACACAACAACATTATATATATATATATATATATAAACAAAAATCATACATGAACTACACAATACGTAAATTCTAGAATACCCGATGCGTAGAATCGGGCCACTTTCTAGTAGTAACTATAAATGCATACAGTTGCACACTGAAAAAGCCAAAAATGTACAAGGGAAAATATGGCACTGCATTACTGCAAAAGAGAGATATTTAGTTTATGTATTGGCCAATGCATGTAAGCCCGGAGACCAACGGCAAGGTATATCTCTGTAATCCGGGAACCTAACTTAAATGCCACTATCAAGGTTAAAAACATCCGTATCTGGGCAAAATGCCACTATTTGGACTACAAACCTCCATGTATGGGCAGCTAGGCTCCTGCTATAATGGTTATGAACAGCCAGGTCTTAGGGCGGAGTGCTCAGTCAGAAAGAGACTCAATGGAAATATCAAAAAACTGACCCGCACATCCAACAAATGTGAACAGGTGCTAAATGAAAAAACATAGTAACGATAAATGCATACAGTTGCACACTGAAAAATATTTTTTGATATTTCTAGTGAGTCTTTTTCTGACTGAGCACTCCGCCCTAAGACCTGGCTGTGTTCATAACCATTGTAGCAGGAGCCTAGCTGCCCATACATGGAGGTTTGTAGTCTAAATAGTGGCATTTTGCAGTAATGCAGTGCCATATTTTCCCTTGTACACACTCACCTGACCTGACCCCATTGGACTTCTTTCTGTGAGGTCACATCAAACAGCAGGTGTATGCGACCCCTCCACCAACATTGCAGGACCTACAACGACGTATCACAGATGCTTGTGCAAACGTGTCACCTGCCATATTGCACAACGTGCAGCAAGATACAGTATGCTGTGCAGAGTCCAGATGTGCATTGCAGCTGATGGGGGCCACTGTGAGCATCAAAGTTAAATGAGCGCCATATGCGTGACCAGCATTCAATGTTTTACGGGGGTCATGGGTTTTATATTATAGCATTTCTGTATGCAAGTTGTCAATTCATATTGAATTGATGATGCCCTACAATTTTTAAATTTACTTTTTTTCTCTATCTCGTTCCGTTTTCGAGATAAAAATGCTAACTCTGTTGTTTTCCACCAGGTGGCGCTGTAGGTGGTTTAATTGCGTAGCGCATGGCTACTTTACTATACCTAGACACCACTTCTATGCCTATAGCTGCCGCCATTCTCAAGTTAATGCCGGTGGACAGGATATGGGTGGACACACTGTATATGAACTCACATCTTGGTAAAACATAACTCGGTTCTCAGAAGAAGAAACCAGTAAATGTAAAAAAAAAGGCTGATGAGAAAGAAAAGATGACCATGAAAAATAAAGCAATTCCGTGGAAGAAAGTGGACAAATGAAAAGGAATTGAAAAATTGAAAAGAAGGTGACACTTAGGGGTATTTTGCACGCTGCGACATCCCTAGCATCGGCTAGTGATGTTGAGTGCGATAGTACCCACCCCCGTCGCACATGCAATATCTTGTGATAGCTGCCGTAGCGAACATTATCGCTACGGCAGCTTCACACGCATTTACCTGCCCTGCGATGTCGCTCTGGCCGGCGACCCGCCTCCTTCCTAAGGGGGCGGGTCGTGCGGCGTCACAGCGACGTCACACGGCAGGTGGCCAATAGAAGCGGAGGGGCGGAGATGAGCGGGACGTAAACATCCCGCCCACCTCCTATCTTCCGCATAGCCGGTGGAGGCAGGTAAGGAGATGTTCCTCGCTCCTGCGGCTTCATACACAGCGATGTATGCTGCCACAAGAACGAGGAACAACATCGTATCTCCTATTGGTGCGATATTATGAAAATGACCGACACTACACATCACAGATTTTCGACGCTTTTGCGATCGTTTATCGGCGCATCTAGGCTTTACACGTTGCCGGATGTGCGTCACTTTCGATTTGACCCCGACGATATGGCCGTAGCGATGTCACAACGTGCAAAGTACCCCTTAGGAAAGAACAGGAAAAAAAACTGCTAAGGCAATGCTTGGTAGATAAAAGGGAAGATGAATGAAGAAGAGAAAAACATCTTGAAGTAGAAACTGGTAGAACTTTTTAAGGTAAAAAAAGAAAATCAGTAGGAAACAGACATGATGATAATCGAAAAGAATGCCCTGAAGGTAAAATGCAGAGCATTACACAAATCATGATGGATATTTTTGTAAAATTACTGATTGTAGAGAGACTTTCCAAGCTGATCAAGAGGTTACACCTAATGTACTAAGCTAAAGCAGATGAGAAGGGCAGTTGGAATACACAACAACTGCAGGCTTATGCTAAGGAGGAAGTATCATTAGTAGACAGCCTCCACATTGATGAAGTAGGTAATGTTACTGTGTATGTCTTAAGTAAAATTATTATTATTATCCTACAAATCCTGAATGCTGATTCTGATGAAATCTGACATTTTACAATGATTTTACATAATAAAGTAAGTGTGAACTTCGCCTTTGTTATCATTGCCTGAGAAGCTGATACAAAATACAGTATAACCAATATGGTTGCATTTACTATTCAGGAAAATGTTCTCAAGAAAACATAAAAATAGCAATATCTCTAAATCTATAAGAAAATATTAATAAACTGTGGCTACAATACAAATGTTTGATTTTATAATACAGTCATGGCTGAAAGTTTTGGGATCCTTTGATTCGTTCCAGGTAATGAAGTATTTGTCCCAGAAAATTATTGCAATAATAGCAATTACACACGTTTTGTCATACACTTGTTTATTTTTTTCTGTGTAGTGGAACTACAAAAAAAGAAAAAACAAGTGAATAAAAAGGCAAGTTGGATATAATTTAACGCAAAATTCCTAAAATCGGTCAGACCAAATTGTTGGCATCTTTCCAAAATTGTGGGTGTGGGCAATATGAAAGTCATACCTGAAACTAGATAAAAATGGAGAAGTTGACTCAATTTTTGCATTATGTGTCTGTGTGTGTCACACTAAGCACGGAGAACAGAATGAGGGGAAGAGGACTGTCTGAGGACTTGAGAACCAAAATTGTTGAAAAACAACAGTCTCATGGTTACGAGTCCATCTCTAGAGAGCTTAATATTCCATTGTCCACGGCGCGCAACATAATCAAGAAGTTTACAACCCATGCCACTGTAGCTAATCTCCCTGGATGTGGATGGCAGAGAAAAATTAGTGAAAAGTTGCAACATATGATAGTCCGGATGGTGAATAAGCCGCCTCATTCAAGTTTTAAAGAAATTCAAGCTGTCCTGCAGGCTCAGGGTGCATCAGTGTCAGTACAAACTATCTGTCCACATTTCAAGGTAATATAACGCTATGGCAGGAGACCCAGAAGGAGCACACTGTTGACATGGATATAAAAAAAAGCTAGACTGCAGTTTGCTAAAATGTGCATGAGTAACCAAAATCCTTCTGGGAAAGCGTCTTGTGGACAGATGCGACCAAGATAGAGCTTTTTGTTAAAGCACATCATTCTAGTGTTTACCGAAAACTGAATAAGGCTTACAAAGAAAAAAACACAGGACCTACAGTCAAATATGGTGGAGGATCAAAGATGTTTTGGAGTTGTTTTGCTGCCACTGGTGCTGGATGCCTTAACTGTGTACAAGGCATCATAGAAATCTGAAGATTATCAAAGGATTTTGGGTGGCAATGTAGTGCCCAGTGTCAGAAAGATAGGTTTATGTCTAAGGTCATGGGTCTTCCAGAGGACAATGACCATAAACCTACTCCAAGAAGCCCCTAGAAACGGATGGAAACAAAGTGCTGGAGAGTTCTGAAGTGACAGCGACGAGTCCGGATCTAAATCCCATTGACAACTATGGAGAGATCTTAAAATTGCTGTTCAAATATGAGCGACTTGGAGCAGTTTACAAATGAAAAGTCCAAAATTTCAGGTGAGAGGAGTAAGAATATTGTGGACGGTTATAGGAAGTGACTGATTGTTTTATTTTTTATTTCAAAGGGTAAAGGGTGTGCAGCCAAATATTAACTTGAGGGTGCCAACAATTTGTCCGCCACATTTTGGAGGGTTTTGTGTGAATTGTCCAATTTGCCTATTTTTCTCAGTTTTTTTGTTTTTTTCCCATACACACAAAGGAATTATACGTGTGCATAACAAAATATATTTTAAAATAATTTTTTGGGAGAAATATTCCATTTTCTGGAACAGTTTCAAGAGTGCTGACACTTTTGGGCATAACTGTATATTTTAATTTTGGGTGGAATTAAGCTTTAGGGTAAATTGACTATTTCTTCAATTTTCTTAACAAAAATTGAATAAAAATATGAAATGTTAGAAAAAAAAAAACTGAATAAAAATATGAAATGTTAGAAAAAAAAAACCGAGGAAGAGGCCATCTCCTCGACTTAAGAGAAAATATCTTCCTCTGATAAATACAGAGATATCTTGCTCTTTTTTAATATATTCTCCTTGGATCCAGCGCCAAGTCTTGTAGCTTCTTGCTTGCCAATCAATGGAGCGGTTGCAGGGGCAGCAGGGGCTGGAGGAAGCACCCCTAGAAAGTACACGCTAAACAGTGTCCAGTCTCCGAGACCCATGCACAACACCTCTTTTATCTCATTATTATCGCTGTATACAAGCGCTCTGCCGTTAAGGTTGTGGTCCTTGATCTTCTGCTTGTAATGTTGGAGATTCTCATCCCGAAATCCTAGTTTGTTCATCTAAAGGGAAGAAAATACAAGAGTGTCACACTTGAGTAGACATGCTTCTTAGGGATAGGTCGTAACAAACGAGAAGACTATGTCCAATATAGGATATCAAAGTTATAGGGGGCCACAATCTAGTCTCTTGGGTCACCATCTTCTTCCTTATTGTCACAATGAAAAATAAATATACAGTCTGTTCACCCATATCCTGTCCACCGCCATTAACTTGAGAATGGCGGCGGCTATAGGCATAGAAGTGGTGTCTAGGTATAGTAAAGTAGCCATGCGCTACGCAATGAAACCACCTATAGCGGCACCTGGTGGTAAACAACGGAGTTAGCATTTTTATCTCGAAAACGGAACGAGATAGAGAAAAAAAGTGAAGTAAAAAATTGTAGGGCGTCATCAATTCAATACGGAGCGACACCTTGCATACAGAAATGCTATGATTAGAACGTGTAAAACTCAAGGCTGCGGACGTGAAGCGATACCTCATGGAGACCTTCCTACAAGTCATTGGGTATGGTGGCTGTGTGGAGTGGCCTCCACGCTCACCTGACCTGACCCCATTGGACTTCTTTCTGTGAGGTCACATCTAACAGCAGGTGTATGCGACCCCTCCACCAACCTTTTCAGGACCTACGACGACGTATCACAGTTGCTTGTGCAAACGTGTCACCTACCATATTGCACAACGTGCAGCAAGATACAGTATGCTGTCCAGAGTCCAGATGTGCATTGCAGCTGACGGGGGCCACTGAGCATCAAAGTTAAATGAGCACCATATGCATGACCAGCATTCAATGTGTTGGGAGGGGCGGGGAGGGGGGGGGTCATAGGTTTCATATCATAGCATTTCTGTATGCAAGATGTTGATTTGTATTGAATTGATGATGCCCTACAATTTTTTAATTCACTTTTTTTTTCTCTATCTCATTTAATTTTCGAGATAAAAATACTAACTCCGTTGTTTTCCACCAGGTGGCGCTATAGGTGGTTTCATTGCGTAGCGCATGGCTACTTTACTATACCTAGACACCACTTCTATGCCTACAGCTGCCGCCATTCTCAGGTTAAAGGTGGTGGACAGGATATGGGTGGACACACTGTAGAAGGGAATACAAAAATAGAATTGGGTAACCTTACTTTTTTGGGGATATTTCCACAACTGGAAACATCAGTGGACTCAACAGATACCATTAGTGTCCGCTGGGCTGGTATATAGTGGTCAATGGGGCTACTTAAGCAACTATGTGACTCACGGTTATATATGTTGGATATATGTATCAGAGACATTTCCCAACAAATATATCAATAGGTTACTCAATGGTGAGGTAAATAAATTCTTGGACAAGTGTGACCCAACCAAGATTCCTTGGACTCCTGGTGTGGGAAGTTGGTAAGGGATTCCTCAAAATACAGCAGCTTTAAGAGCTACATGCTTACCGCAGAGATGGCAAACTGACTTCAACTTTAAGGGTTATTGCCACAATGGCAATATTTTTTTATAGCAAGCAAAGTATCTGCTTTACTATTCTTAACATACAGTACAAGCCTACCATAGAGTTTGTTTTCTTGTACTTATGTTTTTTTCTTCTTCTCTTGCCCCTCTGTGTATCTAACTTCACAGAGCTGAATGACTGATCCTATTCTCATCTGTAAAAACTAAATTTCCCAGCAGCACCCTGCTTCTCCTTAGTGCTGCAAGCCCTGCTCTACTGTGTGCTACCTGATAAAGATAGAAATCTCAACTAGGGCAATTTCATCGATGATGTAACCATTGATACCTTGAATGTAGTGACTGTGAACCACTATTTGATGTTTCCATGTCCTCCCCTACATGCAGTTGAGCTATAACACAGCTGTCAGGGCAATATATCTGTGGTGAGAGTGTCTGGATGATGTTTTATTAGACAGGGTCATAGGTGCATCTATCTTTCATTAATTAGAGTCAAATACAGCTGGTATCAGTATGATCTTTCACATAGCATCGTTGAACTCTGTTACAACCTTCCTTTCATGGTTTTTTTTTAGACAGGGTAATTAGGTGCATCAGAGCACACACAATACACAGCATTTGAACCACTTGAAGATGGGTAAAGGGTAGAGATGAGCGGACCCGTTGAATTTCGGGTCTTTAAATTAATATTGGTTTGGGACCCGGACTTGACCTGAAACCCAGTGGAAGTCACTAATTGAGCAGTTGGTCTCTCCACCCACATGCAGCCAACTAACCATAAAAAGATCACTTCCAGGGGTAGGTGGATGGGGTTTTTCCATTTTTTCGTGCACACTACACCAGATCACGCTGTTGTTACCCCCAGTGTATGCCGTTCACACCCTGCAAGCGGGTTGTCCTGGGCTGAGCACCGAGCGTCCCCGAGCACCGAGCGTACCCAAGCACAGGGATGCCCGTGCGAGTAGTGTTCGTACATAAAGCACCCGAATTCTGTTTTTTTGGTAAAGTCTGTGTTTGGTACAATCACCGAACCTCAGATTCGCTCATCTCTAATAAAAAGATCCCTGTTGGGTCCTTACTAGGAGGGAATGATAGCTGCAAATCAGTCCAAATGTAAAAATACATCTTCAATCATCTAAAAGGTGGGGGGTGCTAGGAGCCAGACCCCACTGATTCATGGCCTAGCCTATGGATAGCTTATAAATAAAGGCCTGGAAAACCCTTCTAATCATAGTTGGCATGGGGGCAGGCAAAAAAGTCAGCACATCTTACCAGAATATGGAATGCTTTACCATCTCACTACACCTTTTTGAATGGTAGTAGGCGTTCCTCTAGAATATTTTCAAGAGTTAACATGAAAAACATGCCGAAATTTTTTGAAAAACAACGGCCATGATTTTTTTTCTAATAATATATAAACCAATTAATGTAAGATAAAAAAAATAACAGACATAAATATCCACATTTACCTCTTTGCACACCTCCTCCACACTCATGTTCAGCAATGACAGCATAGTCACCCGGTTGCTTTTCTTTAATTCCCACATATTGTTACTTCCTCTTAGAAGTTCCATTTGTCTTTTAATGGAAACATCTAAATTAACGGTAAATGGCACAAAAAAGTTGGCATCTTTCACAGTAAAATTCTCGCATAAGAGGTTGTGGAAGATCTCAGGATCCCCATCTAATTCCAGTAGTCGATTTAGACTAGTCTTCATAGCATCCAACTCTTCCAAAGACTTCTCAAAAACATCCCAAAGGAACGTCCTGGAGTATGAAGCATATTCACTGTTGGGTTCTTTGTCATTGAGGCATCTCCTCTGTTGCTCGTCCTCAATGCACTGCAATATCCAGCTGAGACGACACGGCCATTGGGTAGCCAGGAGAACCCATTCTGTCACTTTTCGAGGTTGTATTTGGTTTTTTGGTACTTCCCTGATCATCAGTCTGATGGTTATGGTGATGGTATTAACAACCCTCCTGATATGGACAACGTTGTCAGTGATATAGTCCCTCATGCTCTCGTCAAAAAGATAATCGAAGGCTTCATCTATTAGATGTTTTGTCGATGGCCCTTTTTCTTGGAAACATGTGACGTTCTCATTCGAGCTTCTGACTGTCAATGGGTCATCACTGGTGTTATGGTCAATGTTGGGGACGGTTTCTCGGTGTAAAAGGTAGTCTTTGTCATTTGAAAGCTCATTCTCCAATGTGTTTCCTTCGTCTGTATCTCTATCTAGCTCGCCTTTGCCTTCAACAATATTTTTTAGTATGGATAATTTAGTCTCACAGTTCATTTTTGGGATACAAAAAGGTAACGTGATTATGCGGTTTAAGATCTGGTAGCCGTTGTTGGCCATTCCTTTCAAGACCTGAGAGCTTTCAACACAATCTATGATGATGTGAGGATCTACGGCCAAAATGGAAATAAATGGCGCATTTGGGTCAGACAGAAGGATGTTCATGGCATTAAGGACCCCTATCACTTTGTCTGGCATGCATTTGTCCAAATTGGTGATCTCAAGCACAACTTTAATTTTTTGCCTTTGGAAGATTTCCATGAGTTGGAGATATCTGGTGATGGTTTTAACTTCCCTCTTCACATCGCTCATGAAACCCAACTGGGAGCTCATATCGGTTCGATTCATTTTTTGTTCCACTTTACCTTTCTGAGTCACTGCCGCATTTCTGACCACCACAACCACTACTCTGATCCCTGCTGCCGCCGAAAGACCAACTACGGTTGCCCCAACACCTTCAGCGGCGGCCAACATATCTCCGGCGGGATCACCAAATGGAAAGCCAAAAATCAGGATCAGGGCACCCACGGTGATTGCAATGAAGATCACCAACAATGTAGCAACCCAAAGTGGGATACAGAGGAACTTCTTACTGACCCATTCCTGCTGGAATTGACCATCTATAATTTTGGTTTTTTTGCCTACCGCTCGATAGATACTAATAGGGGCCAGTCCAAAGCAGTTTTCAATACCATCACAGAGTGTGGTAACCAGTCCTGCCCACAGTTGGTCACTGCCAGCAAATTCCCATGCACTGAAGCGAATGAAGCAGTAGCGTATATTCGCTCGCTGTTTGTGTTTTTCTGTGATTACTGGATTGTAAAATACCATAAGAAAGATGAGTTTGATGAGATCTTTTCCTTTGCATTTTCTTGTCCGTTGTCCAGTCCTCTCCACTTCTTCTTTCTCTTTCTTCCATGCTTCGAGACAGAGGTAGGCTGCAACCACAGTGGAAAATTAGTTTCAACATTTATAGGAAATTTTTATTAAAGCCATGTAACATCAACTAGATGTAAAATATGACATCACCAGTTTTGCCCATCCATCAAATTAATTTATACTGGGACAGACTGCTGTTTCTATCACATTGCCACTGAAAATTTAGCGGCCCAAACTGCAATACCGGACACAACCCATGAACAAGCTGGAGGGGTAAAAGCCACCCTGCCGTGGGACAAAGATGAATGTAGTTGCCACTAGGGTACCACGATGGAGAGTGGTCCCTCCTATTTCTGGTGTCAGGAGATCACAGCGCAGGGCTTCATACACACTTACTTAGGTTAATGCTGCTGGCTGTGCAGATTCTCCTTTATCCAGTGCTGCTAGGGTTAAGTAGATCTTCTGTTCTCCTAAAACTCTGAGTGTAATCAACAGTCAGCTGTTCTCTATTGCTAATCACATATATAAAGACTTCCCTCCTAGTCCAGGTAAACGCTGGTGATAGTTCCTGCTATACTGCCTCTAGAGGGAACCTGTGAGCTGTGGACCAGGAAGCCATTCAGAGAACATTTGCTATGAGAAAGTTGTGTTGTTTCCCTCTTCCTTAGTCCTCTTTGGTTTTTCCCCTCTGATCCGTTGCTCATTATTACCTTTTGTTGTTTGGAGTGCTTTTTCTATGATTGCTGTTTATTTTACCCTTGTCTGTCTAATCTTCTCTTATGTCTTTAACCTAGAGCGGGACTAGCATTCCCGCTGCCCTATGCACTATACAGGGCTGAGTCCAGGGAAAGACAGGGATAGGCACGTGATTAGTGACGGGGTGAAAGAACCTGTATAGGAACGTTAGGGAATGCAGGGATCAGTCTCAGGTGAGATTAAGAGGTGACCCTGCTCCCCATTCCCTAGCGCAAGGGTCCACCATTGTAATGTGTACCCTGTGTGTTGCAGCGCTCGTCAGATGTTCCTGTGTACCTGATGGAACCCTGGCAGTTCTGCGTGACAGTAGGATCATTGATATGTGACTTCATTCAACGCGTTTCAGAGTAACCTCCTTCATCAGGAGTGACGATCCTGATGAAGGAGGATACCCTGAAACGCGTTGAGCGAAGTCACATATCGAAGATCCTACATTCATCTTTGTCCCAAAACAGCACGGCTTTTACCCCTCTAGCTTGATAGCAGCCAAGTCTATACTGTAAGTGCTGTGATTTCTGCATATGCTGCTTATACTCAAAACTCAATAAATGAAGATATTTTTTTAAAATTAGTTTACATTTTTTCATCATTTGCATGTCAGTAACATATCTATTCATTGTGTTATTTCCCTAATTCCACTCTTGCTTTTTGATATTGCAATTTAAATGTTGAGAAATATGTTAATGACATACCAGTTATGAGGAAGTGCCAGGCGAATGGCGAAAGGGCAGGGAAACCCTGTGTCAAGGGAAGCGGGAGATGGTGATCCCTGACCAAACGTACTGCTGGTCCCTGGGGTTCCTCACCACCCTAGATAGGATCCACACCTATGCGCCGAGCTGGATACCTGTCCTTAGGCTGACCCTGATCTGGGCCCTAGGTAGGGAGCGGATGGGATGAGCTCTCCATCAACCCCACTAGGCGCTAAAAGACACACAGGAATAACAAACAAGGGGAAATGACAAACATCCTATCTTCAAAAAGATAAAGCGAGAGGGACTGCAAAATGCATCGAAGTTACTTCAGATAATTGCAAGCCGACTGCTTGCACTCAGGATCTGTAGGTAGTTAGAGCTATCACCAGCACAGACCAGGAACAAATGAAAAAATATAAGGAAACAAACGGGAGTGTTGACAGAAACAGCTATAAGGGTGAGGAATTCTGCAGGGTCCAAAAGGGCAAGGGATGAATCCCAAGCAAAGGAGAGACAAAATATACCATATACATAAAGCAGTAAAAATAGAAAGTCAGGGAGCAGATTGCCAGGTCATGGAGAGCTGCTGCTATACAAGAGTGGGACGGTTGCCGTGGAGAACAAATGTTGCCTTGGAAACTGCCTTACCCTCATATAGCAGCAGCTTTCCACACCCCATGTCAGAACCGGATGAGATTAACAGCGCCAGACATCCCCTACCATACAAATTACCATAATATTTTATGGAATGGGCGAAATAAAGGACTACTGATGTTCTGCAGCTTTATGGTGGTCCTAGGCTGCAGCACACAGCCATAGATTCTCTCATGAATTGGCCCGTTTCGGCTGAAACTCTGATCAGAGTGCGCGCTGTGTGTTATTTACTGTGATGTGGTTCTCTTGAATGTGAGAATCGGATCACAGGTGAGGAGAAGATGGAGAACGTAATTTCTCCATCTTCTCCATCATCTGTGTCCTAAATTGGACTGCACATTCGATGATTTCCAAGCACTCATAGGCTTGAATGGCTGTGTGCCATCCAATCTATGATGCCACTTGCATCATGCTACTTTTTTCCTCATGTCGAATTGGTCGGTACTGCCCATTAGTATAACACTTATCTGAGTGGTGTCCGATAAAACATTAGCTAGGCCTCATCCGTGATCTAGGCCCTTATTGTCAGACTATGGTCGCACACTGAAACGACTCCTTCCATTATGATGTACTGAAATGTCAAATTCATTGCACATTGATGGGGATGGGCTTGTAGCCGTTTACTCACATTCGACCTTGTTGAGAAGGAAATCTTTGCGTCGGCCCCACGGAGCATAAAACCCGACCGTCACAGGGGATACGACATAATACAAAGCCTTCGCCAGAGAGTAGCAGTAGACGTCATCTTTTGTCTCAAAACCTTAGAGAGGAAAGCAAAAAAATGAGTATAACTTGGGGCCAATGCACACAGCGCTGTCATGTAGACGGACAAACTAGACGTTACAAATCTATAGTACGGCGGTGTGTATGAGTCCTTAAGCGGGCTTTACACGCTGCGACATCGCTAATGCGGAGTCATTGGGGTCACGGAATTCGTGACGCACATCCGGCCGCATTAGTGATGCCGTTGTGTGTGACACCGATAAGCGATTTTGCATCGTTGCAAAAACGTGCAAAATCGCTAATCGGCGACATGGGGGTCCATTCTCAAATCTCGTTACTGCAGCAGTATCGAGGTTGTTCCTCGTTCCTGCGGCAGCACACATCGCTGCGTGTGACGCCGCAGGAACGAGGAAGCTCCCCTTACCTGCCTCCCGGCCGCTATGAGGAAGGAAGGAGGTGGGCGGGATGTTACGTCCCGCTCAGCTCCGCCCCTCCGCTGCTATTGGGCGGCGGTTCAGTGACGTCGCTATGACGCCGCACGGACCGCCCCCTTAGAAAGGAGGCGGTTCGCCCGTCACAGCGATGTCGCCGGACAGGTATGTATGTGTGACGGCTGTTGTGCGGCACGGGCAGCGATTTGCCCGTGTCGCGCAACAGATGGGGGCGGGTACCCACACTAGCGATATCGGGACCGATATCGCAGTGTGTAAAGTAGCCTTTAGCCTTAGTGTTAGGCGGGCTTTGCACGCTGCGACATTGGTAACAATGTGTTACCGATGCTGCAGCGATAGTCCTGCCCCCGTCGCACGTGCAATATCTAGTGAAAGCTGCCGTAGCGATTATTATCGCTACGGCAGTTTCACACGCACATACCTGCCGTGCGACGTCCCTCTCGCCGGCGACCCGCCTCCTTCCTAAGGGGGCGGGTCGTGCGGCGTCACAGCGACGTCACACGGCAGGCGGCCAATTGAAGTGGAGGGGCGGAGATGAGCAGGATGTAAACATCCCGCCCACCTCCATCCTTCTCATTGCAGCCGGCGGCAGGTAAGGTGAAGTTCCTCGCTCCTGCGGCTTCATACACAGCGATGTGTGCTGCCGCAGGAGCGAGGAACAACATCGCACCTGTCGCTGCACCGGCATTATGGAAATGTCGGAGGCTGCAGCGATGATACGATAACGACGCTTTTGCGCTCGTTCATCGTATCATCTAGGATTTACACACTACGACATCGCAAGTGACCCCGGATTGGCGTCACTTTCGATTTGACCCCACCGACATCGCACCTGCGATGTCGTAGTGTGCAAAGCCGCCCTTAGTTGCTGAGAATACAGGTCTGAGGATACTGATGTCTTTCCTAAAGTAGATATCCATTTAGGCTAAGTTCACACATCCTGTGTTTTCAATCCGTCAGGTCCGTCAGCAACGGATCAGTCATTTTCAAGATGTCAACTGATGCAACTGATGTGTTTTTCACAGGATTCCTTTCACAGGAATCCTGTGAAAAAACGGATCAGTTGCGTCCGTTACATCCGCTGTGCGTCCGTTTTTTGACGGATCAGTCATGATCCGTCTGTGTTTGGGACAGCCCAGTGGGCGTGCCAAGCATGCTGGGCATGCTCAGTAGAGCATGACGGAATCCTGCGCTGGATTCCGTTGTAAGACGGATTACGACGGAATCCAGCACCATAGACATGCATTACAAGCTTGACGGATGGCGACGGATTCCTGCGTGGCGCGTTAATTTTGACGGCCCGAAAAACGTTACATTCTGCGTTGCTCCCCGCTCGGCGGTCAGTCAAAAACGACGGACCGCGACGCAGCGGATGCAACGCAGGGTCATCAGTCGCAATCCGTCACTAATAGAAGTCTATGGGGAAATACAGGATTCCTGCAAAATATTTTGCAGGATTCCGTAATTCCTCAAGGCTACGGATTGTGACTGATGCAAAACACAGGATGTGTGAACTTAGCCTTAAACAATACCTTCTGCTATCAAATCCATTCTAGGCCATACATGTCCCCTGTAGTGAGCACTGTACTAATACACATCTAAATCTGTTATATATGGACAGTTGGGTTTTGCAGATACATTTAATGGAGCTGTTGAATACAATATTCATGGACAAAATGGGAGAAAGCATGTTATCAACCATCATCAAGTGCTAGTGCACAAATACTCCCCCATACTTGGAAATAATGATAAAGGATCAACTCCTACATTAATGCAAAAAATGTGAAAACCACACAAAGGAGTAAAAAATCCACTAAGTTTATTAAATACGTATAAAACAGACATACATTTAAGAGAGGAAAAACACTCTATGGGTAAGTATGCAGTAAAAAGAGACAAATAAGGAGGTAGTAAATCTCAGCAAGGTGGAGACCAAGTCACTACAGTAGTATTCATTATCAGGAAAACTCTGGGGGAGAATAAAGTAATAAATACAGATGTATTATGGGCACTCTTAAATCTATCTCCCACAGACCAAAGTTCCAGTAATATCCTGCTGGTAAATGGGGGCTATACACTTATACTGCTGTGGATCCCCATCCCAAACAACGCATGAGCAGAGTTTCCATTAGTAATTACCTTAGGGGGCATGCAGGGTACGGTATTGATTGCCCTCCCAGGAACCAGACAAGAGCAGATAGTGACTGGTCAGAGCCTGACGCGCGTTTCGTGATCCTTCTTCAAGGGCCACCACACGTTATGGTGGCCCTTGAAGAAGGATCACGAAATGCGCGTGCCCCTAAGGTAATTACTAATGGAAACTCTGCGTGCCCCTAAGGTAATTACTAATGGAAACTCTGCTCATGCGTTGTTTGGGATGGGGATCTACAGCAGTATAAGTGTATAGCCCCCATTTACCAGCAGGATATTACTGGAACTTTGGTCTGTGGGAGATAGATTTAAGAGTGCCCATAATATATCTGTATTTATTACTTTATACTGCCCCAGAGTTTTCCTGATAATGAATACTACTGTAGTGACTTGGTCTCCATCTTGTTGAGATTTACTACCTCCTTATTTGTCTCTTTTTACTGCATACTTACCCATAGAGTGTTTTTCCTCTTTTAAATGTATGTCTGTTCTATACGTATTTAATAAACTTAGTGGATTTTTTACTCCATTGTGTGGTTTTCACATTTTTTGCATTTAATGGAGCTGTGCAGTGTTTACATCCGATAGTTAAAGGGAATCTGTCATCAGGTTTTTGCTCCCCATCTGAGAGCAGCATAATGTAGAGACAGAGACCTTGATTCCAACAATGTGTCACTTACTGGGCTGCTTGCTGAAGTTTTAATATAATCACTGTTTTATCTGCTGCTGATTTACCAGTTCTCTGAATGCTGAGCTCTATATAACCCCGCCCACACCACTGATTGGCAGCTTTCTGTGTACACTGTGCATGGGCAGAAAACTGACAATAAATGGTGGGGCGAGGTTTTAACCCTAACCCTAGCCCCAACCCTTATGAATACCCAAAAGGGGTATTATGGGTGGGTACGAGCATGGCGCTGGTGAGATCGGCGCTGTGCATGACCTCACCAGCGCCATGCTCGTACCTGCCCATAATCTCGTGCCTGTGCATTTAGCTCAACGGCGCGAGCAGGGGCAGCTGTTTACTGCTCTGCCCGCGATATGGCAGAGCGAACTGCGCCTGCGCGAGCCGACCTAACTGCACAGGCACGAGATTTGAAAATGCGACGAGGAGGAAGATGGAGGGCGTCACTCCGTCAATCAAGGAAGGAGGACGATGATCAGCGGCAGGAGGGGGGACAGGAGGAGAAAATGAGCCCGCCCATCTGGCCAACCAAGGTGATTAGCATACCTAACGGCCAGGTTTTATAAAGTTATTTTTGGGGTCTGGAAGGGGAGTCAGGGCCAAGGTGCACCTTTATAGAATACAGCCCAGGAGCTGCAGAAGGGGATGCTTTTAGTTTAATAGGGAAAAATTTGGTGACAGGTTCCCTTTAATCCTAAACTAGCCCCAATCCTTATGAATACCCCTAAGGACTTACGGATTTTGAGGACTACCTGGAAGCAGGTGTACTAGTCCTTTGGTGATACTCTCCTGCTGATAAAACAGTGATTTTATCAAAACAGCAGCAAGCAGCCCAATAAGTGACATATTGCTGGAAGCAGGATTTCTGACTCTACATTATACTGCTCACAGATTACATTCCTTTTACTGAAATCCCACAATGGCTCATTGAGGAGGTTCCAAGCAGGTGTGTGTCACCCTTTAGGAGAGGGGGGCTCCATGTCTCAGACAATGCTCTTCCCAGACAGCAGGGGGCAGTACATCAGTAAGAAAGTAGTTTGGCAAGCAGGATACCTGCAGCTTTTGTGGCTAGAACAGGTGACATAGGTCATGGTGACATCATGTTCACATGAAGCAAACAGGTCCTTGATATTGCAATAGTCTGGAGACTTTAAGGGAACGGAGAACGCTCCTGATACATTTTCTCCAACCTCCTCTACTTTATGCTGTTGCTTTTTTTTTCTTGACTAAATCTGAATAATATATGTATATATATATATATATATATAAAACAACTGGGTATTACTACTTTTGGATGTGCCCTGACAACCGAATCAGTGCTGGCATTGTATGGACACATCCTAATATGGGAACACCCAGTTGTCAAATTCAAAGGTTCAGGTACCAAAGAGAACTAAAATATAAAAAAAAATAAAAGGTTTTAATACTATGAATCATTGACCATTTCCCAATTCAAAATATATAAAATAATAATAATAATAAAAAAAAAAAAAAAAAAAATCGGTAAAATATTACTCTATGAAAATATAAAATTGAATAATTAACCCATGCAGTAAAAGTGAAGATGACAAAAAACGAAATGCCAGAATACTTTATTTACATCATGGCAGCCCAGCAAAAAAAAAAAAAAAATGCATTAAAAAGTGATCAAAACACTGTATTGAACGAGAGATTCGTATCAATAAATATGTCAGCAAATAAACCTTCACACGGATCTATCGGCATCAAAAATAAAGTGTTACAGAGCTCAGAAAATGGAGACAAAAATTAGTTTTAATGAGGGGGAGAATCATAATGCATGCTGGGAACATTAAACAAAAAAAAATTAGTAGAATTGCGTTTTGTTTTGTTTTTCGCCATTTCGTATCACTTCGAATTCTTTTTTCTATTTTTTTTTCGGTATATTATATGGTAAAGTGCTTTATGTCATTCAAAATGACAAAGTCCTGATACGACCATGGAAAAAAAAAAGTATGGGTCTTGGAAGAAGAAAGGGGAAATAATAAAAGTGTAAAAATAAAAAATTGCCTGTCAGGAAAGGGTTAAAGAATGTTAGAAAAGTAATGGGATAATCCATAGATTCATATGGAAACCAAGGTGTGTGCTTCTTTGCTCCAGCCATGACTGCTCACTATGTATGTAATGATTAAGGAAGGGAAGATAAGCAGAGGGGTAATATACTGCAGATAAGATAACATGGATCTAATGGCTGCAGGATATTAACACTATGTGGGAGTTCGTAATATTGGTGTGGGCAGGTGTTCTGCATGGGGAGATCAGAATAATGATAGGGGGTGTACAGTAGAGGAAAATGAGTATTAAAGGGATCAGTTGTCTCCTTACCAGGACAGACCATGTCATCACTTTATACTGAGCGACTTCTCCGGAGATCCTTATACCTGCAGGAAAAAGAGGAAATACTTATGCAGATGAACTCCTGGTCATAGTAGGACCAAAGTCCTTGGCAGCCGGACACGTTCTCCCATCCATGCTCCTCCCTTGTGTAATTCTGTATTGTAGCATTGCTTCTTTATATCTTGGATAATTATATACTATATATAAAATGTTAGCTATACAGTGCCTTGCGAAAGTATTTGCCCCCCTTGAATTTTTCAACCTTTTCCCACATTTCAGGCTTCAGGCATAAAGATAAAAATGTTAATGTTATGGTGGAGAATCAACGAGTGGGACACAATTGTGAAGGTGAATGATATTTATTGCTTATTTTAATTTTTTGTAAAAAAGAATAAACTGAAAAGGAGGGCATGCAATATTATTCATCCCCTTTACTTTCAGTGCAGCAAGCTCACTCCAGAAGTTCATTGAGGATCTCTGAATGATCTAATGTTGTCCTAAATGACTGATGATGATAAATATAATCCACCTGTGTGTAATCAAGTCTCCGTATAAATGTACCGGCTCTGTGATAGTCTCAGTGTTCTGTTTAAAGCACAGAGAGCATCATGAAGACCAAGGAACACAACAGGCAGGTCCATGATACTGTTGTGGAGAAGTTTAAAGCCGGGTTTGGTTACAATAAGATTTCTACAACTTTAAATATCCCAAGGAGCACTGTGCAAGTGATCATATTGAAATGGAAGGAGTATCATACCACTGCAAATCTACCAAGACCCGGCCGTCCATCCAAACTTTCATCTCAAACAAGGAGAAGACTGATCAGAGATGCTGCAAAAGGCCCATGATCACTCAGGATGAACTGCAGAGATCTACAGCTGAGGTGGGAGAGTCTGGCCATAGGACAACAATCAGTCGTACACTGCACAAATCTGGCCTTTATGGAAGAGTGGCAAGGAGAAAGGCATTTCTCAAAGATATCCATAAAAAGTGTTGTTTAAAGTTTGCCACAAGCCACCTGGGAGACACCAAACATGTGGAAGAAGGTGCTCTGGTCAGATGAAACCAAAATCGAACTTTTTGGGCACAATGCCAAATATGTTTGGCGTAAAAGCAACACAGCTCATCATCCTGAACACACCATCCCCACTGTCAAACATGGTGGTGGCAGCATCATGGTTTGGCCTGCTTTTCTTCAGCAGGGACAGGAAAGATCGTTAAAATTGATGGGAAGATGGAGCCAAATACAGGACCATTCTTGAAGAAAACCTGTTGGAGTCTGCAAAAGACCTGAGACTGGGACGGAGATTTGTCTTCCAACAAGACAATGATCCCAAACATAAAGCAAAATCTACAATGGAATGGTTCACAAATAAACGTATCCAGGTGTTAGAATGGCCAAGTCACAGCCCAGACCTGAATCCAATCGAGAATCTGTGGAAAGAGCTGAAAACTGCTGTTCACAAACGCTCTCCATCCAACCTCACTCAGCTCCAGCTGTTTACAAAGAAAGAATGGGCGAGAATTTCAGTCTCTCGATGTGCAAAACTGATAGAGACATACCCCAAGTGACATGCAGCTGTAATCGCAGCAAAAGGTGGTGCTACAAAGTATTAACCTAAAGGGGATGGACGAATGGTCCTTTATTTGTCTCCATCCATCTTCCCATCAATTTTAATCATCTTCCCTGTCCCTGCTGAAGAAAAGCAGGTCAAAACCATGATGCTGCCACCACTATGTTTGAAAGTGGGGATGGTGTGTTCAGGGTGATGAGCTGTGTTGCTTTTAAGCCAAACATATCATTTGGCATTTACCCAAAAAGTTTGATTTTGGTTTCATCTGACCAGAGAACCTTCTTCCACATGTTTGGTGCGTCTCCCAGGTGGCTTGTGGCAAACTTTAAACAACACTTTTTATGGATATCTTTGAGAAATGGCTTTCTTCTTGCCACTCTTCCATAAAGGCAGATTTGTGCAGTGTACGACTGATTGTTGTCCTATGGACAGAGTCTCCCACCTCAGCTGTAGATCTCCGCAGTTCATCCAGAGTGATCATGGGCCTCTTGGCTGCATCTCTGATCAGTCTTCTCCTTGTTTGAGATGAAAGTTTGGATGGACGGCCGGGTCTTGGTAGAGTTGCAGTGGTATGATACTCCTTCCATTTCAATATGATCGCTTGCACAGTGCTTCTTGGGATGTTTAAAGTTGTAGAAATCTTTTTGTAACCAAATCTGGCTTTACCCTTCTCCACAACAGTATCACGGACGTGCCTGTTGTGTTCCTTGGTCTTCATGATGCTCTCTGTGCTTTACACAGAACACTGAGACTATCACAGAGCCGGTGCATTTATACAGAGACTTGATTACACACAGGGACTTATATTTATCATCATCAGTCATTTAGGACAACATTAAATCATTCACAGATCCTCAATGAACTTCTGGAGTGAGTTTGCTGCACTGAAAGTAAAGGGGGTGAATATTGCACGCCCCACTTTTCAGTTTATTCTTTTTTACAAAAGTTTAAAATAAGCAATAAATTTCGTTCACCTTCACAATTGTGTCTACTTGTTGTTGATTTTTCACCAGAACATTAAAATTTTTATCTTTATGTTTGAAGCCTGAAATGTTGGAAAAGATTGAAAAAGTCAAGGGGGCTGAATACTTTTGCAAGGCACTCTTGCTATGGAAGGGTTCACATTCCCATTTTCATTCTTAGTTTGTGATACAGACTTTTCTTTTTTTTTTTTATTTTGTTTTGTTTTTCTTTCTATTTTTCTCTCAGTTAATATTTCAAAATAAAGAAGTTCTAATGATAGTAATTTGCAAGGTTTATCGTTGTAATGATGAACAAGTCAACCTCATGTACGCTATTGTTTACTTTTTTTGACCATGCTATTGCTTTACTCTCTATGTTTAAAAAAAAAACCAACAAAACAAACGGATTCTGCAAAAATCTATTTTTTCAAAATGGACAACAAAGTTGTGTTTGCACAACTTTATTGTTAACGGATCAGCTCTAATGGATGATGCCTTAATTAGACACATTCATACATATAAAGAAAATGTCAGCCCCTAATGCAACTATATATAAAAAAAGTAATAGATTTGGCCCAGAATGTTGACCACCACTGCTGGTAAAAATGAGCCCCTGCTTCTTAGGGTAGAATAACCACCGGTGAGCACCGGCAGTGGTGGTGTGGCTTCTCGCACACAGTACATGTTCCCGGAGTATTTTGCCTTTTTATTGATTTCCACGTTTACTATTGAGGTCCCACCCCTCCACCAGTGCCCTAGGTACCACCGACACTCCAAGCTGCACGTATACATATAGAACAATCTACGCAATCTCGGATGAGGAGCACTGCACTTACCAGGCTGGGTGCCTTCATATATTCTCCTCTCGGTGTTTCTGGCTATGAGAAGCTGACTCCACGCCTGTTTGGAGTGGAATTATGGAATAATAGATATGGCTTACACTGGAGTAAGTCAACATGGGCCTGGCTTGGACTTTAAACTTACCAATTAGATGATAAGGGGGGCAACTGACATCTGACTAATACTACAATATACATTCCTGAGTCAAAATATAAAGCCGTTTTTTTTCCACCGCCAACTCTGCAACCATTTGTACACGTCCTCGCTGCAAACCGGTGCCGCACCTCGGAGTTTACCTTATAACCAAGGGGTCACATCTGAAGCAAAAATGTGCCATATATGTAAAATGCAAAAATCCATTTTTCAGTGCATTTTTTTTTGCTACATTTATTGAGATTTTTCGTATATTTACAATGTAGAATCTGTAATGTGAACCTCCCCAATATGCGATAATGTATACAATTATGTACAACTAATAGAAACAATTGGGGCTAAAGAAGGGAATTTTGTTTACTTACCGTAAATTCCTTTTCTTCTAGCTCCTATTGGGAGACCCAGACAATTGGGTGTATAGCTACTGCCTCCGGAGGCCACACAAAGTATTACACTTTAAAAAGTGTAACCCCTCCCCTCTTCCTATACACCCTCCCGTGCATCACGGGCCCATCAGTTTTGGTGCCAAAGCAGGAAGGAGGAACGTATAAATTGGTCTAAGGTAAATTCAATCCGAAGGATGTTCGGAGAACTGAAACCATGAACCAAAAGAACCCTTCAACATGAACAACATGTGTACACAAAAGAACAACAGCCCGAAGGGAACAGGGGCGGGTGCTGGGTCTCCCAATAGGAGCTAGAAGAAAAGGAATTTACGGTAAGTAAAAAAAATTCCCTTCTTCTTTGTCGCTCCATTGGGAGACCCAGACAATTGGGACGTCCAAAAGCAGTCCCTGGGTGGGTAAAAGAATACCTCGATAAAAAGAGCCGAAAAAACGGCCCTCTCTTACAGGTGAGCAACCGCCTCCTGAAGGACTCGCCTACCTAGGCTGGCATCTGCCACAGCATAGGCATGAACCTGATAGTGTTTCGTGAAAATGTGCAGACTCGACCAGGTAGTGCTGACACACCTGCTGAGCCGTAGCCTGGTGACGCAATGCCCAGGATGCCTCTGCGGCTCTGGTAGAATGGGCTTTCAGCTCTAAAGGAATCGGAAGCCCAGAAGAACGGTAGGCTTCAAGGGTCAGTTCCTTGATCCACCGAGCCAAGGTTGACTTGGAAGCCTGCGACCCCTTACGCTGGCTCGTGACCAGGACAAAGAGCGCATCAGAACTGCGCGGGGGCACAGTGTGCGAAAAGAAGAGCCGGAGTGTTCTCCCGAGATCTAACAAGTGCAATCCTTTTCACAATTGTGAACTGGATGAGAGCCAAAAGAAGGTAAGGAGATATCCTGATTGAGAAGAAAAGGAGGATACCACCTTAATTAGGAATTCCGGGACCGGACGCAGAACCACTTCATCCTGGCGAAACACCAGGAAGGGGGCTTGCATGACAGCGCTGCTAGCTCAGACACTCTCCGAAGTGATGTGCCTGCCACTAGGAAGACCACCTTCTGCGAAAGGCGTGATAGAGATAACTCTGAGAACGCTAAGAGCCAGAACTCAATGGTCACCCAGTCAGGTTGAAGACCGCAGAATTCAGATGGAAAATGGCCCTTGAGACAGCAAGTCTGGTCGGTCCGGGAGTGCCCACGGTCGACCCACCGTGAGGTGCCACAGATCCAGGTATCACGACCTCCTCGGCCAGTCTGTAGCGACGAGGATGGCGCGGCGGCAGTCGGACCCGATCTTGAGTAACACTCTGGGCAGCAGCGCCAGAGGAGGAAATAGATAAGGCAGTCGAAATTGCGACCAGACCTTAACTGATGCGTCCGCCGCCAGCGCTCTGTGCTGGTGGTTGATGTACGCGACCGCCGTGGCGTCGTCCGACTGTATCCGGATCTGCCTGCCGTCCAGCCACCGCTGGAACGACTTTAGGGCTAGCTACACTGCCCTTATCTCCAGAACATTAATCTGAAGGGAGGACTCTGTCAGAGTCCAGGTTCCCTGAGCCCTGTGGTGGAGGAAGACCGCTCCCCACCCTGACAAACTCTCGTCCGTCGTGACCATAGCCCAGGATGGGAGCATGTGCCATTGGAGTGGACGCAGATGAAACTGCGCAAGGGGAACTGCCTCCATTGCTGCCACCATCTTCCCTAGGAAGCGCGTGAGGCGCCTCAAGGGGTGAGACTGGACCCGAAGGAGAAAGTGCACCCCTGTCTGCAGCGAACGCTGTTTGTCCAGCGGTAGCTTCACTATCTCTGAGAGAGAATGAACTCCATCCCGAGGTAAGTCAGTGATTGGGTCGGTGTCAATTTTTACTTTGGGAAAATTGATGATCCCCCCGAACCTCTGGAGAGTCTCCAAAACAATGTTCAGGCTGTGTTGACGTGCCACCCGGGAGGGTGCCTTGACTTAGGAGATCGTCTAAGTAAGGGATCACCGAGTGTCCCTGAGAGTGTAGGCCCATCGCCACTGATGCCATGACCTTGGTGAAGACCCGTGGGGCTGTCGCCAGGCCGAAAGGCAGAGTCACGAGCTGACAGTGTTCGACCCGGATGGCGACACACCGGGAGCGTTGATGCCCTGGTGTAATCGGCACATGGAGATAAGCATCCCTGATGTCGATTGATGCTAGGAAGACTCCCTGGGACATTGAAGCGATGACTGAGCGGAGAGATTCCATCCGAAACCGTCTGGTTCTCACGTGTCTGTTGAGCAGAATGAGGCCCGGAAACGGACCGGAATGATCCGTCCATTTTTGGTACCCCGAACAAATTGGAGTAAAGACCGCGACCACGTTCTTGAAGCGGAACGGGGATCACAACTCCATCTGCAGAAACGAGTCGGAGGACGAGAGCTGAGCTCTGTCCTGTAACCGTGAGACGGAATGTCTCTCACCCATCGGTTTTTCATCCAATTGCTCGCCAAACAAACGGTCGCCAGAAAATGGCAAACCGGTTAAGAACTTCTTGGAAGCAGAATCTGCCTTCCATTCGCGTAGCCACATGGCCCTGCGGACTGCCACCGAATTGGCGGATGCTACCGCTGTACGGCTCGCAGAGTCCAAGACGGCGTTCATGGCGTAGGACGAAAAGCCGACGCCTGAGAAGTCAAAGACACAACCTGCGGAGCAGAGGTACGTGCGACCGCATTAGTCTCAGACAGACAAGCTGAGATAGCTTGGAGTGCCCGCTCGACTGCGAAGGCCGGAGCAAAAGACGCGCCTATGGCTTCATAGATGGATTTCATCATGAGCTCTATTTGCCTGTCAGTGGCATCCTTGAGCGATGAACCATCTGCCACTAATACTACGGATCTAGCCGCCAGTCTGGAGACTGGAGGATCCACCTTGGGACACTGAGCCCAACCCTTAACTACGTCAGGGGGGAAAGGGTAACGAGTGTCATTAAGGCGCTTAGTAAAGCGCTTGTCCGGAAATGCTCTGTGCTTCTGGACAGCATCTCTGAAGTTAGAGTGATCGAAAAACGCACTCCGGGTACGTTTGGGAAACCTACACTGGTGTTTCTCCTACTGTGAAGCCGACTCCTCTATAGGTGGAGTTGGGGGAGAAGGACTAGCACCTGGTTGATGGACGTTATAAGGTCATTTACTATGGCGTCCCCTTCAGGTGTATCCAGATTGAGAGCAACGTCAGGATCAGAGCCCTGAGCTGCGACCTCCGCTTCATCCTCCAGAGGGTCCTCATGCTGAGACCCCGAACCGCGTGATGCAGCCGGGGAAGGTTCCCAGCAAGCCCGCTTAGCCTGTCTGAGGCTGCGGTCCGTGTCGGAGTTCTCACCGTGGGATCTGGGTGCCACCCCAGGAGCCCTTTGCTGTACCGACCGAGAGGGGCCTGGGGACGATGAACTCACAGTGCCCTGGCCCTGTGTTACCGGTCCGGACTGCCAAGCTTCTAGTATCTTAGCAGACCATCTGTCCATAGACTGAGCCATGGAATGTGAAGCGACTCAGAGAGTTTCTCAGTCAAAATTGTAAACTCTGTCCCTTCCATCTGTGCAGTGGAAACCGGCGGTACCACCTGAGCCGAGGGCCCCACCAGTGCCGGAGGATCCGGCTGAGTGAGTGCCACAGGGGCCTAGCATTGTCACAATGAGGGTAGGTGGAACCTGCAGGTAACATATCCGCACAAGAGGTACAGGTTGAAAATAAGCCTGTGCCTTGGCACCCTTGCTTTCTGCGGACGACATGCTGTTGTCTCCTCTTAGAGATATAGCCAAAAGCAAATAATGCTGCCGAATAGAGAAAATGTATACAATATATATATATATATATATATATATATATATATACACACTACGGGACCCAAGGGGGTCCAGCACCTGACAACTCGTGTGGCTTACCAACCGCCCCAAGCGGTGGTGTGTCCACCGGATTCCCTGCCTGGGACTCCCAGAGCTGCAGAGCTCATTCTGAAATCCTCCACCGTCAGAAGTGACTGACTGGCAGGCCCGGGGGCGGGAGTACATGTACTAGGCCGCAAAAGCCGGGGACTAAAGTTAAAAGCGCGGCCGGCCAACAGGCGCGGTCGGCGCGGTAGTCCCGGCTCACAAACCACACAGCAGCCGCTGCGGCGTCTGTAACACAGGCGCTGCATGCACCGTCCCTAAGGGGACACAGAGTACCTCATGGATGCAGGGCTCTGTCCCTGATGATATCCAGCCTCCTGTCCGTCAGATTCCCCCAGGGGCTGCGGAGGGAGCCCGGTCCCAGTGACCGGCGACCGGTTAGGATCCCACTTCTCCCAGAACTGCGGAGCCCGTTCTGAAATCCCCCACCGACAGAAATGATTATAACAATGGCTGCCAGCTTCTGAGGGGAGGATGGAGCCGTGGGCGTGCCTAATAAAGTGCGGGAAACTGGTGCCCCACAGTGCTCAGTGAGGGGGGAGGAGGATACCAAAGCATGCTCCAGCCCTCACTGCCGACGTCCAGTCGGTCGTCCCGCTCTTACCCCTGACTGGCAGGCCCGGGGGCGGGAGTACATGTACTAGGCCGCAAAAGCCGGGGACTAAAGTTAAAAGCGCGGCCGGCCAACAGGCGCGGTCGGCGCGGTAGTCCCGGCTCACAAACCACACTGCAGCCTCTGCGGTGTCTGTAACACAGGCGCTGCATGCACCGTCCCTAAGGGGACACAGAGTACCTCATGGATGCAGGGCCCTGTCCCTGATGGTAACCAGCCTCCTGTCCGTCAGATTCCCCCAGGGGCTGCGGAGGGAGCCTGGTCCCAGTGACCAGCGACCGGTTAGGATCCCACTTCTCTCAGAACTGCGGAGCCCGTTCTGAAATCCCCCACCGGCAGAAGTGATTATAACAATGGCTGCCAGCGTTCTGAGGGGAGGATGGAGCCGTGGGCGTGACTAATAAAGTGCGGGAATCTGGTGCCCCACAGTGCTCAGTGAGGGGGGAGGAGGATACCAAAGTATGCTCCAGCCCTCACTGCCGACGTCCAGTCGGCCGTCCCGCCCTTACCCCTGACTGGCAGGCCCGTCGGCGGGAGTATATGGTACTAGGCCGCAAAAGCCGAGGACTAAAGTTAAAAACGCGGCCGGCAAACAAGCGCGGTCGGCGCGGTAGTCCCTGTCTCACAAACCACACAGGAGCCGCTGCGGCGTCTGTAACACAGGCGCTGCATGTACCGTCCCTAAGGGGACACAGAGCACCTTATGGATGCAGGGCCCTGTCCCTGATGATATCCAGTCTCCTGTCCGTCAGATTCCCCCAGGGGCTGCGGATGGAGCCCGGTCCCAGTGCCTGGATGACCGGTTAGGATCCCACTTCTCCCAGAGCCCCTAAGGGATGGGGAAGGAAAAACGGCATGTGGGCTCCAGCCTCTGTACCCGCAATGGGTACCTCAACCTTAACAGCACCGCCGACTTAGTGGGGTGAGAAGGGAGCATGCCGGGAGCCCTGTTAGGGGCCCTCTTTTTCTTCCATCCGATACAATCAGCAGCTGCTGCTGACTAAAATGTGGAGCTTGTGTGCATGTGTGCCTCCTTCAACACAAAGCATAAAACTGATGGGCCCGTGATGCACGGGAGGGTGTATAGGCAGAGGGGAGGGGTTACACTTTTTAAAGTGTAATACTTTGTGTGGCCTCCGGAGGCAGTAGCTATACACCCAATTGTCTGGGTCTCCCAATGGAGCGACAAAGAAATGGAACGTCGTATAATGACTTGTTTCTGATATATACGGGCAAAGAATCACAGAAGGCGTCAAAGAAAACAACCTAAAGTACCCCTGATTTACTCTCAGCTTCTAAAATTCATAAACTAGGTAGAAAGCAGTGTATCAGTTTTTGGGAGAATATTTTTTAAATTGGATTTGTCATCACATTTCAAAGAAGGGAATTTTGTTTACTTACCGTAAATTCCTTTTCTTCTAGCTCCAATTGGGAGACCCAGACATTTGGGGTGTATAGCTTCTGCCTCCGGAGGCCACACAAAGTATTACACTTAAAAGTGTAAAGCCCCTCCCCTTCTGCCTATACACCCCCCCGTGCATCACGGGCTCCTCAGTTTTGGTGCAAAAGCAGGAAGGAGGAAACTTATAAATTGGTCTAAAGTAAATTCAATCCGAAGGAAGTTCGGAAAACTGAAAACCATTCAACATGAACAACATGTGAACACAAAGAACAACAGCCCGAAGGGAACAGGGGCGGGTGCTGGGTCTCCCAATTGGAGCTAGAAGAAAAGGAATTTACGGTAAGTAAACAAAATTCCCTTCTTCTTTGTCGCTCCATTGGGAGACCCAGACAATTGGGACGTCCAAAAGCAGTCCCTGGGTGGGTAAAATAATACCTCGTAATAGAGCCGTAAAACGGCCCCTTCCTACAGGTGGGCAACCGCCGCCTGAAGGACTCGCCTACCTAGGCTGGCATCTGCCGAAGCATAGGTATGCACCTGATAGTGTTTCGTGAAAGTGTGCAGGCTCGACCAGGTAGCCGCCTGACACACCTGCTGAGCCGTAGCCTGGTGCCGCAAAGCCCAGGACTCACCCACGGCTCTGGTAGAATGGGCCTTCAGCCCTGAGGGAACCGGAGGCCCAGAAGAACGGTAGGCTTCGAGAATTGGTTCCTTGATCCACCGAGCCAGGGTTGATTTGGAAGCCTGTGACCCTTTACGCTGGCCAGCGAGAAGGACAAAGAGTGCATCCGAGCGGCGCAGAGGCGCCGTACGAGAAATGTAGAGTCTGAGTGCTCTCACCAGATCTAACAAGTGCAAATCCTTTTCACATTGGTGAACTGGATGAGGACAAAAAGAAGGTAAGGAGATATCCTGATTGAGATGAAAGGGGGATACCACCTTAGGGAGAAATTCCGGAACCGGACGCAGAACCACCTTGTCCTGGTGAAACACCAGGAAAGGAGCTTTGCATGACAGCGCTGCTAGCTCAGACACTCTCCGAAGTGATGTGACTGCTACTAGGAAGACCACTTTCTGCGAAAGGCGTGAAAGAGAAATATCCTTCATTGGCTCGAAAGGGGGTTTCTGAAGAGCCATCAGCACCCTGTTCAGATCCCAGGGTTCTAACGGACGCTTGTAAGGAGGGACTATGTGACAAACCCCCTGCAGGAACGTGCGTACCTGTAGAAGTCTGGCTAGGCGCTTCTGAAAAAACACAGAGAGCGCTGAGACTTGTCCCTTAAGGGAGCCGAGCGACAAACCCTTTTCCAATCCGGATTGAAGGAAGGAAAGAAAAGTGGGCAAGGCAAATGGCCAGGGAGTAAAACCCTGATCAGAGCACCAGGATAAGAATATCCTCCACGTCCTGTGGTAGATCTTGGCGGACGTTGGTTTCCTGGCCTGTCTCATAGTGGCAATGACCTCTTGAGATAACCCTGAAGACGCTAGGATCCAGGACTCAATGGCCACACAGTCAGGTTGAGGGCCGCAGAATTCAGATGGAAAAACGGCCCTTGAGACATCAAGTCTGGTCGGTCTGGTAGTGCCCACGGTTGGCCCACCGTGAGATGCCACAGATCCGGGTACCACGACCTCCTCGGCCAGTCTGGAGCGACGAGGATGGCGCGGCGGCAGTCGGACCTGATCTTGCGTAACACTCTGGGCAACAGTGCCAGAGGAGGAAACACATAAGGCAGTTGAAACTGCGACCAATCCTGAACTAATGCGTCTGCCGCCAGAGCTCTGTGATCTTGAGACCGTGCCATGAATGCCGGGACCTTGTTGTTGTGCCGGGACGCCATTAGGTCGACGTCCGGCATCCCCCAGCGGCAACAGATCTCTTGAAACACGTCCGGGTGAAGGGACCATTCCCCTGCGTCCATGCCCTGGCGACTGAGAAAGTCTGCTTCCCAGTTTTCTACGCCCGGGATGTGAACTGCGGATATGGTGGAGGCTGTGGCTTCCACCCACAGCAGAATCCGCCGGACTTCCTGGAAGGCTTGCCGACTGCGTGTTCCGCCTTGGTGGTTGATGTATGCCACCGCGGTGGAGTTGTCCGACTGAATTCGGATCTGCTTGCCTTCCAGCCACGGCTGGAACGCCTTTAGGGCAAGATACACTGCCCTTATCTCCAGAACATTGATCTGAAGGGAGGACTCTGGCTGAGTCCAGGTACCCTGAGCCCTGTGGTGGAGAAAGACCGCTCCCCACCCTGACAGACTCGCGTCCGTCGTGACCACCGCCCAGGATGGGGGTAGGAAGGATTTCCCCTTCGATAATGAAGTGGGAAGAAGCCACCACTGAAGAGAGGCTTTGGCTGCCTGAGAAAGGGAGACGTTCCTGTCGAGGGACGTCGACTTCCTGTCCCATTTGCGGAGAATGTCCCATTGAAGTGGACGCAGATGAAACTGCGCAAAAGGAACTGCCTCCATTGCTGCCACCATCTTCCCTAGGAAGTGCATGAGGCGCCTCAAGGGGTGTGACTGGCCTTGAAGGAGAGATTGCACCCCTGTCTGTAGTGAACGCTGTTTGTCCAGCGGAAGCTTCACTATCGCTGAGAGAGTATGAAACTCCATGCCGAGATATGTCAGCGATTGGGCCGGTGTCAGATTTGACTTTGGGAAATTGATGATCCACCCGAATCTCTGGAGTGTCTCCAGAGCAATGTTCAGGCTGTGTTGGCATGCCACTCGAGAGGGTGCCTTGACAAGCAGATCGTCTAAGTAAGGGATCACCGAGTGTCCCTGAGAGTGTAGGACTGCTACCACTGTTGCCATGACCTTGGTGAAGACCCGTGGGGCTGTCGCCAGGCCGAAAGGCAGTGCCACGAACTGAAGGTGTTCGTCCCCTATGGCGAAACGCAGGAAGCGCTGATGCTCTGGTGCAATCGGTACGTGGAGATAAGCATCTTTGATGTCGATTGATGCTAGGAAATCTCCTTGGGACATTGAGGTGATGACGGAGCGGAGCGATTCCATCCGGAACCGCCTGGTTTTTACGTGATTGTTGAGCAGTTTTAGGTCCAGAACAGGACGGAAAGATCCGTCCTTTTTTGGCACCACAAACAAGTTGGAGTAAAAACCGTGACCCTGTTGCTGAAGAGGAACAGGGATCACCACTCCTTCTGCCTTCAGAGTGCACACCGCCTGAAGAAGAGCATCGGCTCGCTCGGGGGGCGGAGATGTTCTGAAGAATCGAGTCAGGGGACGAGAGCTGAACTCTATCCTGTAACCGTGAGACAGAATGTCTCTCACCCAATGGTCTTGTACCTGTGGCAGCCAGGCGTCGCAAAAGCGGGAGAGCCTGCCACCAACCGAGGATGCGGTGTGAAGAGGCCGAAAGTCATGAGGAGGCCGCTTTGGGAGCGGTTCCTCCGGCGGTCTTTTTAGGACGTGACTTAGACCGCCATGAATCGGAGTTCGTCTGACCCTTCTGTGGCCTGTTGGACGAGGAGAATTGAGACCTGCCCGCGGGCCGAAAGGACCGAAACCTCGATTGTACCTTCCGTTGTTGAGGTCTGTTTGGTTTGGACTGGGGTAAGGATGAGTCCTTTCCCTTGGATTGTTTAATGATTTCATCCAATCGCTCACCAAACAGGCGGTCGCCAGAAAATGGCAAACCGGTTAAGAACTTTTTGGAAGCAGAGTCTGCCTTCCATTCACGTAGCCACATGGCCCTGCGGACTGCCACCGAATTGGCGGATGCTACCGCCGTACGACTCGCAGAGTCCAGGACAGCGTTAATGGCGTAGGACGCAAACGCCGACGCCTGAGAGGTTAAGGACACCACCTGCGGAACAGAGGCACGTGTGACTGCATTAATCTGCGAGTGACAAGCTGAGATAGCTTGGAGTGCCCATACGGCTGCGAATGCCGGAGCAAAGGACACGCCGATAGCTTCATAGATGGATTTCAACCAGAGCTCCATCTGTCTGTCAGTGGCATCTTTGAGTGAAGCCCCATCTTCCACTGCAACTATGGATCTAGCCGCCAGTCTGGAGACTGGAGGATCCACCTTGGGACACTGAGCCCAACCCTTGACAACGTCAGGTGGGAAGGGATAACGTGTGTCCTTAAGGCGCTTAGAAAAGCGCTTATCTGGACAAGCTCGGTGTTTCTGGACTGCCTCTCTGAAGTCGGAGTGATCCAGAAACGTACTCATTGTACGCTTGGGAAACCTAAAACGGAATTTCTCCTGCTGAGAAGCTGACTCCTCAATTGGAGGAGCTGGGGGAGAAAGATCCAACACCTGATTGATGGACGCTATAAGGTCATTCACTATGGCGTCTCCTTCAGGTGTATCTAGGTTGAGAGCGGCCTCAGGATCAGAATCCTGATCTGCCACCTCCGCTTCATCCTCTAGAGAGTCCTCCTGCTGAGACCCTGAGCAGTGTGATGAAGTCGAGGGAAGCTCCCAGCGAGCCCGCTTAGGCGGTCTGGGACTGCGGTCCGTGTCAGAGACCTCACCTTGGGACCTATGAGTCACCCCAGGAGCACTTTGCTGCTCCAACAGAGGGGGGCCTGGGGTCAATGATTCAACAGTGCCCGGGGCCTGTGTTACCGGCCTGGACTGCAAGGCTTCTAATATCTTAGCAGACCATTTATCCATACTCTCAGAAAGTTTGTCAGCGAATACTGCAAACTCCGTCCCTGTCACCTGGACAGTGGTAGCAGGTGGTTCCACTTGGGCCACCAGTGGCAGAGGCTCCGGCTGAGTAAGTGCCCCAGGGGCCGAGCATTGCACACAATGAGGGTAGGTGGAACCTGCCGGTAGCATAGCCGCACATGAGGTACAGGTTGCAAAGTAAGCCTGTGCTTTGGCACCCTTGCTTTTTGCGGACGACATGCTGTTGTCTCCTCTGAGTACAATCCGGGAGGGTATATAGCCAAAAACCAACAGTGCGCCGTACAGAGTAAATGTATAGCATATAAGCATATATATATATATATATATACACTTCGGCACCCAGGGGGGCCAGCACCTAGAAACAGGTGCGGCTTACCGACCGCCCAAAGCGGTTGTGTGACCACCAGATTCTCTGCCTGGGCCTCCCAGAGCCGTGTTGTCTCTCCTCTCCAGCTTCAGAAGTGCTGACAGGAATGGCTGCCGGCGTTCTGTGAGGAGGGGGCCGTGGGCGTGCCCTAGAAAGTGCGGGAATCTGGTGCCCCACGGTGCTCAGTGAGGGGGGAGGAGGATACAAAGTATGCTCCAGCCCTCAGCGCTGACGTCCAGTGCAGCGTCCCACCCTTCCCCTGACTGGCAGGCCCGGGGGCGGGAGTATGCGGTACTAGGCCGCAGAAGCCGGGGACTAAAGTTATAAGCGCGGCCGGCAAACAAGCGCGGTCAGCGCGGTAGTCCCGGGGCACTAACACACCCAGCAGTGCTGCAGCGTGTATGACACAAGCGCTCCATGCGCCGTCCCCAAGGGGACACAGAGTACCTCACAGTAGCAGGGCCTTGTCCCTGACGATACCCGGCTCCTGTCCAGCAGATTCCCCAGGGGCTGCGGAGGGAGCACGGTCCCAGTGCCTGGAGACCGATTAGGATCCAACTTCACCCAGAGCCCTTAAGGGATGGGGAAGGAAAACAGCATGTGGCTCCTGCCTATGTACCCGCAATGGGTACCTCAACCTTAACAGCACCGCCGACCAGAGTGGGGTGAGAAGGGAGCATGCCGGGGGCCCTGTTATGGGCCCTCTTTTCTTCCATCCGATATAGTCAGCAGCTGCTGCTGACTAAATTGTGGAGCTATGCGTGCATGTGTGCCTCCTTCGCACAAAGCATAAAAACTGAGGAGCCCGTGATGCACGGGGGGGTGTATAGGCAGAAGGGGAGGGGCTTTACACTTTTAAGTGTAATACTTTGTGTGGCCTCCGGAGGCAGAAGCTATACACCCCAATTGTCTGGGTCTCCCAATGGAGCGACAAAGAAATACAAACTACATTCATTATAAAACTTTAGGACCTGATGAGATTGGTATGCCTACTAGTGATGAGCGGGCACTACCATGCTCGGGTGCTCTGTACTGGTAACTAGTGATGAGCGGGCACTACCATGCTCGGGTGCTCAGTACTGGTAACTAGTGATGAGCGGGCACTACCATGCTCGGGTGCTCGGTAATCGTAACTAGTAATGAGTGATCACTACCATGCTCGGGTGCTCAGTACTCGTAACTAATGATGAGCGGGCACTACCATGCTCGGTACTCGTAACTAGTGATGAGTGGGCACTACCATGCTCGGGTGCTCAGTACTCGTAACTAGTGATGAGCGGGCACTACCATGCTCGGGTGCTCAGTACTCGGAACTAGTGATGAGCGGGCACTACCATGCTCGGGTGCTCAGTACTCGGAACTAGTGATGAGCGGGCGCTACCATGCTCGGGTGCTCAGTACTCGTAACTAGTGATGAGTGAGCACTACCATGCTCGGGTGCTCAGTACTCGTAACTAGTGATGAGCGGGCACTACCATGCTCAGGTGCTCAGTACTCGTAACTAGTGATGAGCGGGCACTACCATGCCCGGGTGCTCAGTACTCGGAACTAGTGATGAGCGGGCACTACCATGCTCAGGGGCTCGGTACTTGTAACTAGTGATGAGCGGGCACTACCATGCCCGGGTGCTCAGTACTCGGAACTAGTGATGAGCGGGCAGTACCATGCTCAGGGGCTCGGTACTTGTGACAGGTTGCATCAATGGTATTTCTGCCATGCTGAATGCACTCATCTCATCAAGATCCACTGCTGGCAGCATACTTTGCAATTACTAATGACATCCCAGATGTGTGAGACAGGAGATAAGTCCGGAGACACTGATGGCCATGGTAGCACATTTAGGCTACTCATAGTAGCAGGAACATGCCTTCTCTTCTAATGGGCACATCTGGATGACATTGGTTGACAAGTGCCCAGGAGCTGCCAGAAGCGGATCTTGATGATTTGCTCAAGAGCATTCCGTGCAGCAGAATATTCCTCAGAGAACCATTAATAACCTTTGACAGCAGCCAAGGTTGTAAGCGCAGGTTTTTTGTTTGTTTTGTTTTTTTTTGCACAGGCGCTCATACGCAATACAGAATAAATCGAGAAATTTTCAAAATTCTGTTTCCATGTTTTCACAATTTCCGTATCACTAACGTCTCTCCATCCTGTGATTTCCAGAATTCCAGCACTTTGCGTTCTTGGTGCTGCAGTTTCAATGCTGAGGAGCGGATTTACAGTACATGTCTCCATTGGTTTATCATGCTGGTTATATGGACTTTGTACCTGTGCTAGATTTTGGCATAGGAAACAGGTTCTGGTACCATGTTGGGCATTTTTCTGATTTTGTTTTTTCTAGGATTTTGTGTTTGCTATATATTTAAATTATTAAAGGGAACCTGTCAACACTTTTTCGGCCTATAAGCTGCGGCCACCACCAGTGGGCTCTTATATACAGCATTCTAACATGCTGTATATAAAAGAGCTCAGTCCGCTGTGTAGAACATAAAGAAGGGAATTTTGTTTACTTACCGTAAATTCCTTTTCTTCTAGCTCCAATTGGGAGACCCAGACAATTGTTTTTTTTTTACAATTGGGGTGTATAGGCTACGCCTCCGGAGGCCGCACAAAGTATTACACTTAAAAGTGTTAAGCCCCTCCCCTTCTGCCTATACACCCCCCGTGCTCCCACGGGCTCCTCAGTTTTGGTGCAAAAGCAAGGAGGAGGAAAAGAATTAAAAACTGGTTTAAAGTAACTTCAATCCGAAGGAATATCGGAGAACTGAAACCATTCAACATGAACAACATGTGTACACAAAAAAACAGGGGCGGGTGCTGGGTCTCCCAATTGGAGCTAGAAGAAAAGGAATTTACGGTAAGTAAACAAAATTCCCTTCTTCTTTGTCGCTCCATTGGGAGACCCAGACAATTGGGACGTCCAAAAGCAGTCCCTGGGTGGGTAAAATAATACCTTGTAAGAGAGCCGTAAAACGGCCTCTCCCTACAGGTGGGCAACCGCCGCCTGAAGGACTCGTCTACCTAGGCTGGCATCCGCCGAAGCATAGGTATGCACCTGATAGTGTTTCGTGAAAGTGTGCAGGCTCGACCAGGTAGCCGCCTGACACACCTGCTGAGCCGTAGCCTGGTGCCTCAAAGCCCAGGACGCGCCCACGGCTCTGGTAGAATGGGCCTTCAGCCCTGAGGGAACCGGAAGCCCAGCCGAACGGTAGGCTTCGAGAATTGGCTCCTTGATCCACCGAGCCAAGGTTGATTTGGAAGCCTGTGACCCTTTACGCTGGCCAGCGACAAGGACAAAGAGTGCATCCGAGCGGCGCAGGGGCGCCGTACGAGAAATGTAGAGTCTGAGTGCTCTCACCAGATCTAACAAGTGCAAATCCTTTTCACATTGGTGAACTGGATGAGGACAAAAAGAAGGTAAGGAGATATCCTGATTGAGATGAAAGGGGGATACCACCTTAGGGAGAAATTCCGGAACCGGACGCAGAACCACCTTGTCCTGATGAAAAACCAGGAAAGGGGCTTTGCATGACAGCGCTGCTAGCTCAGACACTCTCCGAAGTGAAGTGACTGCTACTAGAAAAACCACTTTCTGCGAAAGGCGTGAGAGAGAAATATCTCTCATTGGCTCGAATGGTGGTTTCTGAAGAACCAGCAGCACCCTGTTCAGATCCCAGGGTTCTAACGGCCGCTTGTAAGGAGGAACGATGTGACAAACCCCCTGCAGGAACGTGCGTACCTGTGGAAGTCTGGCTAGGCGCTTCTGGAAAAACACAGAGAGCGCTGAGACTTGTCCCTTAAGGGAGCCGAGCGACAAACCCTTTTCCAGTCCAGATTGAAGGAAGGACAGAAAAGTGGGCAAGGCAAAAGGCCAGGGAGAAAAACCCTGAGCAGAGCACCACGACAGGAAAATTTTCCACGTCCTGTGGTAGATCTTGGCGGACATTGGTTTCCTAGCCTGTCTCATAGTGGCAATGACGTCTTGAGATAACCCTGAAGACGCTAGGATCCAGGACTCAATGGCCACACAGTCAGGTTGAGGGCCGCAGAATTCAGATGGAAAAACGGCCCTTCAGATAGCAAGTCTGGTCGGTCTGGTAGTGCCCACGGTTGGCCGACCGTGAGATGCCACAGATCCGGGTACCACGACCGCCTCGGCCAGTCTGGAGCGACGAGGATGACGCGGCGGCAGTCGGCCCTGATCTTGCGTAACACTCTGGGCAACAGTGCCAGCGGAGGAAACACATAAGGGAGCTGAAACTGCGACCAATCCTGAACTAAGGCGTCTGCCGCCAGAGCTCTGGGATCTTGAGACCGTGCCATGAACACCGGTACCTTGTTGTTGTGCCGGGACGCCATGAGGTCGACGTCCGGCACCCCCCAGCGGCAACAGATCTCCTGAAACACGTCCGGGTGAAGGGACCATTCCCCTGCGTCCATGCCCTGGCGACTGAGAAAGTCTGCTTCCCAGTTTTCTACGCCTGGAATGTGAACTGCAGAGATGGTGGAGGCCGTGGCTTCCACCCACATCAAAATCCGCCGGACTTCCTGGAAGGCTTGCCGACTGCGTGTGCCGCCTTGGTGATTGATGTATGCCACCGCTGTGGAATTGTCCGACTGAATTCTGATCTGCTTGCCTTCCAGCCACTGCTGGAACGCCTTCAGGGCAAGATACACTGCCCGTATTTCCAGAACATTGATCTGAAGCGAGGACTCTTGCTGGGTCCACGTACCCTGAGCCCTGTGGTGGAGAAAAACCGCTCCCCACCCTGACAGACTCGCGTCCGTCGTGACCACCTCCCAGGATGGGGGTAGGAAGGATTTCCCCTTCGATAATGAAGTGGGAAGAAGCCACCACCGAAGGGAAGCTTTGGTCGCCTGAGAGAGGGAGACGTTCCTGTCGAGGGACGTCGGCTTCCTGTCCCATTTGCGTAGGATGTCCCATTGAAGTGGACGCAGGTGAAACTGCACGAACGGAACTGCCTCCATTGCTGCCACCATCTTCCCCAGGAAGTGCATGAGGCGCCTCAAGGGGTGTGACTGGCCTTGAAGGAGAGATTGTACCCCTGTCTGTAGTGAGCTTGATCAGTGGAAGCTTCACTATCGCTGAGAGGGTATGAAACTCCATGCCAAGATATGTCAGCGATTGGGCCGGTGTCAGATTTGACTTTGGAAAATTGATGATCCACCCGAAACTCTGGAGAGTCTCCAGGGTAGCGTCGAGGCTGTGTTGGCATGCCTCTAGAGAGGGTGCCTTGATCAACAGATCGTCCAAGTACGGGATCACCGAGTGACCCTGAGAGTGGAGGACCGCTACTACAGTAGCCATCACCTTGGTGAAAACCCGTGGGGCTGTTGCCAGGCCGAACGGCAGTGCCACGAACTGCAGGTGTTCGTTTTCTATGGCGAAGCGCAAGAAGCGCTGGTGCTCTGGAGCAATCGGTACGTGGAGATATGCATCCTTGATATCGATCGATGCAAGGAAATCTCCTTGGGACATTGAGGCGATGACGGAGCGGAGGGATTCCATCCGGAACCGCCTGGTCCTTACGTGTTTGTTGAGAAGTTTCAGGTCCAGGACAGGACGGAAAGACCCGTCCTTCTTTGGGACCACAAACAAGTTGGAGTAAAAACCGTGACCCTGTTGCTGAATAGGAACAGGGACTACCACTCCTTCTGCCTTCAGAGTGCCCAGCGCCTGCAGAAGAGCCTCGGCTCGCTCGGGAGGCGGGGATGACCTGAAGAATCGAGTCGGGAGACGAGAGGTGAACTCTATCTTACCCGTGGCAGCCAGGTGTCGCAAAAGCGGGAGAGCCTGCCACCGACCGAAGATGCGGAGTGGGGAGGCCGAAAGTCATCCAAACGCTCGCCAAACAATCGGTTGGCAGAAATTGGCAAACTGGTTAAGCGCTTTTTGGAAACAGAATCTGCCTTCCATTCCCGTAGCCACAAGGCCCTGCGGAGTACCACCGAATTGGCGGCTGCAACCGCCGTACGGCTCGCAGAGTCCAGAACAGCATTAATAGCGTAAGACGCAAATGCCGAAGTCTGTGTGGTTATGGACGCCACCTGTGGCGCGGACGTGCGTGTGGCTGCGTCGATTTGCGCTTGACCTGCTGAGATAGCTTGCAGCGCCCATACGGCTGCGAATGCTGGGGCAAAAGAAGCGCCGATAGCTTCATAGATAGATTTCAACCAGAGCTCCATCTGCCTGTCAGTGGCATCTTTGAGTGAACCTGGCAGCGGCGGTTAGTGCGGCAGTCCCTATACATAAACACACTCAGCAGCGCTGAGTGTGTAATGGCACATATTAACCCGGTCAGCGCCGCGGTCCCCGGTGCACTAGCACACCCAGCAATGCTGGAGTGTTGCTGTGCGCGGTCCCCACGGGGACACAGAGTACCTCCAAATAGCAGGGCCATGTCCCTGAACGATACCCGGGCTCCTATCCAGCAGTCTCCCAGGAGTTGTGGATGAAGCACGGTCTCAGTGCCTGGAGACCGATAGGATCCCACTTCACCAGAGCCCTGAGGGGAATGGGGAAGGAAAGCAGCATGTGGGCTCCAGCCTCCGTACCCGCAATGGATACCTCAACCTTAACTGCACCGCCGACAAGAGTGGGGTGAGAAGGGAGCATGCTGGGGGCCCTATATGGGCCCACTTTTCTTCCATCCGATATAGTCAGCAGCTGCTGCTGACCAATCTGTGGAGCTGTGCGTGCGTGTCTGACCTCCTTCGCACAAAGCAAAAAACTGAGGAGCCCGTGGGAGCACGGGGGGGTGTATAGGCAGAAGGGGAGGGGCTTAACACTTTTAAGTGTAATACTTTGTGCGGCCTCCGGAGGCATAGCCTATACACCCAATTGTCAAAAAAAAAACAATTGTCTGGGTCTCCCAATGGAGCGACAAAGAAAATCACTTTATAATACTCACCTAGAAGGTCGCTCCGGTGCACAACAGTCGGATGGGTGGCGTCATTCTCGGGCATCGGCGCCTCCCCTTTCGGCCATCTTGGTGTTCCTTATTCTGAAGCCGCGGTGCATGACACGTCTACGTCATACACACGCGCCGGCATTGAGGTCCTGAGCAGGCTCACTTTGATCTGCCCTGAGCAGGACAGATCAAAGGATTGTTGTGCGCCTGCATGGGACCGGCACGTGTGTATGACGTAGGATGCGTCATGCACACAGGCTTCAGAATAAGGAAGACCAAGATGGCCAAAAGGGGAGGCGCCGCTGCCCGAGAATGACGCCACCCATCCGACTGTTGGGCACCGGAGCAACCTTCTAGGTGAGTATTATAAAGTGTTTTTTATGGTTCTACACAGCGGCCTGGGCTCTTATATATACAGTATTCTAACATGCTGTATATAAGAGCCTAGTGGTGGTGGCCGCAGCTTCTAGGCCGAAAAAGTGGTGACAGGTTCCCTTTAAATTTTAGCAAGTGCAAACAATCTTTTGTCGGTGTCTATTCTTCCTTTTTAAATTGTGTTTTACATGTATTTTGCGTATCACTCCATCATAGACGGGTAGTACCTGCTTGCTTTATTCCTTAAACTTATAACCGTTCCAATATCCTAAAAAAACTAAAAGAATGTTTATAATAAATATGCCGACGTAAAGTAAACATATGGTAAATGTTATTTATTAACTCTTTTGTACGGTATGATTATAGTTATATGGGCACGTTAAAGTGACCCTGTCAGGTGCAATATGCACGCAGACCCACGAGCAGTTCTGGGTGTATATTGCTAATTCCTGCCTAATTGTCCCTGTATACACTAGCATAGATAAAAAGATCTTTAGAAAAAGGATTTCTAAAAGATCCTTTATGATATGCTAATGAGCTCAGGGACTAGTCGCTAGGGCATTAGTTCCCTTGGCTAGTCAGACCCCTTAGCATGTTGGATCGCACAGGGCTAAGTGTGCATGCACAGGAGCACAATGGAGGGCACTGTGTGGATGACGTAGGATGCCTCATCCACATAAAGCAAGGCGGTCGGTGATCGCACAAGATGGAGGAGGTGCTGGGCCCCGAGAGCAGCGACACCAATCGGACCACAACGCAGGTGAGCAAGTGATAGGTTCGCTTTAAATGCACAGACCATAGGGCCGTGTAAAAGATTGTTGGTGTGCATAGACAGGACATTTACTATTCGGCAGTGTGCGATCGGGTGAGTAAAAGTACAGCGCACAGACCGAAAATATGGCTGCCTGAAAGAGCGCCAAGGTTATTTTCAGATTTCTGTGAAAACGAGTACACCCTGATGAAGGGGACGGCCTGTCACTGAAACGTGTAGTATTAGTCAATTGTCATCCTTTTCATTTGGCTGGTCTCCTGACTCGCAGTGTCCTGGTGGGTGGCCACCTTTTTTCCTCTCAACTTCTGCCTTTACTACGGCTCCAGTTTCTGGCACGTGGCGACGGCGGGCAGTACAGCAGCCATTCCGGAGACTCGATGTTGCACTGTGTCTGATGTGAGCAGCTCTGAGATTGGAATATGTTACTCCCCTCCTCCCTACATTCTGGTGTCGTAGAGTTCTCTCTCTGATTTGTCTTTTTAAAGGATATGTGCACACGATCAGAACCCGCTGCATCCTAAACGCAGTGGGTCCTGACCTGCAAGGCCACGAGTCTCCTTCGAAGGAGACCGCAGCTGCCCGTGCCCACAATCCGGGCTCGGGCAGTTGCGGTCTCTCGCCGTGTTCTCCCTATGGAGAACACTCGCATCTCCCCACCAATTAACATGCTGAGGCTCAGAAAGCCGAACTGCAGGTCCCTTTGTTGCGGGGAAAAACAAGCACAGTGGGCAGGAGCCTTCTAGAAATCCCATCCACTGTGCTTGTACTGTACAACATACCGTTTTGATCACAGCAAAAACACTCTGCAACCAAAACACTGCGAACCCTGATCATGGGCACGTAGCCATTTAACAATTTAGCACCCATATAACCTCCAGTGGGGAGCAAATATAAACTCCAGCGCTGTTCGGCAATATTCGATATTTGCCCCCTTCCTGGTTCCTCCTCAATATAACCCCAATCATATCCTGGAATGAAAAATCAGCTTGCTTTATTTAACTGCCTCGGGATTTACACAAACTGTATGAAGAAAGCAGTTTTGCTTTGTATCTTAGTGCAATGATAAAACAAAAAACACTGCTGGTGCGTACATATAAAAAAAAAAAAAAAAAAAAAAAAAAAAGGGGGGGGGGGGGGGGGAGAAAGAAAAAAATAAAAATTACATAAAGGCGTAAAATGAGGTCAGAAAGAAGAGTGATCTGTAAAGGATGGCGGAGAGCAGGAACGTGCGGGTGAGAAATCCCCAATAACTTGCAATGACAAAAAAAAAAAAATAAATTATTCGAAACACATACTATACACTTGGTCATAGAGACAACATGACGGTCCGAACGACATTAGAGACGTCACGTGGAAGTAGAGTTATATACAGTAAAGTCTGTAAAGCGTCCGAGCTTCGGGATTAGATCGGCAGTCATTAGTTTCCTGGGCTACTTTATATTAAGAATTTGAGATTCCATAGGAATACTTCACCGGCAAAGCTCCGGTAAATAGGCAGCAACGAGCCCATGGCATCTTGAATTCCAGGCTACAAAACGTCCTGTTTGGCAGAGGGTCTATGAAGACCAGGGGGGGGCTCTAGTCACCCACAGATATTTCCCCTTCATATACCATGTACAGTCAATTCGTAGGCAGCTATCAGCTTCTTACATGTCGATTCCCTTCTTGCCCCTAGATCAATACAATCGGCATTATTAGGGGTTTCCAGAGCCATAGCGCCAACTTTTTGAAAAAAAGAACAGAAGAAAGTTCAAAACATCTGCTAAATGCTAAGAAAAATAAAAATCTACGAGAGTCACGAGGTTATTACACTAAATGGAACATGGTGGTGAAACTTGGAGTTTGAACGTTGAGGAGGCACCGAGAAGTTAAAGGGGCGCTGGGCGGTTACATCTCGTCATCCAGACCGTAATCTTCTTCCGGGAAGTCGCCAACGACCACAAACTGGGGCTTGACGAATGCACCGTACTTTGGAGAACAGGTGAAGTACCGCTTCCCCTCAACACTGGACAAAAGTAATAAAAATATATATATTATTAACATAAAATATTACTATAAAAAAAAAAGCTACCAATATCAAGTAACATCAGATGTAGTGAAAAATGCTGATAATCTGGAAGCAAATTGACTTGTCAAAATAGGCCGAAGCCTGAAATAAGAAAAGTTTGTTTTTTTCTGTTTTTAAACAAAATTCCTAAAGTTCTGCCCATAAACCTTGCTCTAGCTGTGCTAACTGGGTCCCAAAATATTTAGCATCGCTTAACAGAACAGTGACTGTTCAGCCCTCCCCGGCTTATTAGTCGCACACTCACCTTCCATCATGTTTTCCTAGAGGCTCGTCATACTTCACACCAACCCAGACTCCAGGTTTAAAGTCTGTTAAACCTAAAAGACACAAATACAAATGTTGGACGTAAAAAAACCCCACAAGATTCTCCCATCACAATCCATTGTGTGTTATACTGACAGCCTAAATGGCTCATCACATATGGGGGGGGTGGACCATTACACTTCTCTGGCGATATGCTCATTTGTTGTGTATCATGTTGTGTAGGTTCGTATTTTAGGCGTGGTTCACTGTCCATTCTCTGTATTGCTTGTGTGTACATTGTATTGTCTGTAGGTAATCACTCCCTGTAGTGTGCCTGTCCCTAGGTCTGCCTGGCCTGGGGGTGGGAGGGGGGGGCTGGGATCCACCTAAGCTCGCTGCTTACCTGAATAATTAGGGAGTCTGTTTGAGAACTTCAAGAGAAGCAGGACGAGTCATCCTCTGGGCTGAAGGTGTGGCTCCCCAGAGAGACCTGGACAGTTATCACTTACTGGACTATATTCATGTTTCTGGACTATTTTTATCCTCTGTATGGTGGATTATGTTATGGACAGTTTGATTTGCCTGGAATAAAATGTTCTTTGGATTGTCATCCATCGCTCGCTCTGTTGATATGGGAGAGGACCCAGTCACACTCCACTTTAACAATCCCCATTTGGGGCCCAAAGACAAACTCGTCGGAAAGTATTGCCATTCTTGGGACCCCAGCATCCAGCTGCAGTGTGGGGAAATCTGGCAGCAAAAGGTTGCCATAAACATTCAGCTAAGCAATAAAGAAGCCGTGAACACTGGGCACTAATCGCTCCAAAAATCAGGCTGTGGCGCTGTGTTTAAGGGGCCACTTATGCATAACAGTGGCTAATGCTCAACAAGCGGTGCTCCTGAATAGTATAGTCCACGGAAAAACACCAAGAAAGCAAAGCACTCAATGAGCAATAGCCAAAAAAAAAAAAAAAAATACCTTTATTGCACCAACAGGTTACATCAAATTCGTGATGGGGGGGGGGGGTGAAGGGGGGGTGAACCAGACGTTCGGCACAGCAGATGACGGCCGTTTCGTGCTCAGCAAGCACTTCAACAGATCTGTTGGAGTGCTTGCTGAGCACGAAACAGCCGTCATCTGCTGTGTCGGACGTCTGGTCCCCCCCCCACCACACGAATTTAATGTAACCTGTTGCTGCAATAAAAAAGAGAATTTTGTTACTTACCGTAAATTCTTTTTCTTATAGTTCCGTATTGGGAGACCCAGACCATGGGTGTATAGCTTCTGCCTCTGGAGGACACACAAAGTACTACACTAAAAAGTGTAGCCCCTCCCTCCGAGCATATACACCCCCTGGATAACCAAATATAGCCAGTTCAATGCTTTGTGTTCAGGAGGCACACATCCACACATGCATTCTCATCTGATTTTGATTTTTGGAAAGAGTTTGAAGAAAAGCGGGTCCAAGCCTGGACTCCCGGCATGTCCCTTCTCACCCCACTGTGTCGGCGTTGTTGTTAAGGTTGAATTCAGGGCTGGAGCCTTACATGCCGCGCTCCTTCACCATCCCTCGGGCTCTGGCTTGAAGTGGGAGCCAGCACGGTTCTCCCTGCCTTGCAGGAGACCGGTCTCCATCCGCAGCCCTTTCAGGATCCTGCCGGACGGAGCACTCACCCCTCAGGCACCTGGCCCTGCGTCTCACAAGCTAAGTATCTGAGACGTTATTATCGGGGGTCCCTTGTACTTTATTGTTGGGGAGAGTGTGCTGTGTATCTATTGTGACATTTCCGGCCGGTTCTCTGGTTTTCACCTGAGAACCGCGCCGATGGTGCCTGCTCGCCGGCCGCATCGTTAAATTTAGTCCCCGGCTTCGCCTGAGGCCTAGTTTCGTTTTCACTGCCCCTGCATGCCAATCATGCAGAGGGACAGTGCGGCTCCGCCCAGCGGCCGTTCGACACAGGGGAGGGACACTCCTCTCTGAGGTAATATTCCCTCCCCTGTATATCTCCTTGGCCCTCCGGATCCCGCTCTTAGAGTAGGCCCCGCCCCCTCTCCTCGCTCCGGCGCCATTTTATCAGCGTTCTTATGCATGTCTGCATAAACCACATTGTGACAGCGATCGGCACTGGTCATCTCTCTGGGGGTCCGGGCTGTGGGATCTGGAGGGCACAGAGATGTCCCAATGTCAAACGGTCTGGCAAGCCACAACCTCCGGTTGTGGACCTGCTTATATACTCTGCGTATATACTCTGCTGGGGGTCATTCTGGCTCAGAGCCCCCACTTCTGCAGCATGACTCACACGAGGAGCAAGGCTGCAAGGCTGTACTTAATATGCACTGCTGTAGGCTCGTACTGCCTGTACCGAGCACATAACCACATTGTGATGCCTGCTCTAACATGGTGGTGCCCCAGCCTGGAGGCTCATCCCCAGTGGTCCCTCCGGCTGCTCCGGCTCCGATGGCTGAACCCCCGGCTTGGGTAGAATCCCTCTCTCCAGGGGACAGATGTCCCGGACACTGCTGAGCATGCATCAGCCCCCTTCTCAGGGCGCTTCTGCTGCTACGGCTCGCTCAGCAAAGCTCACAGAGGATTCTTCATCTGGCTCAGACCCTGTCCTCCTAAAATGGAGACGCAGGGTCCCCTCACCTTCCTCGTCCCGCGGCTCTGATTCACGAGCTGACTCGCAGGACAAGGATGCCTTTACTGGGGGCTCGGACGCTACCTCCATGTACCCCATTGAACTGTCCGAAAGTGACGCAGATGCTTGGGTTGTGCGCCGGTTTTGCATGAGCTTTCCTCTGTTTCCTCAATTCCTGTTTCATGCAGGCTGCAGCACCCAGCTTTTTACTGCATTGAGCTGTGCATCCGTTTTTTTTTTCTATAACGGTGTTGTTAAGGTTGAATTCAGGGCTGGAGCCTTACATGCCGCGCTCCTTTACCATCCCTCGGGCTCTGGCTTGAAGTGGGAGCCAGCACGGTTCTCCCTGCCTTGCAGGAGACCGGTCTCCATCCGCAGCCCTTTCAGGATCCTGCCGGACGGAGCACTCACCCCTCAGGGACCTGGCCCTGCGTCTCTATGGCCACTAGAAAGACCACTTTCTGTGAAAGACGAGACAAAGAAACCTCCCTAAGAGGCTCAAAGGGGGGTTTCTGGAAGGCCGTGAGGACCAGATCAAGGTCCCAGGGATCCAAAGGCCGCCAGTAAGGCGGAATGATGTGGGATGCGTCCTGCATGAAGGAGCGCACCTGAGCCAGCCGGGCGATACGCCGCTGGAACAACACTGACAGAGCCGAGACCTGTCCCTTGAGGGATAGTCCTAGCTGTAGACCGGACTGTAGAAAGGACAGGAGGGTCGGCAAGGAAAAGGCCAAGGAATACTTCCGAGCCCGAGTCATAGAGGAGACGACTTCAGGAGGGATACCAGAAGTCGTCAAGATCCGGGACTCAAGAACCACGTCGTCAATCTGAGAGCCGCAGAATTCTGGCGGAAAAGCGGACCTTGTGAGAGAAGGTCTGGACGGTCCGGGAGATGCCACGGCGCCTCTACGGACAGATGGAGCAGGTCTGGGTACCTAGCTCGCCTGGGCCAGTCTGGAGCAATGAGAATGACCCGACGGCCCCCCATTCTGATCTTGCGCAGGACTCTGGGCAAGAACTAGAGGGGGAAACACGTAAGACAGACGAAACTGGGACCAATCTTGAACCAGCGCGTCCGCTGCAAGGCCTGAGGATCGTGGGAGCGAAGATCCACTTCCGGGGAGCCCCACTTGCGGCAGAGTGACCGAAACACTGCCGAATGCAGAGTCCACTTGCCTCTGTCCACGGTATGACGGCTGAGATAATCTGCCTCCCAGCTTTCCACGCCTGGGCTGTGGACTGCGGATATGGTGGACTTGGAGTCCTCCGTCCACTGAAGGATGCGTTGAACCTCCAACATTGCCAGGCGGTGAGTGTCCCGCCCTGGTGGTTGATGTCGGAGAATGTCCAGCTGCAGAGGACGCAGATGGAACTGGGCAAGGGAACCGCTTCCATTGACGCCACCATCTGACCCAGCACCTGCATTAGGTGCCTGATGGAATGACGGCGGGGCCTCAGCAAAGAGCGCACCGCTAATGAAGGGACTGCTGTTTGACTAAGGGCAGCTTCACAAGTGCCGGCAGAGTCTCGAACTGCATCCCTAGGTACGTGAGCTTTTGGGTCGGAGTCAGAGTGGACTTTGGGAAAAAGACAAGCCACCCGAATTGGACTAGAGTGGCGAGAGTGAGCGAAGCACTCCGCTGACGGTCTGCACTGGATGAAGCCTTGACTAGAAGGCCGTCCAGGAAAAGGGATGCCAACCCTTGGAGGTGCAGAACCGCAACCACAGCTGCCATGACCCTGATGAATACTCGAGGGGCCGTGGCTAACCCGAAGGGAAGAGCCACGAATCGGAAATGTTCCTCTCTGATTGCAAAACGTAGCCAATGCTGGTGTGAAACTGCAATTGGCACATGCAGATAGACATCTCTGATGTCGAGGATGCAAGGAATCTCCTTGGGTCATTGAGGCAATGACTGATCGCAGAGACTCCATGTGAAAATGCCGCACCTGAACATGCTTGTTGAGAAGCCTGAGATCCAGGATGGGCCGGAAGGAACCGTCCTTTTTGGGATCTAGGAAGAGATTTGAGTAGAAACCTCTGAACCGTTCCCAAGCGGGAACCGGTACAATTACTCCGTTGGCCTGCAAGGATGCCCCGACCTGAGAGAAGGCGGCGGCCTTGAAGCAGGGGGGAGTTGACAGAAAAAATCTGTTTGGCGGGCTGGATAGAATTCTATCCTGTAGCCGTGGGAGATGATATCCCGCACCCACTGATCGGAGACGTGTTGAAACCACATGTAGCCAAGCGGGAGAGCCTCCCACTGACCAAGGACGTTGCTGGCGCGGCCAGATAGTCAAGAGGAGGCTGCCTTAGTGGCAGCAGCTCCTGCGGTCTTCTGAGGACGCGGCTTCGTGCGCCAGTTGGGTTTTTGGTCCTTGGCTGAGTTAGTGGACGAGGCAGAGGGCTTAGAGAACGACCAGCTGGAGGAACGAATCGAACGAAAACTCGACTGGTTCCTGCCCTGGACAGGTTTGTGGCATGGAAGTACTCTTCCCGCCAGTAGCTTCCTGAATAATTTCATCCAGTTGTTCACCGAACAGCCTATGCCCAGCAAATGGGAGCCCAGCAAGGTACTTCTTTGAAGAAGCGTCTGCCTTCCACTCTCGAAGCCACAAGAACCTGTGGATAGCGAGAGAATTGGCCGAAGCCACCGCAGTGCGGAGCCTCCAGCATGGCATCCATGGCATAGGATGAAAAGGCTGAAGCCTGGAAGTTAAGGCAACCATCTCGGGCATAGAGTCCCTGGTGAGGGAATGCATCTCCTCTAGAGAAGCAGAGATGGCTTTGAAAGCCCACACTGCTGCAAAAGATGGGGAGAACGAGGCCCCTGCCGCCTCATACAGATGGCGGTCAGTGGAATCCTTAAGAGAGTTGGCATCAGCCACTGATACAACTTTCCGGGCTGAGAGTCTACACACCGGAGGGTCTACCCTTGGTAAATGAGCCCACTCCTTGACCACCTCTGGTGGAAACGGAAAACGGTCATCAGAACCACGCTTTGGGAAGCGTTTGTCAGGACAGGCTCTGGGCTTGGTCACAGTGGCCTGAAAACTGGAGTGGATAAGGAACACACTCCTTGTTCTCTTAGGCAAGGTATACTGATGCTGTTCTGCCAGAGAGGGTTGCTCCCCTGATACAGGCGGATTGAGGTCCAGTACAAAATTAATGGACGCAATCAAATCACTAGCATCTGCGTCACTTTCGGACAGATCAATGGGGTACATGGAGGTAGCGTCCGAGCCCCCAGTAAAGGCATCCTTGTCCTGCGAGTCAGCTCGTGAATCAGAGCCGCGGGACGAGGAAGGAGAGGGGACCCTGCGTCTCCATTTTAGGAGGACAGGGTCTGAGCCAGATGAAGAATCCTCTGTGAGCTTTGCTGAGCGAGCCGTAGCAGCAGAAGCGCCCTGAGAAGGGGGCTGATGCATGCTCAGCAGTGTCCGGGACATCTGTCCCCTGGAGAGAGGGATTCTACCCAAGCCGGGGGTTCAGCCATCGGAGCCGGAGCAGCCGGAGGGACCACTGGGGATGAGCCTCCAGGCTGAGGCACCACCATGTTAGAGCAGGCATCACAATGTGGTTATGTGCTCGGTACAGGCAGTACGAGCCTACAGCAGTGCATATTAAGTACAGCCTTGCAGCCTTGCTCCTCGTGTGAGTCATGCTGCAGAAGTGGGGGCTCTGAGCCAGAATGACCCCCAGCAGAGTATATACGCAGAGTATATAAGCAGGTCCACAACCGGAGGTTGTGGCTTGCCAGACCGTTTGACATTGGGACATCTCTGTGCCCTCCAGATCCCACAGCCCGGACCCCCAGAGAGATGACCAGTGCCGATCGCTGTCACAATGTGGTTTATGCAGACATGCATAAGAACGCTGATAAAATGGCGCCGGAGCGAGGAGAGGGGGCGGGGCCTACTCTAAGAGCGGGATCCGGAGGGCCAAGGAGATATACAGGGGAGGGAATATTACCTCAGAGAGGAGTGTCCCTCCCCTGTGTCGAACGGCCGCTGGGCGGAGCCGCACTGTCCCTCTGCATGATTAGCATGCAGGGGCAGTGAAAACGAAACTAGGCCTCAGGCGAAGCCGGGGACTAAATTTAACGATGCGGCCGGCGAGCAGGCACCATCGGCGCGGTTCTCAGGTGAAAACCAGAGAACCGGCCGGAAATGTCACAATAGATACACAGCACACTCTCCCCAACAATAAAGTACAAGGGACCCCCGATAATAACGTCTCAGATACTTAGCTTGTGAGACGCAGGGCCAGGTGCCTGAGGGGTGAGTGCTCCGTCCGGCAGGATCCTGAAAGGGCTGCGGATGGAGACCGGTCTCCTGCAAGGCAGGGAGAACCGTGCTGGCTCCCACTTCAAGCCAGAGCCCGAGGGATGGTGAAGGAGCGCGGCATGTAAGGCTCCAGCCCTGAATTCAACCTTAACAACAACGCCGACACAGTGGGGTGAGAAGGGACATGCCGGGAGTCCAGGCTTGGACCCGCTTTTCTTCAAACTCTTTCCAAAAATCAAAATCAGATGAGAATGCATGTGTGGATGTGTGCCTCCTGAACACAAAGCATTGAACTGGCTATATTTGGTTATCCAGGGGGTGTATATGCTCGGAGGGAGGGGCTACACTTTTTAGTGTAGTACTTTGTGTGTCCTCCGGAGGCAGAAGCTAAACACCCATGGTCTGGGTCTCCCATAGGAACGTTGAAGAAAGGTATTTTTTTTAGGCTATTGCTCATTGAGTGCCCTGCTTTCTTGGTGTTTTTCTAGAAACATTCAGCTAATGTTGGCCGAAGCCTCAGAGTTTGGTGGGACCACTCAAATATTAAAGTGTATTTTTGTCTGCCATTTTTTTTTTTTTTTGGCTTATGCTACTTAGGCAAAAAATATAAAAAATAACTATCCAACAGCTTGTGACTCTGCATAGAAATAGTTAGTGGTCATTTTCCCAGCAGCTTCATCAAGTAATACAGGATAGGACAGGTCTTCCAGGGTGAGATGCTCTTTGTGACTATACTCCATAGGACACCCCTCCTCTATTAACTCAGAATAATTAATCTGGACAATAAATAAACCCTTTATAATGCAACCATATGAGGAAGATTTTTCAGCTGGATTAATAAGGCACTGCACATGCAGGGTAGTAAACTGTGTGTACGCAGCAATCAAGTGACAAAGACAACAGTGTAGAGAAAGCGATCAGCCAGCAGCGCAACTCACCCACATACATAACCATGCCTCGTTTACTGGGCTGTCCAAGCACCCGCACCTCACACCGGGACCCCGGGGTGACGGCCTGCGCTGCCTGCTTCTCCTCCTCCAGTTTGCGATGCTGTTCTGCAGACTTTTGAGCAGCTTCTTCTTCATTGAATTTCCCCAACCTGTTCTTCTTCAAGAAGGAACGTACAGAGTCTGAAGGAAGAGGACGAAACATTAAAGGATCCATCACCTGGTCAAAAGTCGCCAGCTGTTTTTATTTTATTCCTGCTTTTCTCCCTGAGTTTTCAGTGTTTTGGGTTGTTTTTTTTTTACATTCAGTAGAAACAACAAGCTTGCATTTTTTTCTTTTTAATTTAAGTGATTTGAAAATAAATAAAATTGCTTTGTGTTACTGTTCTGAGACTAGTAACGATTTCTATTTTCCTGTGCTGGAGCTGTGTGTGGGGGCTTGTTTTTTGTTTTTGCATGTGAGCCAACATTTTTATTGATAACCTATTTACAGTACGTAAAAATTACTGATTGGGCGTTTTTTTTTGTTTTTTGTTTGTTTTTTTTTAGGGTTGTGAAATGACAAATAGAAAAATGCAGTTTGGGCATTTTGATTTCTTTTCATTAAGCTATTTACTGAACAGATTAATGATATATTTTGACAGATCGGACTTGTAAAAAGGACACAGCCATACCAAATGGTTTATTTTTCACATTGCAAAGGGAGATTTTTTTACTTGTCTTTTTTTTAGAAGAGGCAATTCAGGATTTTTATCATTTGTGTGTATGGGGCTAAGAATTAAAAGGCAGGTAACTGTTCACCATCTTCCTGCTCCGTCTGGCGCCAATCTCTGCTGGTGATTCCCTTTCTTAACTTCACCTCCCGTCCACAGAACAGCTCTACCTTTTCCTCTTTGCTGTCGGGGCGTCACTACAGACGTCATGCTGATTGACAGCCAGATTCACGCAGTTAGGCAGCAACATGACATCGGCAGCGATGCCCCTGTTAACACAGCAGAGAGCAAGACTTAAGGGTACTTTACACACAACGATATCGCTAACGATATATCGTCGGGGGTCCCGGTGTTCGTGACGGAGCCGTTAGCGATATCGTTGTGTGTGACTAAAAGGAGCGACGATCAACGATCGCAAAAACGTCAAAAATCGTTGATACGTCGCTCCTTATAATAATATCGTTGGTGGTGCATGCCGCTGATTGTTCCTCATCGCTGTGTGTGACACAGCAGGAACGGCGAACATCTCCTTACCTGCGTCCACCAGCAATGAGGAAGGAAGGAGGTGGGCGGCATGTTCTGGCTGCTCATCTCCGCCCCTCCTCTGCTATTGGGCGGCCGCTTAGTGACACCGCTGTGACGCCAAACACACCTCCCCCTTAAAAGGAGAGATTGTTCGGTGTCTCCAGCGACGTCGTTAAGCAGGTATGTGCGTGTGACTCTGCCATAGCGATATTGTTCGCTTCGGCAGCAATCACCCCCATGACGAAACAGCGACGTGGGCGGGTGCTATCGCGCATGGCATCGCTAGCAATGTCGCCGCGTGTAAAGCACCCTTTAGGGTAAGTGCCAACAATCAGTGTTTGCAGCGTTTTGGATGCAACATGTTTCAGCTGCGTCCAAAGCGCTGCGTTGTACAGTACAAGCACAGTGGCTGGAATTTTTAGAAATCTTATACCCACTATGCGTGTACGGCCCACAGCGAAAACCGACCTTTCCAAGCCGCAGCATGTTAATTGTTTGCTGTGGAGTCGCACATGTTCTCTACAGGGAGAACAGAAGAGAGACCGAAACTGCCCAAGCCTGGACCGTGGGCACAGGCATCTGCAGTCTCCTGCGGAGGAGACTCTAGGACCCGCTGCGTCCAGGACGCAGCAGGTACGTACCCTTATTCCAAATTTTACAAACATTGTTATGTTACATGAAGCAAAAAGAAACATAACAGTGACTGTGGTTGAACGAATACAGACCTGATCTTTTTTCATAGGCTTCCTGTGAGATCTCATATTTTTCCACTCTGGACAAGTCCTCGTACTCTCCGGCCCTGGTACCGCTCTTATCGATCACCTGGAGGTAAATGTTAGTTTCATTGGAATATTCTCTTATCCGCCCACATTATCATACACCCGAGAGGAGAAATAAAAGGTAACTAACGTGTATCCTGCTGCCGTTGTCCACAGGGTAGGAGCCCAGCAGCGCATCATCCTGATCCAGGTTCTGGATAAATGTGTTATCGGTGCTGAATAACTGCAGGTCCATACATGACGCAGGAGAGCCCACCACCAGCTCCAGCTTACACTAAAAAGATAAAAAAAAAGCGTGTAAGTCACGGTCGGTCAGTTATCCCTTGCTGACAGCGCTGTATGAGGCCAATCCAAACATATAGGTGTCCTCCATGAGCAGATGGGAATCTGCCAGACATCTGTTATCCTCAAGAAAAAAGTGGGAAGAAAGTGCTAAGGCTATGTTCACACAGTGCAGCTTTTCTAACCACAAAGATGCAGCGTTTTTGGCCCCAAAAAAAAAAAACGCACCCGCGGCAAAAACGCATTAAAAACACATTTGTTTTTGACACGTTTTTATTGCATTTTGCCCAATGTGTTTAAGTCAAATCTAAAAATATACTCATAGGGAACCTAGATTGTGAGCCCTAATGGGGACAGTGTTGCCATTGTATGTAAAGCGCTGTGGAATTAACAGCGCTATATAAATGAATAAATATTATTAAATCTATTGACTGGACAGGCTCAAAAACACAAAAAGAATTGACATGCTGCATCTTCAAAAACGGAGCCAACAAAAGATGCCCAATGGGAACAGCAAAATAGAAATCTCAGACTTTGCTGGGGGTAGGAAATGCATGGATTTAGGTGCAGCTTTATGACCTCAAAAATGCACCAAAAGCACAGTAAAGATGCCCTGTGTGAACATAGCCTTACTTTATTCCCTCTGCTTTCCGCTGTATTTTCTCCCGATTTTAGTGCAGTTATGACACAAGACTGCATGACAAGCCTTATGCCAGTAAAGTCAATGAGAATCCTGAAGTTTTGTGCGCATGTTGCTTTTTTTTTCCCCTTGCAGAAATAAATCTGTAGAATGTCAATTCTTTCAGTGTTTTCCAACCCAGAATGCATAAAAAAAAAAATAAAATAAAAAAAAAAAAGTGTCAAAGACGCACGTCCTTTTTCTGCCAAGATGTGGAGAAATTTCTGCAACCAAATACTCAATGTGCGCACATAACCCAATCCTCCATATGGTTTCAGCGGTATGGGGCCTTTTTATTAAATGCTAATTTTTTAAGGTCTTTACAAGGGGATGTGGTTCTTGGGATCCTCTGGGGTGTGTCTTTTGGCTGCTCTCCTTGGAAATAAAACCAAACAAAAACACTAGCACTAGATAAAAAAAAAAAGTGCCCATCTCTAGAACTGTATGGCAGATTTAAAGGGAACCGGTCATCAAATCTTGCACTAAACCTAAAAGATTCCCCCTCTGCAGCTCCTGGGCTGCATTCTAGCAATGTTCCTGTTGTTCTTGTGCCCCCTTTCTGACCAAAAGAAAGACTTTATAAAGTGGTACCTTTTTGTATTCAGATTTTGATAATGGTACACGGGGGCGGGCTCTCTGGTGTCCGTTAGTCTGCCTCCTGTCGCTTTAGGCCGTCCCCCATCGCGCAATTTCAAAGAGGTGACGTGAGGTAAGCTGGCCAGCGCTTGCGCAGAACGGTGGAGGCGGCGGTGAAAGCGCGAGCACGAGATTATGGGCGGGTACTTGCTGATTGAAACCACAGCGCTGCACATAATCTCACGCCTGCGCAACACGTCACCAGCGGTCACACTGCACAGTCCTGCAAGAGTGGCACAGCGCATGCGCGAGACCTCGGACGCACTGGGCGGCCTCCTGAGATATGAAATTGCTGGGGACGGCCTAAAGCGGCAGGATAACGGCCACCAGAGAGCCCGCCCCCGTGTACCATTATCAAGATCTGAATACAAAAAAGGTACCACTTTTTATAAAGTCTTTATTTTGGTCTCACATGGGGCACAATAATAACAGGGACCTTTCTGGAATGCAGCCCAGGAGCGGCAGAGGGGGAATCTTTTAGGTTTAGTGCAAAATTTCTGATGACCGGGTTCCCTTAAAAAACAAAAATTGTAATACTCAGGAAGGCAGCGAAAATAAACAAAAACTGACCCCTTCTGACCCGATGATAGATCTGATGTAGGCCCTGATTTTAAAGAGGGTCTGTCACTTGCTCAAAAGAATTAAGCTATGTTCACAAAGGGCGTTTTTTTCATTGTTTTTTTGGAAATCCATGGTAAAAAAAAAAAGAAGGGAATTTTGTTTACTTACCGTAAATTCCTTTTCTTCTAGCTCCAATTGGGAGACCCAGACAATTGGTGTATAGCTATTGCCTCTGGAGGCCACACAAAGTATTACACTTAAAAGTGTAAGGCCCCTCCCCTTCTGGCTATACACCCCCAGTGGGATCACTGGCTCACCAGTTTTAGTGCCAAAGCAAGAAGGAGGAAAGCCAATAACTGGTTTAAAGACCAATTCAATCCGAGGAAACATCGGAGAACTGAACCATACCACATGAACAACATGTGTACCCGAAAAAACAGAAAAACCCCGAGAAAACAGGGCGGGTGCTGGGTCTCCCAATTGGAGCTAGAAGAAAAGGAATTTACGGTAAGTAAACAAAATTCCCTTCTTCTTTGTCGCTCCATTGGGAGACCCAGACAATTGGGATGTCCAAAAGCAATCCCTGGGTGGGTAAAAGAATACCTCATGATAGGGCCGTCAAACGGCCCTCTCCTACAGGTGGCCAACCGCCGCCTGAATGACTTATCTACCTAGGCTGGCGTCTGCCGAAGCGTAGGTATGCATCTGATAATGCTTGGTAAAAGTAAGTAGACTCGACCAGGTGGGTGCCTGACACACCTGCTGAGCCGTAGCCTGGTGCCGTAATGCCCAGGATGCACCCACGGCTCTGGTAGAATGGGCCTTCGGCCTTGAGAGAACCAGAAGCCCAGTAGAACTGTAGGTTTCAAGAATTGGTTCCTCGAGCCCCCGAGCAAGGGTGGATCTGGAAGCTTGCGACTGTTTACGCCGACCAGCGACAAGGACAAAGAGTGCATCCGGGTGGCGCAGGAGCGCCATGCGGGAAGTAGAACCTGAGTGCTCTCACCAGAACCAACAGATGCAAATCTTTCTGAAATTGATGGACTGGACGAGGACACAAAGAAGGTGAGGTGATATCCTGATTGATATGAAAATGGGATACCACCTTAGGGAGAAATTCCGGAACCGGACGCAGAACTACCCTGTCCTGGTGAAGGACCAGGAAGGGAGTTTGTATGAGAGCGTTGCTAGCTCGGAAACTCTCCTAAGAGACGAGACCGTTACTAGAAGGCCACTTCCCGTGAAAAACGGGAAGGGAGACATCCTTCAAAGGCTCGAAAGGCGGCATCTGGAGAGCAATTAGAACCTTGTTCAGATCTCAGGGCTCTAACGGCCGCTTGTACGGAGTGCTGAGAAGACAAACTCCCCGTAGGAACGTGCGTACCTGAGGAAGTCGTCGTTTCTGAAAAAATACAGATAGCGCTGAGACTTGTCCCTAAAGGGAACTGAGCGACAACCCATTTTCCTACCTAGATTGCAGGAAGGAAGGAAACATAGACGATGCAACCGGCCAGGGAGAAACACCCTGCGCCGAGCACCGAGACAAGAACATCTTCCACGTCCTGTGGTCAATCTTGGCGGACGTTGGTATGCTAGCCTGTCTCATGGTGGCAACCACGTCCTGAGGTAATCCTGACGACACTAGGTTCCAGGACTCAATGCCACACCATCCGGTTGAGGGCCGTAGAATTCAAATGGAAGAATGGCCCTTGAGACAGCCAGTCTGATTGGTCTGGTAGTGCCCCCGGTTAGCCTACCGTGAGGCACCACAGAACCGAGTACCACAACATCCTCGGCCAATTTGTAGCGACGAGGATGGCGCGGCCGCAGTCGGTCTTGATCTAGCGCAGTACTCTGGGCAACAATGCCAGAGGTGGCACCTAAGGTAGCTGGAACTGCGACCAATGCTGAACTAAGGCGTTTGCCGCCAGAGCTCGATGATTGTGAAACCGTGCCATGAAGCTGGCACATTGTTGTTGTGCCGTGACGCCATTAGATCGACGTCCGGCCTCTGTCAGCGGCGCCAGATCTCCTGAAACCCGTCCGGGTGAGGAGACCATACTCTTTCGGCCACACCTCAGCGACTTAGGAAGTCAGCTTCCTAGTTTCCACACTTGGGATGTGAATTGTGGATATGGTGGATGCCGTGTCTTCCACCCACATCAGAACCTGCCGGACTTCCTGGAAGGCTTGCCGGTTGCGCGTTCTGCCTTGGTGGTTGATGTATGCCACCGCTGTGGAGCTGTCCGACTGAAGTCGGATATGCTTGCTTTCCAGCCGCTGTTGGAAGGATTGTAGGGCAAGATACACTGCTCTGTGTTCAAGAACATTGATCTGAAGAGTGGACTCTTGCTGAGTCCACGTACCCTGAGCGCTGTAGTGGAGAAAAACTGCTCCCCACCCTGATAGACTCGCGTCTGTCGTAACTATCGCCCAGGACGGGGATAGGAAGGACCTTCTTTTTGACCAAGAGGTGAGAAGAAGCCACCACCGTAGAGATTCCTTGGCCGCCTGAGAAAGAACGACGACTCTGTTGAGGGACGTCGACTCCTCGTCCCATTGGCGGAGAATGTCCCATTGTAGTGGACGCAGTAAAACTGCGCGAAAGGAACTGCCTCCATTGCTACCATCTTACGTAGGAAGTGCATGAGGCGTCTCAATGTGTGCGACTGGTTCTTAAAGAAGAGCTTGCAGCCCGTAGTGAATGCTGTTTGTCTAGCGGCAGCTTCACTATCGCTGAGAGAGTAAGAAACTCTATGCCTAGATATGTTATCGATAGGGTCGGGGTCGGATCTGACTTTAAAAAGTTGATGATCCACCCAAAACTCTAGAGAGTCTCCAGCGCAACGTTCGGGCAGTGTTGGCATGTTTCCTAAGAGAGTGCCTTGACAAGTAGATCGTCTAAATACGGGACCACAGAGTGACCCTGAGAGTGCAGGACTGTGACTACTGCTGCCCTGACCTTGGCGAAGACCAGTTGGACTGTCGCTAGCCGGAAGGTAGAGCTACGAACAGAGGGTGTTCGTCTCCTATAACGAAGCGTAGAAACGCTAGTGCTCTGGATCAATCGGCACGTGTGGATAAGCATCCATGATGCCTAATGATGCTAGGAAATATCCTTGGGACCTTGAGGCGATGCCATGGCGGAGGGATTCCATCCGGAACCGCCTGGTGTCCACGAGCTTGCTGAGCATTTTTAGATCCAGAACGGGACGGAACGGCCCGTTGTTATAGGTACCGCAAAGAATTTGGGGTAAAAACCGTGACCTTGTTCCTGAAGAGGAACGGGGGTCATCACTCTTTCTGCCTATAGAGTGCACCCTGTTTGCAGAAGAGCAGCGGCCCGGCCGGGAGGTGGAGAAATTCTGAAGAATCGAGTTGGAGGACGAGAAGTGAGCTCTATCCTGTACCCGTGAGACAGAATGTCTCACACTCAATGGTCATTGACCTATGGCAGCTAAATATCGCCAAGGCGGGAGAGCCTGCTACCGACCGAGGCCGCAAGTCATGAGGAAGCCGCCTTGGAAGCGGGTTTTCAGACTGTCGCTTTTTTGGGCGAGACTGAGCCCGCTAAGAATCTTAGCTCCTCTGATCCTTTTGAGTCCACATTGGACGAGGAAAAATGGGACCTGCCCGAGCCTCGAAAAGGCCGAAAACCCCGACTGCCTCTTGCTCTGTTGGGGTTTGTTGTGTCCGGGCTGAGGAAAGGATGAATCCTTACCCCTGGACTGTTTGATGGTTACATCCAACGCTCACCAAACAGTCGGTCAGCAGAAAAAGGCAACTGGTTAGGCAACCTTTTTTGGAAGCAGAATCTGCCTTCCATTCACTTAACGAGCAGACCAGGCTCTGCTTAAAAACACGGAGTAGCGGAGGCTACCGCCGCACGGTTCGCAGAGTCCAGGACAACCTGAATCGCGTAAGAAACAAATGCAGACATTTGAGAGGTTAAGGATGCCACCTGCGGCACAGATGTACGTGTAACCGTGTCAATCTGTGTAAGACAAGCTGAAATAGCTTGGAGTGCCCCAAGGGAGAGAATGCCGGAGCCAACGGTGCGCCGACAGCCTCATAGATGGCTTTCGACCAGAGATCCATCTGTCTGTTAGTGGCATCTTTGAGTTTGCAGTTCCATCTCCCACTGCAACTATGGATCTAGCTACAAGCCTGGAGATTGGAGGATGCCGCTCGGGACATTGGGTCCAGTCCTTGACCAAGTCAGGGGACAGGGATAACGTGTATCCTAAGCCTTTGGAGAAGCGCATATCTGGAGAAGCGTGGTGTTCCTGGACTGCCTCTCTGAAGGCAGAGTGGTCCAGAAAAATACGTGAAGCTGACTCCTCCACTGGAGGAGCTGTGAGAAATAACCCACATTCTATAGATGGACGCTATAAGATTATTTACTATGGCGTCACAATCAGGTGTATCCAGATTGAGAGCGGTCTCAGGATCAGAATCCTGAGCCGCTACTTCCGCCTCATTACACAGCGAGTCCTTCTGTTAGGACCCTGATGAAACCGAGGCCGCTCATAGCGAGCCCACTTAGGCTGTCTGAGACTGACGTCCGTGCAGAGCCGTGACTCTGGGATGCGTGTGACATTCCCGGAGCTGTTAGTTATTCACACTGAGGGGGGCCATGGATCAATGATTCAACAGTGCCCATATTGTGAGAGACATGTCCGGACTGCTAGGCTTCTAGTATCATAGCCATAGTCTCAGAAAAACTGTCAGTAAATACTGCAGACACCGTCCTCATCCCCTGGCCATTAATGCATACAATGGGAGTCTATGTACCTGCCGGCCGTATAGCCGTACATGCTGTACCAGCTGTATAGAAAAACATGTGGTTCTGCACCTTTGTTTTACACAGAGAATATGCTGATAACTCCTCCGCATAATCCAGGAGGGTATATACAACGTGCGACCAAACAGTGCAATGTATATAGTACAAGCATATCTATAAGTGCACTTCTGCACTAGTGGGGTTAGCACCACAGGTGCTGCTTAACGCCTGTTACAGCGATTGTGTGACTATCAGAATGCCAGGGTCTTCCACACTTGTCTCTGTATCGTACAGAAACTGACACTAATGGCTGCCGGTGTCCTTGTAGAGAAGGAAGCCGTGGGCGTGCCTGAGAAAGTGCGGGAATCCGGATTCACAGTGCACACAGTGAGAGGGGTGGAGTATGCAAAACATACTCCAGCTCTCAGCTCTGCTCTATGCAGCGTCACGCCCCTACCCTGACTGTCAGGGCTGTGGGCAGTAACGAAGGGAGACTAGGCCCAGAAGCCGGGGACTCTAGTTATCAGCGCGGCCGCCGTAAAAGCGCGGGCCGCGCTGAAGTCCCCGGCGCACCACAAGTGCCAGCCGCGCCGCTGCCAGCGCCGGCGCGACCGATTCCTGGAAGTGGCCAGCGTCCCGCCCCTCTCCTGACTGGCAGGTCTGGGGGCGGGAACGAACGGAAGCAGGCCGCAAAAGCCGGGGACTCTAGTTATCAGCGCGGCCGCCGTAAAAGCGCAGGCCGCGCTGAAGTCCCCGGCGCACTACAAGTGCCAGCCGCGCCGCAGTCCCAGCGGCCGGCGCGACCAATTCCCATAAGTGAGCCTGCTTCAGCAAAGCTGAATGAGGCCATGGCACAGGCGCCGCAGCGCTGATGTCCCCCGGCGCACTACAACACCCAGCATGCTGCGGTGTGAGCGCCTGCACGGGGACACAGAGTACCTTGAGGAAGCAGGGCCATGTCCCTGATGTACTCCGCTCCATCCAGCATCTTCTCCAGGGGCTGTAGATGGAGCACGGTCTCAGTGCCTGGAGACCGGTAAATCCCACTTCACCCAGAGCCCTGTAAAAAGGGATGGGGAAGGAATCAGCATGTGGGCTCCTGCCGCCGTACCCGCAATGGGTACCTCAACCTTACAAACACCTCCGACATACAGTGGGGTGAGAAGGGAGCATGCTGGGGACACTATATGTGTCCTCTTTTCTTCCATCCGACATAGTCAGCAGCTGCTGCTGACTAAAAAGTGGAGCTATGCGTGGATGTGTTGCCTCCTTCGCACAAAGCACAAAACTGGTGAGCCAGTGATCCCACTGGGGGTGTATAGCCAGAAGGGGAGGGGCCTTACACTTTTAAGTGTAATACTTTGTGTGGCCTCCAGAGGCAATAGCTATACACCAATTGTCTGGGTCTCCCAATGGAGCGACAAAGAAATAATGCTGCTTTTACAGTCTCAGCAAAGCCTATGAGATTCCAGAAGTCTTATGCACACACACATAAGGGGGGGTTACACAGTAATGCAATGTTTTGGTTTCCCACACATTCTGTTCCAATGAGCCAGTCACTATACAAAGCCATTGATTTATATAACACAGGGGTTTCTCTCCCATCAACACAGAACATTTCATCACCCCCCAAAACATGACTCTGCTGCGTCCTCACATACAATCCTGCAGAAGTTCCAACCACACTCCCAGCAGCACCACTCCCACACCTGTCACGTGTTTCTCCCCAGGCCACCATTTTTTTTTTCCCTCCCAACCTTTAGCTCTGCCAATGTGAGGCCTCGGTCCAGCCTCTTCTCTGCTATGAACGTGTTAAGACTGCTGCTGACATTGACGGTCACGACCGGGGCCGACCTGACGATAACGGAGCTCATGGCGGAGACGACTGGTGCTGCTGCTGCGCCTCCAAAATCGCCGGTTAGGAACAAGACAATGAAACCAGCCAATCAGAGAACAGATTGTTGCCCGACCAGCAAATCACAACAGTCGTTATAGACTGGCCACAGCTAATACGTAACGAAAAATGGCGTCTTTACCCCAGCCAATCGCTAGCTGGTTCTTGTGAAAGTCTCCAATCACGTCTGAGCTTGTTTAGAAGTGGTCCCGCCTTCTCCTACTAGAAGAACCAATGACAATACGCGCTGTTTTCACCAAGACGTAAGGCGGAGTAACAGCTCGTATCTGGACCAATAGCAATGTCAATGCCGCCCTAAGTGCAACCAATCGGAAGACGAAGGCGGATACTTTCTTTTTTGCCAATGGTGTCTCCTGGAACGCAAGGTGTGAGGCGCAAACAAATATGGCGCTACGTTTTGTGTAACTAGGTGGGACTTTTTTCCTTAGCAACCCATAGCAACCAAAAAAAGTGCCGTTTGCTTTCCATATCCTCTATTAGCACGCTGCACGTCCAGTGGCCGGGGGAAACATGAAAATGACGCACGCCCCAGCAAGCTGACATTTTAACCCTTTTTTTTCCCTGCCATTTTTTCTCCCATGTTTTTTGGGGTTTTTTTTTACTAATTTTTCAGTTCACATAGATGTGTAAGGACTTGTTTGTCTTTTTTTTGTGGTACGAGTTGTTTTAAACAACATCATTCACTTTACCATATAATGCACTGAAAAACACTGAAAAAAAATGCCCAGTGCAGTAAAATGGTGAAAAAAACATTGTTTTGGGAGTTTCGGTCTTTACAGCTTTCGTTGTATAGTAAAAATTATGTGGAAATGTGAATCTCCAGGTCAGCACGATGACGATGAGGCCAAAAGTCTATAGTTTTTCCCTTTTTTTTTATTATTTTATTTTTATTTTAGTAGTAAAAGAAAAAAAACTTTCTGAGTTCCGTAACTTTTATTATTTTTCTATTGAAGGAGCTCAGAGAGGAATTAAAGGGAACCTGTCAGGTCCAATATACACTCAGTACCACGAGCAGTTCTGGGTGGATATTGCTAATCCCTGCCTAACCGTCCTTGTATACACTAGCATAGATAAAGAGATCTATAGAAAAAGTATTTCTAAAGATCCTTTATGATATGCTAATATGCTAATGAGCGCAGGGACTAGTCATGAGGGCGTTACTTCCCTTGGCTAGTCAGCCCTTTAGCATGTTAGTACGCATCCTAATAAATGAATGAATCACTCACCTCTCCGCTACCATCGCGTCCGAGTCCTGGATTTCGGCTCAGTACGCATGACCCCGGAGTTTCGGTCATGCGTACTACATGGGTTTGAACCCAGGACTTGTACACCTGACGATCATGCGCACTATGAAGTCCGGTGTACGCATCCCAGCTTCACACCCATGTAGTGCGCATGACCGAAACTTCAGGCACTGAGCCGAAATCCAGGACTCGGATGCGATGGCAGCGGAGAGGTGAGTGAGATCTTCCTCTGACGCTGCGCATTCATTAGCATGATAGCACACCCACAGAGGCCCACTGGGACGTACTAACAAGCTAATGGGGCCGACTAGCCAGGGGAAATCACTCCCTCACGACTAGTCCCCGTGCTCATTAGGATAGGATAAAATATCTTTAGAAATACTTTTTCTAAAGATCTCTTTATCTATGCTAGTGTATACAGGGACAGTTAGGCAGGGATTAGCAATATGCACACAAAACTGCTTGTAGTTCTGGGTGCATTTGTGGTGCCAAATTGGCGGGCAAAAATGGCGGCAATTCAAAGAAACAGTCACAGCACAGTTTTGAACAATTCTGTAAGGCATACGTCACCCGGATTAATGGGTCCAGTCCTTATGCTGTTCGTGGCGCCAGGTGAGATTCAAGGTGTACCACCCCGGTGTTAGTCGGGCTGCTCGGATCTGGGATAGATCGTGGCTCGAGGGGTCCGGACCCGGCTTGGCGGACACTTTGATCCGTAAACGGGGATTATTTACAGGGGAAAAGTTTGTGACGGCACCTGCAGGCTGCAATAATGGGAGTACCGCTGCTGCTGGAGGGAGGACCGGGGCAGATGGTGTGAAGCAGCAAGGTGTCAGTCCCTCCACAGGTAGGGAAGGCCCCAGCCTTAGGAGGTTGGTAGATTTGGGAGGACAGGGTGCCTCTACCATTAAGCGCATAACGGTAGAGGCAGAGGTAAAAGCGCGGGCACGAGATTATGGGCGGGTACTTGGATGACGCTGGTGATGACATTCACAGCACCTCCCATAATCTCGTGCCTGCGCAATAACATCACCGGCGCTCGCGATTTGAAAACAGCGCTCAGTCCGCTATAGTGCCACTGCGCATGCGCAAGACTTCAGGAGCACTGTGGAAGATGTGGGCGGTGGCCTTATCTATGTAAAAGAACACTGGGGGACGGCGAACAGCAGCAGGAGGGGGAATAATGGACGAAATACAGCCCGACCACAGGGCCAACAAACCTCATTACCATAGCAAAAGGTAATATTTTATAAAGTTGTTATTTAGGTCTGAAAGGGGGGCCAGTAACAAGGTGAACCTTTCTAGAACGCAGCCCAGGAGCTGCAGAAGGGGATTCTTTTAGTTTAATAGCGAAAATTCTGGTGACAGGTTCCCTTTTAAGGGCTGGCACTTGGGTCTTCAGTGGGTCGCTGTATCTGGAAAAACCCGGTCCCCCTCGTTGTGCTGATGCCCTCAATCTCTGGGCGTCTAGGGAAGTCCTTGAAGATCCTCTCCCTTTCAGGTGAATTGTCAGGACGTTGACCTAGGGTCCTGTACCCCGTCGTGCTCGGTACCGGTCAGTTCTGTTGGTCCCTTCTGGTGCCGACAGTCCCTCCAAGACTACGTCCGTCACACCGCTGTCCAACGTCCCTGCAACCGGTCCCTGACTCCTCTGGACCCGAATCACTGCTTGCGACCCAATCAGTTCCCCTAGCTCCCCAGGAGCTCACTCTCCCAGCTCCTCACTCACTGGAGCCCACTTCCTCTCTCCCTGTCTCCCTCTCACAGTCTGCCCAGTTTCCCAAGTGGCTGGCCCTTTTTCCAGTTAGACCAACCCCCCTGGTATGTCTGAAAGTGACTGATATGAGGTGATTGGGTTTTGTGGTGCAGATGGGAGTGACACCGGTTTCTTGGGCACCTGGAACCATGGGGAGGTAGGCCCTGCACCCTGGGTAAGGATGCAGTTCCCTGTGGCACCCTGATGTATTCAGAGGTGCCACACATTTTGCACCTGATCGATGGGCCAAGCTGTCCTTTTCATTAGTATCTTTTTGGGGTACAATATTTTGATGGGGAAATTTCTGCAGCCAGAAATTCTGGTGTTACCTCTTTTTTTTTTTTGTTTACGTTTTCCAGATGGACTAAATATTTTATATTTTGACAAATCGGACAATATATTGAATATGTTTAATTATTTCTGCATTACAGAATATGGGGGTGAGGGAGAGTCAATTTTTTTTTATATTAAAATGTATTAATTTTTTAAAAATACTTAAATTCCTTTTTACTTAATCCCTCTGGGGTATTTGAACCAACTATTGATTGATCACTTTTACTACTAAGCCTAGGACACACGGCGAGAAAAACTGGGCGAGTGGACTGCGATAAAAAATCACATTCCACTCGGACCAATATTACTCTATGGGGCCGCTCCCATGAGCGATTATTTTCTCAGCCCTAATAGGACCGAGAAAACAACCGCAGCATGCTGCGGGTAGAATGCGATCCTGTTCCACTCGCACCCATACAAGTCTATGGGGCGAAAGAAACATCGCATTGCTCTCGTGTTACACTGGTGTTACGCGAGAGCAGTGCAATTATCACATCAGCTGGCAACGGAGGAGAGAGGGAGATAAATCTCTCCCTCCACTCCGCAGCGCTGGCCCTCTCCTCCGCAGCGCTGGCCCTCTCCTCCGCAGCGCTGGCCCTCTCCTCCGCAGCGCCGGCCCTCCCCTCCGCAGCGCCGGCCCTCCCCTCCGCAGTGCCGGCCCTCCCCTTCGCAGTGGCGGCTCTCCCCTCCGCAGTGCCGACCCTCCCCTTCGCAGCGCCGGTCATCCTATCCGCAGCGCCAGCCCTCCACTCCGCAACTTTGGTCTGATTGCACAATCAGACCACAGTCGCATGACACTCGGCTCCTGCTGTCCTGTGAGTGTAAGCCTAGTGTCATGCAAGGACTCGCAGTAATCCCTGTGTGGCCTGAGCCTAAAGACTACTTTACACACTGCGAAATCGGTCCCGATATCGCTAGTGTGGGTACCCGCCCCCATCTGTTGCGCGACACGGGCATATCGCTGCCCGTGCCGCACAACATCGCCCAGAGCCGTCACACATACTTACCTGTCCAGCGACGTCGCTGTGACCGGCAAACCGCCTCCTTTCTAAGGGGGTGGTCCGTGCGGCGTCACAGCGACGTCACTGAAGCGTCACTGAACCGCCGCCCAATAGCAGCGGAGGGGCGGAGATGAGCGGGACGTAACATCCCGCCCACCTCCTTCCGTCTTCGGAAGCGATGTGTGCTGCCGCAGGAACGAGGAACAACTTCGTTACTGCTGCAGTAACGATTTTTAAGAATGGACCCCCATGTCGCTGATTAGCGATTTTGCACGTTTTTGCAACGATGCAAAATCGCTTATCGGTGTCACACGCAACGGCATCGCTAATGCGACCGGATGTGCGTCACAAATTCCGTGACCCCAACGACTCCGCATTAGCGATGTCGTAGTGTGTAAAGCCCCCTTAACTGCAGTATAGTGAAATTATGTAAAGGGGTTTCCCAAAATCCCTACAGTTTGTTTTAAACAGTGCTTTACTCACCAACCCTGGGTCCAGTACGGAGTCTCTGCCACTGTTCCTGGTTGTCTGCAGACAATCAGTGATCTCAGCGGCTCTACCCATTTTGATGGCACAAGCTGCATCGCTGTCAACGTAACGTGCAGAGGTGGACATATCATGGGTGCAACCAGGGGCCTGAGAAGAAAGGGGCCCATGTCTACCTCCAAATTAGTGGAATTATGCATTTTTGAGGAGCTCTTGGGCTGCAGAGGGTCCACATATTGTTCTTGCACATGGTCCCTTTTCCCTCTGTCTATCACTGGTGATGTATGTACTGGGAGCTGCGGACTGTACAGGGATTTTCCAAAACTAGAGAACTTCTTCCTAGTCCATCTAATATAAATGATGACCATCTCTGTACAGCGCTCTAGAATACGTTGGACGCTATATAAAAAAAACCCAAAATAATCTGACCATCTTTTTTTCACTCATCTGGAAAACTGCAGTTTCTGCTGGTGACAGCCAGGTGGCAGCAACAGGGAGCGCATACTGCAGTGATGGCCACAGCAGTAATACGGACCTATCTCCTGGTCTTGCTGTTGATGGATCTATTGTGCCTTTTCTTCTGCTTTTCAGGCACACAGGAATTCATTGTACAAATGAGATTAAAGTGGTTGCCCAGTTTAGTCATAAAGCTATAAAAGATGTAACATTATCCGTATCCGGTGCACTACACTGCCATCAATGAGCGCTGAGTATTGCTTTATGTACAGGATAGATCAGAAATATATAATCCGCTACTGGGCCACATGATAAAAAACAAGGTGTTTAGTTAACATTTTATATAATCTTGTATTTAAATTATATATGGTGTGTGTGTGTATATATATATATCCTGTATATATCATGTGTATATATATATATATATATATATATATATCCTGTATATATCATGTATCTATACGGATCCTGCCCCCATAGGCTTCCATTCTACCAAACTACGGACGGCGACAGATCCGTCGCTCTCCGTTTTTTCAGCGTACGCAAAAAACGTTACTGTGGACGTCGTCTCCGTCCGACAAACAAACATTTCTCTTTGGATCCGTTGAACAACGGATGAAACGTGAGGCCATCCGTCGCAATCTGTCGCTAATACAAGTCAATGAGAAAAAAAACGGACTTAGCGGCATCAGTCGCTGGATTGGCTTTTTTCAAAATTCGACAGATTGTGACTGATGGCAAAAAACTGATGTGTGAAAGGGGCCTAACACTGTCAGGGAAAATGAATGGTGTCATTGAAAAGCTCATATCGTCCTGTAGAAAACAATCCCTCAGGGAATACACACAGCAACTGTGTGCGTATGCGCTGAAGCCGGCACAGGCACATGCTCAAATACGTGGGGCAGCACATACACGCGGTAAAGTCCCTAAGCGTACTTTCACACTTGCCTTTATTTCCTTCCGTTACAATCTGCCCTTTTGGAAAATAGCGGAATCCGTTAACGGATTCCGCTGTTTCCCATAGACTTGTATGGGTGACGGATTGTACCAAAAGGACCTGCATTGCTTCCGCTGGGCGACGCTCCATTGCTTCCGCCCAGCGGGAGGAACGCAGGATGTAACGTTATTTTGAGCAGCGGAATCCTCTGGATTCCACTGCGCATGCTCTTTTTTTTTTAAATCAAACTTTATTTTGGCTCGCGGTGGCCGAACGTTCAGCTGAGCGCCCGGCCGTCGGCAATCGACAGCGCTCAGCTGAGCGACCGGCCGCCGGCATGCCCGGCTGCCGGCAAGTCACAGCGCTCAGCATAGCGCCCGCCCGCCGGCATGCCCGGGCGCCGGCAAGTGACAGCGCTCAGCTGAGCGCCCGCCCGCCGGCATGCCCGGGCGCCGGCAAGTGACAGCGCTCAGCTGATCACCCGGCGGTCGGCTGCAGGGAGCGATCAGCTGATCACCCGGCTGCTGGCTACTGGGAGCGATCAGCTGATCGTTTACAATAGTCTGCCGCTGGTAAAACTGTAAAAAAAAAAATCAAAACGAATTGCGTTGTTTTGCAGCATCCGTTGCATCCGTCGTGCCACTATATGCAACACATCCGTTGCATCCGTTACACAACGCAATGCAACGGTTACCGTTCAACGCAAGTGTGAAACTAGCCTAAGACACAAATTGAGGTGGGGTATAATGGTGTATCCATGTCATGACCGGGAGCTTGGTGCACCATTTAGCCCCCTCGATTTGCGTCTTAGGGACTTACCTGCGTGTATGTGCCGCCCACGTGTGTGCACATGCGCACTGATGCTGCCTGTGCCGACCTTACCCCAAGCACACACAGTTGCTGGGTGTGTTCTCTCAGGGTTTTTTTTGACAGCGAACTCTCAGTTCGCGTCTTGAGGAATGCCCTACCAAGTCATGGATAGCGCTCACTCCTAGAGAGAACGAAGCCCCCTCATTTGCCTATAGTTATTTTAACAAGCACTGTAGTAATAACAGGTATAACGCTAGTGTGATTTGTATAGGGGTAAAGTCCTCTAAATACTTAGTCTAAAAGCTATATTTGGGGTAAGGCCTAGGACACACGGCGAGAAAAGTGGTGCGAGTGGAATGCGATAAAAAATCGCATTCTACTCGGACCAATATTACTGTATGCGGCATATTTTTTCAGCCCTAATCGGACCAAGAAAACAGTCGCAGCTGCAGGTAGAATGCGATCCTGTTCCACTCGCACCCATACAAGTGTATGGGGTGAGAGAAACATCGCACTGCACTCGCATTACACCGGTGTAACGCAAGAGCAATGCAATTCTCGCATCAGCCGACAACGGAGGAGATAGGGAGATAAGTCCCTCTCCTCCGCAGCGCCAGCCCCCCCCTATGCAACTATGGTCTGATTGAATGATCGGCCCACAATCGCATGACACTTGGCTCCTGCTGTTCTGCGAGCGTGTGCCGAGTGTCATGCGAGGACTCACACTGTGTCGCCCAGTGCTATGGGGTAATCGGACCCGGGCTGTATATTTACGGGGATGCTGTGTCACGGGTGATTGCTGGCCGTTGCCCGGTTCCGTGACCCTGGGGACGCTTTTTAAAGGGGAGTATTGACATGGGAGATTAAAGTCATTGGTGTGACGCCACCTGCGGGTTGCGGTTAAGATAGTGGAACCGACGCTGCTGAGTTGGTTACCCCTAGGGCTGGTGGTAATAGCAGCTGTGATGGTAGGCCCTCTGCAGGTAGGGCTGAGCCCAGGGGAATGTATGATGGAGACTTTCGCCGTCAATAAGGGAGGCCACACCGTGGGTTGTAGTTAACAGTCTACTCACTCTTGACCCTCGGATGGCTGGTTCAGGTCCCTGTAGTTCCATTGCCAGTTTGATGACTCGGTTGCTCTGTCACCGGCAGCCTCAGTGTGGTTGGGTCCCCGTAGCTTGAAGCGGTTTGTGTCAGTCTCCTTGTCCGTACAGCGAGCAGTGTGGACCCTGTAGGACTGGTCTGTTTCCCGAACCCTGATCCTTGCTTTACTGCTGATGCCCCCAGATCTGTGGGTCAGTGAGGTCCGTGAAGGTTCCATCACTGTGCAGGTAATTGCAAAGCCACGTGAAGCTGGTGACTGACCTAGGTCCCTGTGCCCCGTCTGTACTCTGGTCCCAGTGGTACTCGAGTGTCCGACTAGCCAATTACCCCTTGTGTGGAGTGGAAACTGGGATTTTGGTGTGTCTAGGTGTTGCTGGCACTGGTGTTCCAGGTCCTTGGCGGTAGTCCCTGCATCCTGCTGAGGATTCAGTACCTAGTAGTGCTCTGAGTGGCTCAGGGGCGCTACAGCACTAATCCCTTTGTGGCCTCAGCCTAAAGGGTGCTTTACACGTTGCGACATCGCTAGCGATGTCACGACCGACAGCACCCGCCCCCGTCGGTTGCACGATATGTGGTGATCGCTGCCATAGCGAACATTATTGCTACAGCAGCGTCACACACACATACCTGTGCAGCGACGTTGCTGTGACCGGCGAACAATCCCTCCTTCAAGGGGAAGGTGCGTTCGGCGTCATAGCGACGTCACTGCAGCGTCACTGAGTGGCCGGCCAATAGAAGCGGAGGGGTGGAGATGAGCGGGACGTAACATCCCGCCCACTTCCTTCCTTCCTTCCTCATTGCCGGTGGAGGCAGGTAAGGAGATGTTCGTCGCTCCCGAGGTGTCATATATAGCGATGTGTGCTGCCGCAGGAATGACGAACAACATCGTACGTGTTGCAGCAGCGATATTAAGGAAATGAGCGACGTGTCAACGAGCAACGATTTTTCACGTTGTTTGTGCTCGTTGATCGTCGCTCATTTGTGTCACTCGCTGCGATGCCGGTAACGGCGCCGGATGTGCGTCACTAACGACGTGACCCCGACGATATATTGTTACCGATGTCGCAGCGTGTAATGCACCCTTTACACTCCCTTTAAGGAGAACCAGTATTTTCTCCAGTTTGTCGGACACAAGATTTATTGAATAATTTTCTTTCTCTATGTCAGTCTCTCTGGTATCTGTTGGCCACACAGGGGATGAAGGAGGTGCCATCCTGCATCCCGCTGTAACCTGTTCTGTATGCACAGGTTGGCCACAGCTTTGCCCATGTAAATAATTACATAGTAAACACACCACGTACTAAACACACACGGCACAGGGTTAAGGTGAGTTGTGAGAGGCTCAAAAGATTACTCTCTAAACTCACATTCCCCCTCACAACTAAAAACGTCAATAGCGATTTTTTTTTTTGCCTTTTCTCTCCTGCATTGCAAATTGCGGAACAAAAAATATATATAATATATAGGATGAGGAACTATTCAGAACCTACATATTATATACCAAAATACACAAAGGCAATGGCAGTGGTATAGCTTATGGGTTACAGGTGCCCGGGTTGGGGCAAGTGTTGTGTCCTCTAACAATATTAATGCCCCTATGTGCCCCCTTAAACCAATGTTTTACATTATTTTACAGCAAATATAAATGAACAGTAATTTCCAATAGTTTTGAGACAGACACAAATTTTGCTTTTTACATAATTTGCTGTTTCAGTGTTTTTTGATCTTTACCACTAGAAGTCCCAGAGAGGGGTCATTTGACATTTCTACCATTGGAACCCTATGGAGCTCGAAATTCCTGGGACTTCTAGTGTTAAAGAGTGCTTTACACGCTGCGACATCACATATCGTCGTACGTGCGATATGTGGTGATCGCTGCCGTAGCGAACAATATCGCTACGGCAGCGTCACACGCACATACCTGTTCAGCGACGTCGCTGTTGCTGACGAACAATCCCTCCTTCAAGGGGGAGGTGCGTTCGGCGTCATAGCGACGTCACAAAACAGCCGCCCAATAGAAGAGGAGGGGCAGAGATGAGCGGCCGGAACATGCCGCCCACCTCCTTCCTTCCTCATTGCCGGTGGACGCAGGTAAGGAGATGTTTGTCGCTCCTGTGGTGTCACACATAGCGATGTGTGATGCCGCAGGAACGACGAACAACCAGCGGCATGCACCACCAACGATATTATGATAAGGAGCGACGTGTCAACGATCAACAATTTTTGACGTTTTTGCCATCGTTGATCGTCGCTCCTTTTAGTCACACACAACGATATCGCTAACGGCACCGGATGTGCACCGTGACCCCGACGATATATCGTTAGCGATATCGTTGTGTGTAAACTACCCATTAGTTGGATGTTTCTACGGTTACTGGAGTACAATTATCAGCATTTCACAAGAGTTTAAACTTTTATTGACAAATACATCAAGTTTATGTAAATACAAAATATTTAGTGTTAGGCTGTGTTCACACAGGGCGTTTTTGCTGTTTTTCGTATTGGTTTTACACAAAAAACCCACTGATTTTACAATACCAGCAAAACCTAGGAAATTCCAAAAATCTCATGCACACGGTTCCTTTTTTTTCCTGCCTGAAATGGAAAACTGCTCTATTTTTGAAAGAAGCAGCATGTCAATTTTTTCTGCGTTTTTGCTGCTTTTATTTTACCATTGAAAGCAATGAGAGTGAAAAAATGCAATTGTATTTTTTTCTGCTTTTTTGGAGAATGAAACTAACTTTTTTTAAACATGTACTGAAGATGTGGCGCCCCTGAGGCTTCAGTCACCACAGGGTACTGCATCTCACCAGAGGTGCGGTACTCATCCTGGGTAAGGAGGAGGTCGGAGTCGGTTAACTGCATCTGTGCCACCCCCTGTCAGCAGTCGGGCTGCTCGGATCTGGATCCGCAGTGGCTCGAGGGGCGTCCAGACCCGGGGGTCGTGCGGCCACTCAAATGAAGGGGGTATTTACAGGGGATGGTATATTTAGAGTTCGTGATGCCACCTGTGGTATGTGGTAATCAGGAGTACCACCGCTGCAGTTGGGAGTACCCAGGGGGGATGGACTGGGGCAGCCAGGTGTTAGAAACCTCCACGGGTAGGGGAAAAGCCCCGGGACTCGGTGATGGTTGTTGGGCAGTGCCGTGGGGAGCCAAGAGTAAAGTATAGAAGCACGGTCTGATAGAGCGCTAAGGAGGCCACACTATTAGGTTAATTTTTGTAGAATTTATTGTTTTCTATCAGCCACAACACGTTTCGATATACACAATATCTTCATCAGGTGGGGAGCCAAGAGGGACACCTTCGTACTCACACAGTCCATAAAGCTAACACCGACAACTGGATAAACCAAAGTTCTGGACACCGATGCCGCTGAGGGGAGCTAGTTTGGGTCCCGTCCCTGCTTGGTGTTGCCTGGTGATCTGTGACCTTCTTCCTGGCACTTAGTTCACTTCTTGGTTGGCCCCGGTAGCATAAAACTAGTCGGGTCCCGATCCCCAGTATGGCTAACTGTGGGAGCTTGCTCTCAGGGTTCACACTTGGGATTTTCTGGACCGTTTTAGTGGAAAGTCCTATCCCCCTCGTTGCGCTAGTACCCCGATTTTGGAGCGGGTAGAGAGTGGATCTTGAAGGCTCCGTTCTCGTCGGGTCAGTTGTTAGGTTGCCTGAAGCTACTCCCTGACCCAGGGTCTACGTACCCCGTTGTGCCCTGGTCCCAGCCCGGTGATGGTACAAGGCCGCCGGCTGTCCTCCTCAACAGTTCTGTACCCCTTGTCACGATCCCCTGCGACCAGGGGTCCAGCTCTTACAAGGCCCAGACCACCGTCTGCCACCTAGTTACTTCCAAGGAGCCCGGCTCCTGACCTCCTCTCTCCTTCACTCTCTCTCTCTCTCGACACTCACCTACTCCTGACACTCCTGACCTCCATGTAGTTGGGGACCCATAACCAAGGAGGAGGTGGATATTGCACAGAAGGGCAGATTGCAGATTACCCTGTGACGACCTGATAGTCCAGGGTGTCACACATCCACAACCACACATAAGCCAGTTGCTCACTCACCGGGATGGGGTTAGGGTAGGATCATTTAGGATGGTCACCATATCGTCTGGGGCCTCCCAACCACTAACTCTGGGGTTCGAGTGGGTGGGGTGACTGATCTGGGGAGCAGGAGCCACACACACACTTATAGAGTCTAGTCACCACCGGGAACAAAGTGAGACGCAGGAATACGGTCTCTGGGGGGAGAGTTGATAGCTCCCTCAGGACCGGCGCACATTTCAGGGTGCGGAGCCCTAGGCTGGTGGGCACTTCAGGTCCCGCCAGCAGAATCCGTCGTGCAGAGGATTTCAAGTCTTCTGGCCCACAACAGCGCCCAGGGCAAAGCAGCATATAGAGCCAGGAGCCCATCAATGGACTTGCGTTGCCCGCTATACGATACGGGGAACATAACCACCCCAAGGACTCGGGTCCCTGTGTAGCTCCACGCTGCAGGGACTCGCACAACACAGCGCAGGGAGGAAGGACTCACGAAGTATGCCTCCGGTACCGGCCCCCAAACTATCCAGGATCGTCTGGAGCCCATCACAGCGGAGTCTGGCAGTCCAACGGCTGAAGCAACTCAGTGAGTAAACACCTTAAACTGCAACAGCTGTGTCGTCTGATCCTTCCCGCGCCCCACGCTTCCCACCCTGGGGTGGACAACTACTCTCAACATTCTCCTCGGGGCCTAGCTCTGCCTGTAGAGTGCTGTAACATCCGAGCTGCGTTACCATCCGCCCCAGCAGAGAGAGACCTTGCGCAGCGTCGGCCTAAACTGTCTAAAGGGGGCTTCATCAGAGAAAATAACTTTACTCCAGTCCAATTCCTGTATGTCCTTTAAAAATTATTTGCTCTGAGAAAACCATAATGTATGTCAGTCTCAAAACGTTTGCCAACAACTGCACATGCACCTAAAAAGAAAGAGAATGTTCTGTCATTTTGAGAATTTCTTTAGTATGACTATGTCGCGGGCGGGGAGGAGGGTGTCAGCACACCGCGCTCACCCCTTCTGCTCGGGTCCGGCAGCTGCTCAGTGGTGGCTCGAGCTGTGGGCCGGATCCCAGGGTTTCTCGAGCGACACTCCTCGCCCGTGAGTGAAAGGGGATTGTTGGTTGGGTGTGGGGGATTGTTATAGTTCGTGACGCCACCCACGGTTGTGGTGATTGCACCACCGCTGCTCTGGACGGGGATCCCGGGGATGGTGAAGGGGAGCAGCCAGGTGTTGTGTTGCCCCTCCGTGGGTAGGGGTTGGTGATCCCGGGGCCCGGTGATGGGTTGTGAGGTGCGGGGCCTGGTGGGCGCAGGGACGCGGGTGCGCAGCGCTGTGCCTTGCGGCACTGTGGTACTCACTCAGCCTGAGACTTGGACACAGTTTGTACGGTAAACCAAACGGCTGGTAGGACGGTCCCACAGACGGCTGCACCTGCACTCCCGGTAGTTGACGGTGATGTCCCTCTGCCTTGCACCTATGTTTGACTGATGGTAGCGGTGGATTCCCTCCGGTTACCCGCTCCCCGACTGCAATCTGGGCCGGAGGAGCTCTACACTTTGCCCGCAGGCGCTGGCCCTGAGAAACTGGTGCCTTGGCGGTGGCGGTGTCTCTCTGCTTCAGGTTGGGCTGTTGCCTTCAATCGGGACTTGGTTGTTGGGGGATCTACGTCCCCTTCACTGACGGATTCGGCAAATTTGGCGACTCCTAGCCTTGCCAGGGTACGAGAGGCCCCTGCCCTGGTGCTGACTGTCCTTCGGAACACTGCTCCAGACCACTGGGCACACAGCCAACGGGGTCCTTCCAGGAACTTCCAAACGGTCCCCCTCCAGACAGTCACCGCCGTCGCTGACCTTGCTGTTCTGGCCCTACACAAAGCTGGACCCTTCAGGCTTTGCACACTCTCTGCTCTGTCACCACTTCTTGCTCTCCTCCTTTACCACTCTTCTTTCCTTCACTTTCACTTCTCTGTTGTTGCCTCAAGCTCGTCCCTCACTGGACTCCTGTTCACTCTTGCCCTCCCCGGGCTACTCTGCCTGGTACTTCCCGCCTCCAGAGCTGTGATCTCCTTGGTGGGCGGAGCCAACCGCCTGGCCCACCCCCTGGTGTGAATCATCAGCCTCTGGAGGAAGGCAACAAGGATTTCTGGTTAGCTGTGATGTGCCTACCTGGAGTGTGGGGTGTGGTGGTGTTGTGACCTGTGACCCCTGGCTTGCCCAGGGCGACACATTCCCCCTTAGCAAAATGCAGACCGTCCGCGGGCTGCCGTCCTACACCGGTTTTATTTTTCTGAAAAAGGGGTAACAAGGTTAAGCAAACATGAATAACATTTTTAATAACTTCTTCCCAAGACGGGAGGCACATTTACTTTTAACGTTGCAACGGTTTACGGTTACGGTTTCCGCTCTCTCCCACCCAAGTAACCTGGCCCTGATGCTGCCCCTAAAACCCAGGCAGCACCCCTTGACCCACAGTCCAGCACACGGTACCCGAGCGGGATTTGTCCTTCCCTCCAGAGGGTAGCCACCGGTTCCGTTGGCGGCTGGGCCCTGGCCTGCTCTGCTCAGGGCCCTCCCTCCAACCTGCCTCTCCGGAGGCGGCATTGCGGAAATGGTAACGGTAACCAACATATTTACAAGCCACTAACGTCTGTGGTTGCCCTGCAAGTTCACGGGCTTGTCCATGGATAGTTCCCATGCATTTTTAAACGGTCCCCACGGGGATAACGGTGCCGGCTCCGGCCGGTTGCAAATCACACAAAATCAGGTTAAGTACTCGGTAATTTTCATTTTCCTTATCATTCTTGCAAAACTTTTAAACGAACAACAACTACAACCACTCCTGCACTTTGCGGACCCCTTCTACTCATAGAACGGTCTCCCTGTACCTAAGTGGGGGTCTACCTAGGTTGGACCGGGTGGACCTTCGGGGCCCAGTGTCAGTGTTGCTAGACAGTGGGGTAGAGGGAACATTCGGTTCCTCCTCCCTGCTATGGTGTGGGGCAGGCGGAGGTGTAGGGGGACTGGGTACAGGTTCATCCCTGGGCACTGGCACTGGTTCTGGCTCACGGTTAACCGCTTCCACTACTTCTTCATCCACGGGTTGTGGGAACAGTATCACTGGAAGTATCACCGCGCCGTTCTGTGTAGGCCAGTTTGCTGGGAAGTCACCCATCACAGTGTGGATTACCTCTGCCGCCTTTTCCACTGGTGGAAGAACCGGTACTTCAGCCTCTGCTTTCAACGCTGGGGGGCATTTTTTTAGATGGTCCCGAGAAACGGTGGCTAGGGTGCCCCCTTGGTCACGACTGATCTGGTAGGTCTTCCCATTGTCCCACTCTGTGGGTTGTACGACGTAAGGGACTTGCTCCCACTGGTCATCCAGTTTGTGGGCTTTTCTCTTCCGTTTCAGCACCACATCTCCTGGCTGGAAAGGACCTGCGGACGCCTTCTGATTGAACCGGTGCTCTTGCTGTTCTCGACTCCGACTGAGGTTTTTCTCCACATACTCCTGGATTTGTCGATACTGGGCCCTCCTCCGACTTTCCCACTCTGCCGTTGAAGGGAGTGCTTCCGGGGCCTCCAACCCCATTTCCAGGTCCACCGGCAGGCGGCCAGGACGAGCCCTCATCAGATACGCTGGGGTGCACTTCGTCGAGCTGGACGGGATATTATTGTACATGTCGACCAAGTCGGGTAACTTTTCTGGCCACATGTTCCGTTCTTCCAGCGGTAGTGTCTTGAGGAGCCCCAGGACCAAGTGGTTCATCTTCTCGCACATGCCGTTGGTTTGGGCGTGGTACGGAGTGGTCCGGATCTTCTTGCAGCCGTACAACTGGCAGAATTCGTGAAACACTTCTGCTTCAAAAGCCGGGCCTTGGTCAGTCAGCACCTTCTCGGGGTACCCATGGGGTCGGCAAAAATAGGCCTGGAACGCTCGGGCAGCGGTTCGACCAGTCAGGTCCTTAACAGGGACTACCACCATAAATCTTGAGTAGTGATCTACCATGGTCAATGCGTAGGTGTACCCACTTCGGCTAGGGGTGAGTTTGACATGGTCTAGGGCGACCAGCTCCAGTGGCTGATGGGTGACTATAGGGTGTAACGGTGCCCTCTGGCTATTCTCGTCCTTTCTCCTCAGCGTACAAGGACCGCACTCTCGGCACCAGGCTTCCACCGATTCACGCATCCCACTCCAATAGAACCGCTCCCTCAACAGCATCTCCAGCTTCTTCCACCCGAAGTGGCCAGCACCATCATGGTATGCCTGTAGGACAGTAGCGACATCAGCTTGAGGAACGATTAACTGGCATATTTTCTCATGGGTCTTCGGGTTGATCAGCTCACGGTACAGCCTCCCTTGGTGTAGGTAGAGCCGTTTCCGTTCTTTCCACAGGCGTTGGGCTTCGGCTGGAGCGGCAGGGTCTATCCCCATAGCACCTTGTTCCACCAGGGTCTTGACAAGGCGGACAGCCGGCGCTTGGTCCTGGGCGTCTTGCCACTCTTGACTGGGTCGCGGGTCCAGATCCACCTTTTGCTGACATGCTTGTACCCTCTCAGTAGGCGGCTGGTGAAACGCAGGCAACTCAATCTCCTCGAGGTCGTCATCCTCGCACCCCTCTTCTGACAAATGGGGCATCCGGGAGAGTGCATCTGCATTGATGTTGACACGACCAGCTCGGTACTTTATGGTGAAATCATAGTTGGCTAACCGGGCTACCCACCGCTGCTCCAGCGCGCCCAACTTGGCCGTGTTCAGGTGAGTCAGCGGATTGTTGTCCGTGAATGCGGTGAATTTTGCTGCCGCCAAATAGTGACGGAACCGCTCCGTGATAGCCCACACCAACGCCAGTAGCTCGAGCTTGAAGGAGCTATAGTTCTCAGGGTTCCTTTCGGTCGGCCGGAGTTTTCGGCTGGCGTAGGCAATCACCTTCTCCTTTCCCTCCTGGACCTGGGATAGGACCGCTCCTAGCCCCACGTTACTGGCGTCCGTGTGGAGGATGAATGGACGCCCATAGTCAGGGTACGCCAGGACTTCTTCTCCGGTCAGGGCCGCCTTCAACTGGCAAAAGGACTCCTCATGCTTGTCCTCCCACAACAGTGGAGCTCCGATGGGTCTACCACCTTTGGTCTGTCCCACGAGGAGATCTTGCATGGGGGCAGCCATCTTCGTGTACCCCTTTATAAAGCGCCGATAGTACCCCACCAGACCCAGAAACTGCCTTACCTCCCTCACTGTAGTTGGTCTCGGCCAGCTTTGGATGGCAGTGATCTTCTCAGGGTCGGGGGCGACACCATCCACACTCACCACATGCCCTAGGTACTGCACCCTGGGTTTCAGCAGGTGGCATTTTGAGGGCTTCAACTTCATCCCGTACTTGGCAGGGGACGCGAACACCTCGGCCAGGTGCTCCAGATGGGCCTCATACGTCTGGGAATAAACAATCACATCATCCAAATACAGCAGGACGGTCTCGAAGTTTAAATGTCCCAAACAGCATTCCATCAACCGTTGAAAGGTCCCAGGGGCATTGCACAGCCCAAACGGCATGCTATTGAATTCGCAGAGTCCCATCGGGGTGGTGAAGGCGGTCTTCTCCCGGTCCTCTGGAGCCACGGCCACTTGCCAGTACCCGCTGGTGAGGTCAAGGGTCGAGAAGTAGTTTGCAGTCCTCAGTGCGGCCAAAGACTCTTCAATACGCGGTAATGGATAGGCATCTTTATGGGTTATCTGGTTGATCTTCCGTTAGTCCACACACATCCGCATGGTACCATCCTTCTTCTTGACCAGTACCAACGGAGCGGCCCAGGGACTACAACTGTCCCGAATAACCCCCGCCTCCTTCATATTCCTCAACATGTCCTTGGCACACTGGTAATGTGCAGGGGGAATAGGTCTGTACCTCTCTTTGACAGGGGGATGTTCACCTGTGGGAATGTGGTGTTGGACCCCCTTGATCTGCCCGAAGTCTAGGGGGTGCTTACTGAAAACCTGTTCGTACTCCTGCACCACCCTGTGTACCCCTGCCCTGTGATGTGTAGGGGTATCATCAGTGCCTACATGTAGCTGTTGGTGCCACTCGCTTATGTCCCCCTGGGGTGGGGGAGTGTTGGTGGCAGGTTGGAGTGTGGATGGACTGGCTTCATGGATAGTGTGAGGGTCCAGGGTAAGCAGCTTGGCAATGGTGGCATACCGGGGAAGCCTGACTTCTTCCTCCCCACAGTTCAACACTCTCACAGGCACTCTCCCTTTCTTCACATCCACCACCCCTCGGGCGGCCATTACAGTGGGCCAGTGCTCGGAAGGCATGGGCTCCATCATTGCGGGGTAGTCACGCCCCTGAGGCCCTACTGCTGCCCTACACCAGATCATCATCTCACTCCTAGGGGGCACAGTCAATGGAGCAACATCCAACACTCTCACTCCACCAATCTCCCCTCCTGTTGAGCTTACATGCTGGCGGTACATCAGGGCACGGATTTCACGCTGCACAGCCCTTTGCCGGCTCCCCGCCGCTGTGGCGGCCAGCTGTTGCAATAGGGTCAACACATCAGCTATGCAGTGTTCCATCACATTGGTTCCCAGCACTATCTTCGGGTTATGATCACTAGGTTCATTCATGATCACAATCATACCCTGGTGTTGTAGTTCAGCTTGCCCCACTGTCATAGCCACTTGTTTATACCCCACCTGGGTCAATGGAAGTCAATTAGCGGCTATCAACGTTATGCTATTGTCTGGGGGCGCCAGCTCGTCTACGGCCCAATACCGCTGGTACAACTTGTATGGTATAGTAGTTACCTGTGATCCAGTGTCCAAGAGAGCCATCACTGGTATGCCGTCCACAGCCACGGGGATGATAGGGCGGGCCCCGATATATCGGTCTCGCCAGTCCGGGGGGCCACGATGTTCTACTCCTGAGGATTGGCCCGGGGCCCCAGGGGTTGCTCGTTTAACGGGCACTGTCGGTAGTAATGGCCCGGCTTACGGCACTTGTAGCAGATTGGAGGTCTGCTCCGCGGGTTGTTAGCACTTCTCTGCTGCATCCAGGGAACATCCTCGGGACTGTCGGCAAGCTGTATCTGCGCTGGAGGCTGAGATCTGGTCAAAGGTTGCAGTGCAGCAAGGATTTTGGCAAGGTCTCCGTCCATGCGACGGACCTGGGCTGCCAACTCTTCGACTGTGCTGCTCGGGGCTGCAGGCATTACAGAGGTTGGCTTGGCTGAGGCCGCCACAACAGGAGCTGTCTCGACGGGCCACGGGACGGGTTCCAGAACTTCAGCAGCTGGGGGCTGTAGTGCTTTGATAGCCCGCTCTTTTAACACGGCAAAGTCCACATCAGGATGTTCCAGGGCCCACAGTCGGAGTTGTTTACGATCCTCAGGGGACCTCATCCCCTGCGCAAATTGCTCCACCAGCATCTTGTTGCTATCCGCCTCAGTAATAGAGTTCACCCGCTTCAGCGTGCGGAGGGCGGTCTGCAGACGTAGAGCATAGTCCCGAATACTATCCCCGGCTCGTTGTTGGCACTGGTAAAACTGCATCCTCAGCTCGGCTTCAGTCCGGGTCTCGAAGGCAGTCTGTAGCTTCTCAAAGATGGTGGCTACAGAGAGCCGGTCCCCCTCGGCCCAGGTCTCCGCTTCCTGCTCCGCCGCACCGGTTAGCTGGCCTAGCACTATCGCCGCTCGTTGCTTATCAGTCAGGGGGTACAGCTCCAGCAACGGGTTAAGCTTTTTCCGGAAGGCCTGTAGGGCATCCGGTTTCCCATCATACTGCGGTAGCCAGGCAGCTCCGGGCGCATAGGGCAAGGAAAACGGCATGACCTGAGCGAGCGCGGGGGCCGTGGCACCTCCCGCCGGTACAACCGGGACTTGGGCAGGCCCATTCCCATCCGCGGGTGCCGCTGCGGGTGCCGCTGCGGCTGCGACCACCTCTCCTCCAGCGGCTCCGTCGGGCGCAGACATCTTGTTTTCGTCCCCCTTAGCTCTTTCCGGCCCCTCCTCTCTCGGGGCGGGGTCTTGGCCTTCGCGCCTCTACTGCTCGAGAAGACGCTCGAGCGGGAACTTTTCGCGCCAAAGATGGCGGCTTCTGCAATTTTTCTGCCGGATATCTCCGGCGGTAACAAGGCGCACCTCTACCAGACGGCAGAGTGGTAAGATCCTGTTCGTGACGCCAAGTTGTCGCGGGCGGGGAGGAGGGTGTCAGCACACCGCGCTCACCCCTTCTGCTCGGGTCCGGCAGCTGCTCAGTGGTGGCTCGAGCTGTGGGCCGGATCCCAGGGTTTCTCGAGCGACACTCCTCGCCCGTGAGTGAAAGGGGATTGTTGGTTGGGTGTGGGGGATTGTTATAGTTCGTGACGCCACCCACGGTTGTGGTGATTGCACCACCGCTGCTCTGGACGGGGATCCCGGGGATGGTGAAGGGGAGCAGCCAGGTGTTGTGTTGCCCCTCCGTGGGTAGGGGTTGGTGATCCCGGGGCCCGGTGATGGGTTGTGAGGTGCGGGGCCTGGTGGACGCAGGGACGCGGGTGCGCAGCGCTGTGCCTTGCGGCACTGTGGTACTCACTCAGCCTGAGACTTGGACACAGTTTGTACGGTAAACCAAACGGCTGGTAGGACGGTCCCACAGACGGCTGCACCTGCACTCCCGGTAGTTGACGGTGATGTCCCTCTTCCTTGCACCTATGTTTGACTGATGGTAGCGGTGGATTCCCTCCGGTTACCCGCTCCCCAACTGCAATCTGGGCCGGAGGAGCTCTACACTTTGCCCGCAGGCGCTGGCCCTGAGAAACTGGTGCCTTGGCGGTGGCGGTGTCTCTCTGCTTCAGGTTGGGCTGTTGCCTTCAATCGGGACTTGGTTGTTGGGGGATCTACGTCCCCTTCACTGACGGATTCGGCAAATTTGGCGACTCCTAGCCTTGCCAGGGTCCGAGAGGCCCCTGCCCTGGTGCTGACTGTCCTTCGGAACACTGCTCCAGACCACCGGGCACACAGCCAACGGGGTCCTTCCAGGAACTTCCAAACGGTCCCCCTCCAGACAGTCACCGCCGTCGCTGACCTTGCTGTTCTGGCCCTACACAAAGCTGGACCCTTCAGGCTTTAGACACTCTCTGCTCTGTCACCACTTCTTGCTCTCCTCCTTTACCACTCTTCTTTCCTTCACTTTCACTTCTCTGTTCTTGCCTCAAGCTCGTCCCTCACTGGACTCCTGTTCACTCTTGCCCTCCCCGGGCTACTCTGCCTGGTACTTCCCGCCTCCAGAGCTGTGATCTCCTTGGTGGGCGGAGCCAACCGCCTGGCCCACCCCCTGGTGTGAATCATCAGCCTCTGGAGGAAGGCAACAAGGATTTCTGGTTAGCTGTGATGTGCCTACCTGGAGTGTGGGGTGTGGTGGTGTTGTGACCTGGGACCCCTGGCTTGCCCAGGGCGACACAACTAACAATCCGATTACTTCACACAATGTATAAAACAATTCTTACATGGAATACTTGAGTTATGTCATTATATAAAGCTAAATGTGTCACCCTGGGATATGGGGTACTCAGTCCCGGGCAGTGTACAGTACAGACCAAAAGTTTGGACACACCTTCTCATCTCTAGAACAACTGTTAAGAGGAGACTTTGTGCAGCAGGCCTTCATGGTAAAATAGCTGCTAGGAAACCACTGTTAAGGACAGGCAACAAGCAGAAAAGACTTGTTTGGGCTAAAGAACACAAGGAATGGACATTAGACCAGTGGAAATCTGTGCTTTGGTCTGATGAGTCCAAATTTGAGATCTTTGGATCCAACCACCGTGTCATTGTAGAAAAGGTGAACGGATGGACTCTACATGGCTGGTTCCCACCGTGAAGCATGGAGGAGGGGGTGTGATGGTGTGGGGGGGCTTTGCTGGTGACACTATTGGGGATTTATTCAAAATTGAAGGCATAGAGAACCAGCATGGCTACCACAGCATCTTGCAGCGGCATGCTATTCCATCCGGTTTGCGTTTAGTTGGACCATCATTTATTTTTCAACAGGACAATGACCCCAAACACACCTCCAGGCTGTGTAAGTGCTATTTGACTAAGAAGGAGAGTGATGGGGTGCTACGCCAGATGACCTGGTCTCCACAGTCACCAGACCTGCACCCAATCGAGATGGTTTGGGGTGAGCTGGACCGCAGAGTGAAGGCAAAAGGGCCAACAAGTGCTAAGCATCTCTGGGAACTCCTTCAAGACTGTTGGAAAACCATTTCCGGTGACTACCTCTTGAAGCTCATCAAGAGAATGCCAAGAGTGTGCAAAGCAGTAATCAAAGCAAAAGGTGGCTACTTTGAAGAACCTAGAATATAAGACATATTTTCAGCTGTTTCACACTTTTTTGTTAAGTATTTAATTCCACATGTGTTAATTCATAGTTTTGATGCCTTCAATGTGAATCTACAATTTTCAGTCATGAAGATAAAGAAAACTCATTGAATGAGAAGGTGTGTCCAAACTTTTGGTCTGTACTGTATATCTGGGGATATCACTTGGTGGCCGTTGCCCGGTTCTGTGCCATGGTCCCTTTTTGTAAAGGGGGATATTTACAGGGGATTAGAGTAATGTTCACTTGTGACGCTGCTTGCGGTGTTGCGGCTATGAAGATAGAGCCGCCGCTGCACAATGTCCACTGCTGGGGCTGGTGTTAATGGCAGCCTTGATGATAGGCCCTCCGCAAGCAGGGCCGGGCCCCAGAAGGTAGGTGATGTGACAGATATTGGAAGAAGGTAGACCACACCAAAGTTCAGTGCAACTGGTTTTACTCACTGTCCGGTGATGGTAACTGGTTACCTGAGGCCGGCTGGTTTCACATCCAGGGTCCCTTGCTCCTAGTGCCAGTTTAGTTATCTGGTGCCTTCTTCCCCTGCACCTATCTCTGGTTAGTGGGTCCCCGTGGCGTAGCTCAACTGGGGGTCCCTGTCCGGTGGTTTGTCCACTGCTGTCCGCCTGATGCTAGTGTGAAATCTGTGGGGTTGGAGTCTCTGGTCCTGTCCCCGATTCTCCCTTTGCTACTGAGTCTTCGGATTCTTAGGGTCAGCAAGGTCCTTTATGTTCCCCTTGCTGTGCAGGTGTTAACAAGCCTGCCTGGAGCTTCTGCTTGTCCTAGGGTCCTGTACCCCGTCGGTGCGTAGTTCCGGGAGTACTCCACCGGCAACTACCCTCCTGAGCACCAGGTCACTGCTCACTACAGGACAGTCACTTCCCGTTCACCTTCACTCCTTCACCTCCACTGTCTTCTGTCCACAGTCCGCCCCTCCCACCATGTCAACTAGTGGACTGGACTGGCTCCACCTCTAGGTGGCCATCCATTGGTCCGACCCTAGCTGGGTACCATTGTATGGGGGAATGTTGGGGAAAACTGGGATTGTGTAGTGTTTGTGTGGTTCTGGCACTGGCTTTCCGAGTCCTGAAGGGGCTAGGCCCTGTATCCCGGTGGGGATGCAGTACCTTGTAACTCCCTGATGGCTTCGGGGGCGCTACATAAAAATAAAACCGCATTTGCTAGGTCAGCTATTTAGGGTGGAAAGCATAGAAGCGAACATGCTGTCTGCATGCCTTACCTTATATTGCTCCTCTCTGCTTTTATTGCTATAGTTGTAAACTGGCAATGATATATATGCTCCAATTTACCGTTCTAGAAATACAGTAGGAAAATTGATTGTTGGTGCAAAAAAAAAAAAAAAGTGCTGTGACACGATGTTTTCTACTAGTCAATAGGGAAATATTAAGCTCAATTTATGCATTTTTTTTCCCTGTGGCCTTTTGGATTTGTATTTTTGAATTGCGTTTCTTTCAGCATTCAATAGACCTCCAATGTACTCCTTTCCACTGTTACAAAATGTTACTTCACACAAAGTGACTGGTCCAGCAAGCTTTTTTTGTGATTTTTTTGTCATTTTTTTGCCAACTCCACCAACTTTTTTTGAAAAGTGTGCAGAGCTTGGCAGAAGAGGTTATGGCTACTGATGGGCGGATCTGGACTATAAGGCTATGTGTCCACGGTAGAAGGTACCTGCGGATTTTTCTGCCTGAAAATCCGCGACTTTCGCGGCAAATCCGCACCCGCGGATTTGCCGCGGATTTGCTGCGGATTTTGATGCGGATTTTTTTTTTTTTTTCCCCATTCAAAACGAAAAATCCGCACCAAATCTGCACCAAACAATTGACATGCTGCAGATTTTTCCGGATCAAAATCCGCGGCAAATCCGCAGCGGAAAAATCCGCAGCATGGACACAGCATTTCCAAAATGCCATTAAAATGGCTTGGAAGTGCCGCTGCTGCAGATTTTCAAGAAATCCGCGGCAAATCCGCGGCAAAATCCGCGCAAAATCCGCGCGAAATCCGCAGCGTGGGCACATAGCCTAAAAGTCCAGATCTGCACAGGTTAATAAGTACCCAAGCACCCACCCCGAAGTTCTCAGAGAACTCCGGGTAACAATCCGGGTCCGGCAACTCTTATAATTAAAAAAAAAAAAATTAAGGAAAAGAAAAAGGAGAAAACAGGCATGTTATACTTCCTGAGTGTTTCGCGAGGCTGTACACGGCTTTCGGGCCGCTCATACTACTTTCGGGCCGCTCATGATTAGAGTTCAACGAGTACTGTCTAATACTCGAGTATTCTTTCCGAATAGTGTGTGCAATGCAAGTCAATGGGGAAAACTCGCACTGTAACGAGTAACCCGAATTCCGCACTATTTGTTAAGGCCCCGTTACACGCTACGATTTATCTGACGATATGTCGTCGGGGTCACGGTTTTCGTGACGCACTTCTGTCGTCCTTAGCGACGTTGTTGCGTGTGACACCTACGAGCAACTCCGAACGATCCTAAAAATATCGAAAATCGTTGATCGTTGACACGTCGTTCATTTTGAAAATATTGTTCGTCGTTTCGAACGCAGCAGACATATTGCTACGTTTGACACCCTGCCAACGACGAACAGCATCGTTAGTGCATCCGTCATCAGCGTCATGGGCGTGTCGTTACGAGCAATGCTCCACGTGTTCACCGCTCTGATTGGTGGTCCCAACTGCGTTCTGATTTGGCAGCCATGGTTGATAATTATACGCCTCTATCGTTTCCGGAATCGTTAGGAGGAATGCTGTGTGACGGTGTCCACACGACCGCCTTGGTCAAACAATATGTCGCTGAACGATGTAGCGTCGTTTGTGAGATGGGTACGTGTGACGGTACAAAACGACCTATGAGCGATCCCGGCAAATCGTAGCAATGATCTGGGCGCGTCACATGGCTAACGAGATCGCTAGCGATATCGTTGTGTGTAAAGCGGCCTTTACTCTCACGAATTGTACGGCATTTGGGTTACTCGTTACATTGTGAGTTTTCCCCCATTGACTTGCACTGCACACGCTATTCGGAATGAATACGCAAGTATTAGACAGTACTCGTTATGAGTATAGCGAGTATGAATAGTTAGGTACTCGCTCAACTCTACTCATTCTCCTTCATGCATGTACTCTGCTTCCCCCGCCCACCTGCAGTCCCCGCATCGCTAATTGGTTGCAGTAAGATGAGCCCCCACACTGTGTTACAGCATATCTGACTGCTTTCAATCAGAAGGGCTGTGAGTGCGTCTATTGGTGTAAAATCAATAAATAAAAAAATTAGCAAAAGGTCCCCCCATATTATGATACCCAGCACAGACAAAGCATACGGCTACAGGCTGCAGCCCCCAGCTGTGCGCTTATCTTGGCTGTGTATCGAAATAAGAGGAACCGCATGCAGCTTTTTTTTCTTTTCTTCATTATTTAAATAAATAATTTTTAAAAACTGATGTGCGGTCTTCCCCAATTTGGATAGCCAGCCATGATAAAGCCGACAGCTGGGGGCTGGTATTCTCAGGCTGGGGAGACCCATGGTTATTGGGTTCCCTCAGCCTAAAAATATCAGCCTGCAGCCACCCAGGATTGTCGCATACATTAGATGCGACAGTCCGGGAACTTTACCCGGCTCATCTGGATTACCCTGGTGCAGTGGAAAATCGAGGTAATAAGAGGTTAATGACAGCTGCCACTAAGTCTTAGATTAGTATGGGAAGGTGTCTATAAGACACCCCCCATTACTAATCTGTAAGTGAAAAGAAAAAAACACAAACCGAATAAATCCTGTGAAAATTTATGGGCAAAGCTAAAAAGGCCGTTGTGAGCGGCGACCTACAAACATGGCTCAGTTACACACGTTCTGTCAGGAGGAATGGCCCGAAATTCCTACCAACTATTGTGAGAAGCTTGTGGAAAGATCCAAAATGTTTGACCCAAGTCATACAGTTTAGGGCAATGCTACCAAATACTAATAACATGGAGGAAAACTTTTGACTTTGCAGAAAGTAATAAAAATGCCTGAAAACATTTTCTCTCTCTCATTATTCTGGCATTTAGCAAATATAAATAATTTTGGTTCATACTTGACCTAAAACGGGAAAGGTTTATTCTGATTTCATGTCATATAGTGAGAAAAACCTGCAGATGTGTCTGTATAGAGAGTGGATGGAAACTTCTGGTTTCAACTGTATATACTGTATATATATTTCATTATAACTTTTCAATTCCTCAATGCCAGAGGTCTCAAACACGCGGCCCCCGAGGCTGCTTGTTGTGGCCCGCAGACCCCCTGACAATCGCTGCCCAATGTCGGGAGTCGGCATCGGCAGGACTTTACTACAACTGAATAATTTGTGGTGCCACGCAGAATTGCTGTCTGTGTAATATCAATGTCGCTGTATGATGTCATCTCCTTGCATCTGATTGACCGGCAGTAGCCATTGGTATAACGCAGACAGCTCCTCTGTGCGACACCGCAAATGATTCAATTGTAGTAAATTCCTTCCAGCGCCGGCCCTGGGCATAGAGCTGCGAATGTCACAGGCCGCAACAAGCAGGTATGTGCTCACGATCAGGACCCACTGCGTCCTGGACATGGCGGGTCCTGACCTGCGAGACCCAAGTCTCCTCCGCAGGACACCGCAGCGGCCCATGCCCACAATCAGGGTTCGGGGTGCTGCGGTTTCCTTGCGGTGTTCTTTCTAGGAAGGGCATGCGACTCCGCAGCATAAATTCACATGCTGAGGCCTCTGCAAGATCAGTTTTCACTGCTGGTCACACAATCACAGTGGGCATGGGATTTTTAGAAATCCCGTTCACTCTGCTTGTACTGCACCGCAGCGTTTTGGACGCAGCTGAAGCTTGCTGAATTCAAAACACTGCAAACATTGATTGTGGGCAGACAGGGAACGGAGGAAAGGTGAGGAGAATTATTTTTTTTTGCTTCTTACTAAAGGATGGGCACAATGCTACAGGGCATAATACTACAAGGATCGACAATACTGCAGGACACAATACTACAAGGATGGACACAAGAATGAGCACAATACTAAAATGTTACAAGGATGGGCACAATACTACAGGGCACAATACTAGAAGGATGGGCACAATACTACAAGGATGGGCACAATACTACAAGGATGGGCATAATACTACACAGCACAATACTACAAGGATGGGCACAATACTACAAGGATGGGCACAATACTACACAGCACAATACTACAAGGATGGGCACAATACTACAAGGATGAGCACAATACTACAAGGATGAGCACAATACTACTAGGATGGGCACAATACTGCAGGACACAATACTACAAGGATGGGCACAAGAATGAGCACAATACTAAAATACTACAAGGATGAGCACAATACTACAAGGATGGGCACAATACTACTAGGATGGGCATAATACTACAAGGATGGGCACAATACTACAAGGATGGGCACAATACTACTAGGATGGGCACAATACTACTAGGATGGGCACAATACTGCAGGACACAATACTACAAGGATGGGCACAAGAATGAGCACAATACTAAAATACTACAAGGATGAGCACAATACTACAAGGATGGGCACAATACTAGGATGAGCACAATACTACAAGGATGGGCACAATACTACAAGGATGGGCACAATACTACAAGGATGAGCACAATACTACAAGGATGGGCACAATACTACTAGGATGGACACAATACTGCAGGACACAATACTACAAGGATGGGCACAAGAATGAGCACAATACTAAAATACTACAAGGATGGGAACAATACTACAGAGCACAATACTACAAGGATGGTCACAATACTACAAGGATCGGCACAATACTACAAGGATGAGCACAATACTCCAAGGATGGGTATAATACTACTGGGATGGGCACAATACTACAGGGCACAATACTACAAGGATGGGCACAATACTACAAGGATGGGTACAATACTCCAAGGATGGGTACAATACTACTGGGATGGGCACAATACTACAGGGCACAATACTACAAGGATGGGCACAATACTACAAGGATGAGCACAATACTCCAAGGATGGGTACAATACTACTGGGATGGGCACAATAGTACAGGTCACAATGCTACAAGGATGGGCAAAATACTACAAGGATGAGCACAATACTCCCAGGATGGGTACAATACTACTGGGATGGGCACAATACTACAGGGCACAATACTACAGGGCACAATACTACTGGGATGGGCACAATACAAGGATGGGCACAATACTACAGGGCACACAGATGGGACATTACTATAAGATGTTTGCTAAAAATACTATATGATGCTGCTAATTTTAAAACAATATTTCAAAAAGGTGATAAAATTTAAAATAAAGCATGAATTTTATTTTTTTGCCATTAAAAATACTGTTTTATATATAAAACTTAACTAAACAAAAAAGTGCAGGTTTGTTATAATAAACAGGCAAAACATGTTCAAAAAAGTGATCCAAAGATGTAAAGAAAAAAACCATGAATTCATTAAAAATGTTACTTTGTCATGCAAAGAATACAGCCAGTCTCAATATTTTTTTCTATATGCGGCCCATACACCCAGCTGAGATTGAGACCCCTGCTCTATGCTATAAATTACCGTAAGGCTATGTTCGCACGTTGCGTTTTTTACCGCGTTTCTGCAGCGTTTTTGGCAGCAGCGTTTTTGGGCAAAAACGCATGCATTTTTGATTTCCAGCAAAGTCTATGGGAAAAGCAGAAATCCTGTCTGCACTTTGCTTTTTTTTCTGCAGCGTTTAATTTGCATATTTGTGGTCAAAAACCATGCAGAAAAAGAAGCAGCATGTCAGTTGTTTTTGCCATTTCTGCAGCGTTTCCTTAACATTGGAGTCAATGAGAAATGGCAAAAAGCAACCAAAATCACAATTCCTGCGTTTTTCATGCTTTTTACCTGCTTTTCAACTGCGTTTTTGGCTCCAAAAACGCATGCTTTTCTGGGCAAAAATAAATGGGTTCTAATGTTCCTTTACACACACACAATAACCGAAAATGTAAATGTAAAAAAATAATAAACTTTAGCTATTTTTCTGTTAAAATGTGCATAACCACTATTATTACATTAAAATTGATAATTTCCCATATAATTTTATTAAAAGTTAATTTTATACTTTTTTTCTCTTTTTTCATTCTTTTTGACTAATTCAACTTTATTTCTCAGTGTCTTGATCTCAAAAACGCATCTGCAGAAACGCAGGTGAAAACGCAGGTAAAAAGCGCTAAAAACGCACTAAAAACGCGGTAAAAACGCATGCGTTTTTAGCGCTAAAAAATGGTCAAAAGCCATTTGGTCAAAAACCAAGGGAAGGAAAACGTGCAGAATAAACTGCAGGTACTCCGACGCAACGTGCGCACATAGCCTAAGAATTCATCTCAGGTTGGGCTAATGATATGGGTGCCCATCACCCTTCATTATAATCCCTAAGCAAAGCAAAAAAGCTACTCCATTGAGAAAAAAAAAAGTTTATTTTATTTCTCGGCAGGATGTGGCTGAACAGGTTGGACAGGTGAGCTGGTGACAGTTTGCAGGGTGTGACATTGTATTGCGGAGTATTCAGCGCTTTAAAAGACTAACAGGTTGGACTTGTAGACTAGTCACATGGGTATCTTATCTGTAATAGAGGTTTTTTTTCTATTGAAATAGCGGGCGTATCCTACAAGAGTGCGGAGTACGGGGTGAGACCGATCCTCCCCTTACTAATGACACCGTCGCACACCTTGTCACTCTCTCTTTTCCTCCTTCTCTGTGTCCCTCATTCCATTCTGCAGTGCTGACTATAGGACACATCACAGGTAATGTAATATATATATACTGATAGTCCTATACGTATGTACACCCTCTCTACTTTGCTGGTACTATCATGTTGGAATATGGTTTTACCTAGATATATATTTTTTGGTAACATAGTTGAGAAACTAGCCTTTGTAAATACTAAAATATATATATATATATATATATATATATATATATATATATATATATATATACATATATATATTTATAATATATATATTTTTATATATATATATATATTTTATATGTATATATATACATATATATATTAGTATTTACAATAATATATATATATATATTTATATATATATATTATATATATATATATATATATATATATATATATACACATAGTATATACACAATATATATAGTATTTTATATATACTTGTGATGTTTTGATATACAGTACATATTAAAATATCACAACTGCAGAATCCTAACAATGAGAATGTTGCGTCAATGAAATTAGTACGTCGTCATAACATTTTTTTTTATTCTTCTAGGAACTGATTTTCCACCATGGGCAATACAGTAGTAAGGGATAACTTTGAGTGGGTGTACACAGACCAACCGCACTCCGACAGAAGGAAAGAGATTTTGGGTGAGTACAGTAATGAGTCAATGAAAGAAAACAGAACGGATTTATTCTTAACTATATTTTTAGTTTTTGATGTTTATTGTGTGATTTTTTTTTTTTTTTTTTTTTGCTGCGTTTTTGGTGCATTTTTGGGTTCAATTTGTAGTCCTAAACTGCATGACCTTCCCCAGCAAAGTTGAAATCCGAAAGACTGTGCGCACATTGCTTCTTTTTTGCCTGCAGTTTTGTTTGCAGAAAAAAGAAGCGGCATGTCACTTCTTTTCTGTATTTTTCCCTGCGTTTTGCCATTGACAAACGCACCAAAACGCTACAAAAATGCATGCGTTTTTTGATGCGTTTTTTTCGGTCAGAGGTGCGTTTTTCGCTGGAGAAACAAAACTGCAGTGTGCGCACATACCCTTAGAATGGAGGGTCTCATTCCCATTCATTTTCTGGGGCTGCAGAAGTGGCTTTTTTTTTTTAGCTTTTCCAAAATGAATGAATGAATCTGCTCCAATCTAATGAGGATAAGAGGTACTTTGCACACTACGACATTGCAGGTGCGATGTCGGTGGGGTCAAATCAAAAGTGACGCACATCCGGTGTCGCTGTCGATATCGGAGTGTGTAAATCGTTTTTTATACGATTAACGAGCTCAAAAGCGTCTAAATCGTATCATCGGTGTAGCGTCGGTCATTTCCATAATTTCGGAAGAACCGATGTTACGATGTTGTTCCTCGTTCCTGCGGCAGCACACATCGCTGTGTGTGAAGCCACAGGAGCGAGGAACATCTCCTACCTGCGTCCCGGCTGCAATGAGGAAGGAAGGAGGTGGGCGGGATGTTTACGTCCCGCTCATCTCCGCCCCTCCGCTTCTATTGGCCGCCTGCCGTGTGACGTCGCTGTAATGCCGCACGACCCGCCCCCTTAGGAAGGAGGCGGGTCGCCAGCCAGAGCGACGTCGCAGGGCAGGTAAGTGCATGTGAAGCTGCCGTAGCGATAATGTTCGCTACAGCAGCTATCACAAGATATCGCAGCTGCGACGGGGGTGGGGACTATCGCGCTCGGCATCGCTACCATCGGCTTGCGATGTTGTAGTGTGCAAAGTACCCCTAAGACTGCCCCACTATGGCGATTAGTGGGGTCCCTGCAGCCAGACCCCCACCAATCTATCCCATGGATGGGAGATAATGGGGTATTTCAGATGGAACAAGTTAAGAAGTTGTTTTTTTATTTCTCACAAGTTCTTAATCTTTGCTGCACAACTAACACTGTGTACACAAGACTAATGTACTATATATAGAAGCTGGTTTAGTTAATACAATGCTTAAGGCCCCGTCACACACAACGAGATCGCTAACGAGATCGTTGCTGCGTTTCCGTGACGCAGCAGCGATCTCGTTATGTGTGACACCTACCAGCGATCAGGCCCCTGCTGTGAGATCGCTAGTCGTTGCTGAATGGTTGGGACCATTGTCTTCAAAGGCGATGTCCTGCTGGGTAGGACGCATCGCTGTATTTGACACCTACCATCGACCTCCTAACACAGTCCCAACGCCCGCCGAGATCGTTATACAGGTAGATGATCATTACTGTGTCGTTAGTAAGGTCTGACTGTGTGACATCTCACCAGCGACCTCCCAGCGACTTACCAGCGATCCTTATCAGGTCACATAGTTTTCGGGATCGCTGGTAAGTCGTTAAATGTGACGGGGGCTTTAAAGGGGTTGTCCACTAGGAGAAAAACCAACGCTAATAAAGAGGAGGACACCGTATCAAGAGAAGCAAAGAAATGTATCCCATTAAAAATTAACCTTTATTAAGTTAATAAATATTATTATTATTATTATTAATGATAACATGTAAAACAACCTCTTTAATGACAGATCAGTGTCAAACCCCACTGATCTGATGTTCATGTACTATCCTAAGGATAAGTCATCAATATTAAAATAGTGGTCAATCGTTTTAAGCATACTTTTTTTGTTTCTTTTAATGCATCTTTTGTCATTATCTTGATTAAGGAAATAAAAAAAAATCAAAACAGATGTCCGTTTTTGATCCGATTTAGAACAGCAACCCTAGCAAAATGTGTATCCCCTAATCCAGTTAAATAGTGATGAGCGTGCACTTCCATGGTCGGGTCTCGTATCGAGCAGTTGGATGGGTGCAACTCAAGTACCGAGTATAATGGAAGTCAATGGGGAACGTGAGCATTTTTCCAATAGATCTTTCGGAAAAATGCTTCAGTTTCCCATTGACTTCCATTATGCTCAGCACTCAAGTCGAGTGTCCAACTACTTGTTTCGAGTAAACGAGCATGGTAGTACTTGCTCATCACTAATTACAGGTACCGAGCATGGTAGTGCTCGCTCATCACTAGTTCTGTGTACTGAGCAGTCGAGCATGGTAGTGCCCGCTCATAACTAGTTATAGGTACCGAGCACCTGAGCATGGTAGTGCCCGCTCATCACTAGTTATTAGTACCAAGCACCCGAGCATGGTAGTGCTCGCTCATCACTAGTTACGAGTACCGAGCACCCGAGCATGGTAGTGCTCGCTCATCACTAGTTACGAGTACCGAGCACCCGAGCATGGTAGTGCCCTCTCATTATTAGTTATGAGTACCGAGCACCCGAGCATGGTAGTGCCCACTTATCACTAGCTACAAGTACTGACCACCCAAGCATGATAGTGCCCGCTCATCACTAGTCACGAGCACCTGATCACCCGAGCATGGTAGTGCCCACTCATCATTAGTTACAAGTACAGAGCATCCGAGCATGGTAGTGCTCACTCATCACTAGTTACGAGTACTGAGCACCCGAGCATGGTAGTGCCCGCTCATCACTAGTTACGAGTACTGAGCAAACGATCATGGTAGTGCCCGCTCATCACTACTTTTAAGCTTTTTCGTGCTTGGGTTAACATGGAGAGCTTGAGTTGGGCTGTTCCAAGTTTTTCTTTGTAGGCTGGCAATTCAGGGAGATCAATTTCAGATGGGTCTACACCAATCTCCTGCAAAAACCTCAAAGCAGAGTTCTCATTTTCACCCAAACTCAGTCCTACAACTTGTACATATTCAAGTATACCCAAGGATACAGATTCAATAACAAATACATTTGCATTGGCTAAACACATTTGTAGCATTTTTTGCAGTTGCCAAAACAAAAGGAAAGTCACAACCTATAATCACATCATTCATTTAAGTCTTTTGCTCTTCCACTTTATGTTTCACGTTTCCACATGGCATTTCAACAGACAGAACAGCAGTGACATAATCCCCAAAGGGCTTGTTTCACGATTATCTTGCCATATAATCTGGCTGCAAAACGCTCATTCATTGGTTGAAATGATCTTTTTTGCAGCATAAAAAAAATCATCGCTGTCCGTGATGTAAACAGAACTTGGGCTGCCGAGAACTATGGCAGCCTATACAAAATGATCGATCAAGATAAGATGACTCAGTGCGCATCCTTTACTTTGGTCTGCCTGTATGATCTTAAACAACCACCGATCAGTAAAAGTTTGCAGTGGTCATACCGTTCTAGGCAAACAGACCCCTAATGTCCCCATGTACGCACATGACTCCCAATAATTTGCTCTGTAACTTTCTGCTGTCCACCAAGCTAGCGTGGACATGTGTCACCAGGCTAGCCAAATCCAAAACAGCATTAACTGAGTGTCCCTCTACAACCATACTGCAAATTTGTCTCTCGGTATTATGAGAGGACAAGGCAAAGAAGGCAGGCCTAGAAAAAAATTTACTTTCTTCATCCATTGTCACACTCATACTCATTGTCACACTCACTGGGCTCCTCCACCTGTGGACAATTGGAAGCCACATGACCTAGTCCTCGGCAGCGCTAGAAAGCTATGTCCTTGCCACACAAAGGCCTTTTGAGGTCAACTGGCTTGAATGGCCTGGCTACAATGTCTATATCCTCCCCCACTTTACAGGCTTTAGGAATGGTCTTACTCGGTTCAGAGGTCTTCTGGTTCCTTTGAGACTCCTGGTCTAGGACATCAAGTGTAACCCCCAACCCAGCAAGCACTTAGGGCACTATCTGGCATCTCCAAGCAATGTCCTTGCCATACAAAGGCCTTTTTGGGGCCAATTGGCTTTAATAGGCTGGGTAGAATGGCTATATCCTCCCCCACTTTACGGGCCTTGGGAATGGTCTTAACCGGTTTAGAGGTCTTCTGGTTCCTTGGAGACTCCTGGTCTATGACATCAAGTGTAACCCCCAACCCAGCAAGCACTTCACCCATCAGCTTAGGGTACTATCTGGAATCTCCAAGCAATGTCTTTGATATACAAAGGCCTTTTGGGGTCAACTAGCTTTAATGCCCTGGCTACAATGTCTATATCTTCCCCCACTTTACAGGCCTTGGGAATGGTCTTACCCGGTTCAGAGATCTTCTAGTTCCTTGAGAAATCCTGGGCTCTGACAGCAGGTGTATCCCTCAACCCAGCAAGCACTTCACCCACAAGCTTGGGGTACTATCAGGCATCTCAAGCCTTTAAGAGCTCCTCACTGAGAAACAGACAGAACATCCACCCACTGGTAGCTTTCTTTTTCTGCAGATCTCTCAAAAATCGTAAGGAACACGTTCACATCATCCTCGGCGTCATTTTCTGCAATGATGCTTGCACTGTACTCTGAGCAGAGCAAACGTCTATTGGACTCCATGAGCAAACGGTTCATCTCTTGTTGATTCAGATTGTTCTGTTGGTAATTTGCATTGGTTTAGATCCTTCATGTCCGCCCTGTTTGGTTTTTCAAAAACAGCAGAACATACAACTTGCTGGATTTTTGTGCCAGCGTAGCCTTCACCATATATGATAGGATTAAGGGATTAGATGACGAGATCGCCTTCACATGGGCTAGGCTAGTGCTTCAGGCACTCCAAGACACAGTTCACACCAAACAGGTTTCATACAACTGGCCACAACCAGTTTTATTGGTTTCGTCCATCAGTAAAGCAAAATACAAGATGCAAAATATATCTTAGGCTGGCTGGCACCTATCTAAACAGGCTGGACCTGACTTCCCAGAGTTGGGCCTCACGCACAGCTCCCAACCAAACAATTGATTTACTCAAAGCAGTTTCCCAGGATCACGGACAGTGCCCTCATCTTGTGGACCATAACCGCCCATTTCAGGTGAACAGTCAACGTCATCCCAAACTTCTGGAGTGGCGCAATGGAGAGGGAAAAGTACACATGCTTGGCTGGAAGCTAGGGGAAATGTACACATTATCACAACATGTTTTCCTGATCCGGTTACGGCACCAAAATTCTTATAAAAAATACTAATGCGTATTTCTCGTAAGCAAAAAAACCCCAAACAAAACAGATGTTTGAATGAGGCCTTACCTGCACGAGAAAAAATATCACATGACAGAATTCCCATTTCCCTATTTAAAGGTGTTTTCCCAAGATCAAAGTTCATTTTAAAGTTGATTTTAATCAATAGATCTTGGAATAATAATAATTTTGATAATTGGATGTGATTAAAAAAAATGTTCCTTTGCTGAGATAATCTTATATATGTGTCCCTGCTGTGTACTGTGTAATGGCTGTGTCTGACCGTACAAGGACAAGGTCTGATCATACCACATCTCCTGGGCAGGGGGAGGAAGAAAATGAGCGTATACAGATGTGGCTCCCTGGACAAGCCAGGGGCCACAGAGAACAACACCAACACACCCCACACTCCCGGTCAGGCACACCAAAGTCAGACACAAAACCCTTGTTGCCTCCCTCCAGGGGCTGATGTTCACACCAGGCGGTTGGTCCCACCCACCGAGGAGTTCACAGTCCTGGAGGCGGGAAAAGAGTTCAGTTGAGTTTTGAGAGTGAAAGTGGAGAGAGGTGAAGTAGCAAAGGAGCAGACTGAAAGTGGTCCGGGTGTGTGGCCCGGACGGAACAGCAAGGTTGGCAGACGGTGGTGACCGTCTGCAGGAGTGGCCTATTGGAGCTAGCCGTAAGGACCGTGGACGGGCGGTGGCCCGGCGGTACCGGACCGGTACGCAAATAGAAGCCAGCACCATCCGGCAGGGGCTTACGGACCCCGGCAAGGCTAGGAGTCGCCGTGAATTTGCCAAATCCGTTAGCGAAGGGAACCTCCTGGCTTTCCCAGCAGCCAAGTCCCGACAGAAGGCAACCGTCCAACCGAGAGAGGGAAACACAGTCACCGCCAAGGCTAAAGTTCCCAGGGCCAGAGCCTGCGGGCAAAAGGGGCTCCTTCAGCCCATATCCAAGCTGGGGAGCGGGTTACCGGTGGGAACCCATTGGAACCACTACACTACATAGGTGCAGGGAAAGGCAGTCACCATCAACCTGCCGGGAGAAACAACACCGCAGCCGCCTGTGGGACCCGTCCATCCAGCCGTTTGTTTTACCGAGAACTGTGTCCTCATCATTGGCTGAGTGAGCAGCACAGCGCTGCCCCCGCGACCCTCCACCTCGCCAGGCCCCGTAACCCGCCTGCCATCCATCCCTACCCCATCACCGGGCCCCGGGACAACCAACCCCCTACCCACGGAGGGGAGAACTAACATCCAGGCTGCTCCCTGTCATCACTCCCGGGATCCCCGTCCAGAGCAGTGGTGGTGTCACCAACTTCACCACAACCGTGGGTGGCGTCACGGACAATACATTCCCCCAAAACCATCCCCCCTTTCACTCACGGGCGAGGAACGCCGCTCGAGTCCCCGGGATCCGGCCCACCGCTCGAGCCACCGCCGAGCAGCAGCAGCAGCAGCCGGACCCGAGCAGTGGGAGAGCGCAGCGTCCCCCCCTCCGCCCGCGACACAGACATTACAGCACGGGATCACAGCTGATTCTTTTTAAAAAAATGTTTTACCTGAAAGAAATGATATTTTGCAATCCCCGTGCTGTAACGCCTGTATACTCTTTTGCATCCTCCCTGGCCCAAGAGCTGTGGTATGATCACACCATGTCCCTGTACGGTCAGACACGGCCATTACACAGTACACAGCAGGGACACATATATAGGATTATCTCAGCACAGGAACAATTTTTTAAATCACATCCAATTGTGGAACTTATTATTATTCCAAGATCTATTGATTAAATTAACTTCAAGATTAACTTTTAACTAGTCATGTAAAATAAATGCACCACATCCAACAGATGTAGATAATAATTCCTAAAAGGGCTCTATATACAGTACGTGTAACTCTTTAACAAAGGGTTAAAAGGAATAGATTTTAATTAACCACTGAACAATCTCCTGGGAATGAGAGTGACTATTGTGATCATCATCATCTTCAGATGCACTGGGAATTATTAGTACAATAAAGCACTGTTTTAGAGAGGACTTCATACAATGAACAAGTGACGGAACATATAGATGATCATTTTTGTTATTTTCTATTAGTATAATAATCCGATCAGACGTGGCACTGAGGTGCATAGCTTGTCTAGAGTCCTGAATGATTATGAAGTGATACCCCCTGATTTCATGTCACTACTCACTACTAGAGATGAGCGGTGTTTGGTTTTCCGGCCGATCACTGATTTTTAAAGAAAAATTAGAATTCGGGTTCAGAGGTCGGAAGCTTTATGTATGCTAACCACTGGTGCGAGCAACGCTGTGCACGGGTACGCTCAGTACTCAGCCCGGTGCAAGCCGGTTGCAGTGTTTGAACAGGGCACACTGGGGGTAGCAACAGTGTGATTGGATTTAGTGTGTGTGAAATCATGGGATCCCCCTTCTTCTTAAGAACCCGGGTCGAGCCTCCAGCTCCGGACCACGGTCCCCTTTCTGTTCAGTGTCTTGCTCCGTCTCCTCCTGAGTCTGACATGGCGCTTGCTGCGCTTGGAGCTAACTGACTGCTCTGTGAGATGGGTCCTCACTTCCCCTCAGGTGCCCCATCTCCCGGGTACCTGAACTAGTGGGTCCCATACCTCATGATTGCCACCCCTGGCACCTACCCTAGCCCAGTCCCAGTGACAGAGCTCTCGAGTTGTGTGTTGGATGTGTGGTGGTAGTTTACCAGCGATGACCTCATTCGTATCCGAGATGAATACCGCACCTCGGGTGAGGTGCAGTACCCTGTGGCACCTGAAGCCGCAGGGACGCCACATGTGCAACCCAAAAAAAAACAAAACAAAAATGGAAACATCCTGCCCACCCTTCCACAGAAGTATTCCGCTTATAGTTGGCTGTATGGAACTTGAACTGCCAATCACTGACTTCCATTGGGGTTCGGGCCAAGTTCGAAACAGTGGAGATACGGTTCGGCTTCAGCTTCCGAACCGGACTTCCACAGGTTCGCTCATCTCTACTCATTATGTGTAATTCTTCGCACTTTGGCCCATTCTGGAGTAAAATTGCTTGAAATGCTCCATTGCACAAACACAGATTTCTAACTTTTGGAGTTTTTACTGTAGCTCTGCCAACTTTTTGAAAAGTACATGAAGCTTAGCCGTAGAAGTCATGGCCAAGCCTAGCCATAGCAGACATGGCCAAGCCTAGCCATAGCAGACATGGCCAAGCCTATCCATAGCAGACATGGCCAAGCCTAGCCATAGCAGACATGGCCAAGCCTAGTCATAGCAGACATCGCCAAGCCTTGCCATAGCAGACATGGCCAAGCCAAGCCATAGCAGTCATGGCCAAGCCTAGCCATAGCAGTCATGGCCAAGCCTAGCCATAGCAGTTATGGCCAAGCCTAGCCATAGCAGACATGGCCAAACCTAGCCATAGCAGACATGGCCTAGCCTAGCCATAGCAGTCAAGGCCAAGTATAGACATAGCAGACATGGCCAAGCCTAGCCATAGCAGACATGGCCAAGCCTATCCATAGCAGACATGGCCTAGCCTAGCCATAGCAGTCAAGGCCAAGCCTATCCATAGCAGACATGGCCAAGCCTAGCCATAGCAGTCAAGGCCAAGCCTATCCATAGCAGACATAGCCAAGCCTAGCCATAGCATACATGGCCAAGCCTAGCTGACAAATCCATTATTATTTCTGCTAATAAAAAGTGGCAAAAATTACCACGGAAAATGTATTCCAGTCTCTGACCTATTCACTTCTCATGGTGGTGCTCTTGCTGAATTTGTCACATCTTACTACAGCCAGCACATCTGTATCTAGACTGGTGTACAAAACTCCAGTCTTTGTGATTTGCATCCTTACTGCTCAGGATTCTAGGAAAGCTGAGAAATGAATGAAAGAAGAGTGTCTTGGAAGGTGGAAGGCAACGTCCCCTGTGGTTTGGAGCAAGTGTTATACCTGTATTCTCCAGGTCCAGACTTGCCGTGTGAAAGTTCTAATTAGAAGGATTCAAAGAAAAGGAAAAATAGGTCCTATTAACTTCAACACCCAATTAGCCTGTTGTTTGTGATAAATCTCAGACTGTGACGCGGTTCACATTTCCTGTAATCATCCGCTAAAAGGGATCCGTTGTCAAAAAAGTTGTGCAAACACAATTTTTTTGTCCACCGTTAAAAACCTGATTTCTGCCAGATCTTGGGGTTTTTTTTAACAGGAGTCTATGAAGGGCGGATCTGTTACAGGATCGCTATTTATCTTCCGTTTGAAACGGATCCTGTAAGAAAAACCGGATTCATTACAAATGCAAACAAAACGGATGGCTAAATACAAATCAGTTATTGGATCCGTTTCCCATAGACTCCCATGTTAAAAAAATGGATCCTGCAAAAATCTATTTTTTCACAACGGACAGAAAAGTTGTGTTTGCACAACTTTTTTGCCAACAGATTGCTGCTGGATCCGTTCTAACGGATGATTACTGCACGTGTGAACATAGCCTTAGATGGGCATAGTTTCCTATAGTGATATAGATCTGGTGTAGTAGGACGCTGGGATATTGTCACGGGTGTGTCACTGGTGACAGACAGTCATGTGGTTTCTGGCAATAGAAGATCACAGCGATCAGCTGTGCAAAATGCTCCCTGACTTTCTATTGTTACTGCTGTTAGTATTCATTGTTGTAGGTAGCTTTCCTGCTTGATTTTCATCTCTCCCCCTTCTGGACCCAGCAGGAGCTCAACTTTCACCCAGCTGCTGATCATTAGTATTCTCTTGGTGCTTAAATACTCCCTTCTTCCCTGGACTGGTGCTGGTGATATTATTCAGTACATTCTAGCTCTGGTTGCAAGCAGGTGGCTTGTACCTCTCTGTGGTATCATTGCTGAACTCCTGCCTGTGTCATCTGTGGATAAGTAGTTCATGTTTTTTTCCCCAATGTGACCTGCTTGTGTCTTCCTTTAGTGTTTAGTAGGGTTGACAAAGCGCTCATCCCACCCGTTCCCTATTTATCCTCCAGCACTAGAGATACCTAGGGTCAGGTATCCGGCTCAGCGCATAGGTGCAGAACCTATCTAGGGTGGTGAGGGAACCCAGGACCCAGTGGTGGGCTTGGTCAGAAGTCACCATCTCCCCCTTTCTTAGACACAGGTTTTCCCTTCCCCTTTGCCGTTCACTTGGTTCTTCCCCTTACCTAGCGTGACACAGTACTATAAAAGGATCAGACGTGTGAATACTTCATGTCCAGTCTTTCTGTCCCCCAACATCAAGAGCCCCATACACATTAACTTTTCCGCTGGTCCTGCCAAAATACGCAGACTTGGCCACTTTGACAAAAGTGGACAGCGTTGCGCTTCTGCTTGATTAACAGTTTGGACCAGCAGCATCACTGCACCGCTTGCCCAAATTGCATGGTCTCCATGAGGCAACTATGACCTTACAGTACACAGTTTCACTGACACTGCCTGAGAGTTGAAGCTAAGGGGTGCATTACACGTTGCAACATCGCATCCGGAATATCGTCGGGGTCACGTTGTTAGTGACGCACATCCGGCGCCGGTAATGACATCGCAACGTGTAAATCCTAGACGCGCCGATAAACGATCGCAAAAGCGTCGAAAATCGGTGATCTGTGTAGCGTCGTTCATTTTCATAATGTCGGGTCGACCGCAGGTCCGATGTTGTTCCTCGTTCCTGCAGCTCCACACATCGCTGTGTGTAAACCCGCAGGAGCAACAAACATCTCCTTACCTGCGTCCCGCCGGCAATGCGGAAGGGAGAAGGTGGGCGGGATGTTATGTCCCGCTCATCTACGCCCCTCCGCTTCTATTGGCCGGCCGATTAGTGATGTCGCTGTGACGCCGAACGCACCTCCCCCTTGAAGGAGGGATATTTCGGCAGTCACAGAGACGTCGCCGAGCAGGTATGTGCGTCTGAAGCTGCCGTAGCGATAATGTTCGTTACGGCAGCAATCACCACATATCGCATGTGCGACGGGGCGGGTGCTATCCCGCTCGGTATCGCTAGCCGATGCTAGCGATGTCGCAACGTGCAAAGTACCCCTAAGAGTGGCCGCCAGCGATCCAGCCAGCATCCGATACTGATTACAAGCTTTATTAGAAATCGTCCACTGCTCAGCTCAGCCACCATTGCTGGACTGCAGAGGTGGCCGGTAACCTAGGCAATAAAATGAAATATTCCTCTGTTCTTAAGAATTTATAAGACAAAGGAGTTTGCAAAGTTGATTGTTTTTACAAGCACTTTACAATTTTAACCATTACAGAGCATAAGAATTATCTTTTAAATTAACCTTAAACACCCAGTTGGGCCGACAGTGATTGTTGAGCTGTGGAAAGTTTCTATCCAGCGTAAGAGCCTTCCAATATCAACATCATATTGAAAGAAGAGTTAATATTTGGAGATTTAGAGGGTTGGAAACAGAAGGAAACCTGTTAAACTTGTTACACACAATGAGATATCTGATACCCATAGTGTGGCATCCTGCAGATCCACCAGCGTGGGCACCATCATTCTCTGAATAGTTGATTCCCAGCCCAGTCGTCGCACCTGGCGTACAGAAGAACTGTTGGTTCTCCGGAATTGTCTGCATTTAGGAAATACTTGCAGAACAGAAGCCACCAGAAGAATGATCAGATCACGTATTTTAGCCACTTTGGACTCAGTTAAAAGAAATTCAGAGAGATGGAACATGTGCACAGCAAGCCGTTTTTACATTGCTGTGCATCTGTGCATTCTTTTGGGTGGAATCTACCAGAAAGAGACGTTGTGTGCCCATACCCCAAAGGGGGCTTTACACGCAACGACGTCGCTAACGAGATGACGGAATTCGTGACGCACATCTGGCCTCGTTAGTGACGTTGTTGCGTGTGAAACGTACGAACGACCGCTAACGATCAAAAATACTCACCATATCGTTCATCGTTGATACGTCGTTCTAATCTCAATTATCGTTGCTGCTGAAGGAGGTAGGTTATTCGTCGTTCCTGCGGCAGCACACATCGCTACGTGTGACACCCCGGGAACGAGGAATAACATTGTACCTGCAGCCGCCAGCAATGAGGAAGGATGGAGGTGGGCGGGGTATTCCGGCCGCTCATCTCCGCCCCTCCGCTTCTATTGGTCGGCCGCTTAGTGACGTCGCTGTGACGCCGAACAAACCGACCCCTTAGAAAGGAGGCAGTTCGCCGGCCACAGCGACGTCGCTAGGCAGGTAAGTATGTGTGATGGGTCCTAGTGATGTTGTGCGCTACGGGCAGCGATTTGCCCGTGACGCACCACCGACGGGGGCGGGTACACTCGCTAGCGATGTCGCTGTGTGTAAAGTGGCCTTAAGTCTACATACACACAGAGGTTTTTTTGCAGCATTCAAAAACAATGAGTTTTCTAGTGGAAACCAATTCCTGAGATGCTCGCTTCTTCTTTGGGGATTGTTTGGGTAAGTTTTTAGTTTCCTGAATTGAATTTGAAAAGGTTTTGGATTTTGTTTTTACTTTGCAGTTTTTTATGTAGCCTTTTGATTGGACGGTATCTAGACAAGTGAAGGTGACCGCACTTTTTTTTTCCACCAAAATCTCCTCATATAATTGGCAAACAATAATATTTATTCACTTATATAGCGCTATTGCTTCCACAGCGCTTTACATACATCAGCATCACTGTCCCCATTGGGGCTCACAATTTAAATTCCCTATCTGTATGTCTTTGGAGAGTGGGAGGAACAGGAGAACCCAGAGAATTCCCATGCAGACATGAGGAGACCATACAAACTCCTTGCAGATGTTGTCCTTGGTGGAATTTGAACCCAGGACTCCAGCGCTGCAGTGATAACCACTGAGCCACCATCCCAACCCAAGTAAATTTTTAATTGAAATGAATTGGAAGAGATTTCCAAACATTTAAGTGGTTTATAAGAAGGATTCTGGAGCAGATCCGCTAAAAAAACCCCTCTTCTAAAAATGCAGTGTGCACATAGAGTCCTTTTGCTGAGTTTTCGAAGCATAAACTGAGCAGAAACTCCCAAGTTTTCGAGAAGGTTTGCATTTCTGCTTAGGATTTGGAGAGTTTACGCTCAGTTTCCATTCCAAAACTTCACCAGAATACCCTAATACAGGAGTCCCCAACCTATGGCTTGGGGGCCAGATGCAGTATATGCCCCCATGATGTTTCACTTTTGTCTGACAGCTTGGTGCATTAGCACCAGATATAGCAAACAGCTATGAAGAGAAGGTCTTCAAATGGTGACTTTTGTAAGTAGCCCCCACACAGATGAGCAGATCTACTGGCTGTGGTGGTGGACACATAGATATGGTAAGCTGGAGAAAGGAGAAGCTGCCACGGTTACATGACGCTAGATACATGGTGGGGTGGGAGTGCTTAAAGGATTTGTCCACTACTAGGACAACCACTTCTGATTCCACTTGTTTCCACCAGATAAAATAAAAAAGACTATACTCCACTCAAGTACTGGCGCCATTCCATCGGTGTTCAGGATCGTGGTGCCGGGGCTTATGTGGGGTTATTATGTCACATAACTTCTCGTCCAATCAGCGTCAGCTTCCTTTTCCCCACCTTCGGACAAAATGAAGAATCAACAGGAAGTGAGTTTAGCCACAGCCTTCACTTCCTGTTTATTAACTCATTTGGTCTGAAGGCGGGGAGAAAGAAGCGTCGCTGACTGGATGTGGGATCGCGTGGCATAACAACCTCTCGTGTGCCCTCCGCATTGCAATCCCGGACACTGCTGGAACAGTGCCGATACGGGAGGTGAGTATAGTCTTTATTATTTTACCTGGGGGAAACGTGGAATCATAAGGGGTTGTCCCAGTAGTGGACAATCCCTTTAATTCATGAATCCTGAATGGTTTAACCCTAGAACGCATACCTGGGGCCTCGCAGGACTGCTAGGTTACTTGATTTATATGGTTGATTTCTATGGTTGCACGTTCTAGCGTTAAGGAGGGAGCCCTGAAATGTTAGTAAACTACCTATAAGGAAGGGTGCCCAAGATCTCAATGTGATTTTTATAGTGAAGTTTTGGCTTTTCATTAATGAGGGGCCTTGATGTCACTATTCTGGAGGTTCTAGATGTGGCTCACGACCATCTGTAAGAGCTGAATGTGGCTCAGAAGAAAGAGGGGTTGGGGAACACTGGCCTAAGAGAAGTCTGAATCTGATTACGAGCATTTATGGGTGAAGAATTTTCCATACTGTAGGTAGTTTTGCATTGTATATTACAACATTAGGCCAACATGAAATTCGTCATGCTGCTCTCCGGTACAATCTAGTTGCCGCCTTGTCTTTTGTTGCACTGGTGCCGTTGTAGAGAACGGTGCACGGACTGTACCGGGGAGATTCCTTGGCACCGGACACACTGGGAATTATCTGTCTCACTGGTCACGATACTGCGTCAGGTGTCAGTTGTCGTCATGGTGGTACCAAACCTCAAACTAAAGCTGATCACTTGTTGTCATAGTGGGAGCCGAGTGTTGGTTTACACTTCACAGGTGTCATGGCCGACATCTGATACAGCCGGCACTTATGGATGAATGCAACGTCTTTGTGCACAAGATTGACATTGTATTTAACCTTGGTATTGTCACTTAGTGAATCTTTTATGAAGCAAACACAATGCAAATCTCATAGTGATCACATAATAAACCAAGGGCTGATACACAATCACCTAGTGATATACTGCGCTGCCTCATAGCAACCGTCAGGCAGCTTCTCCTGTACGGTGCCTATGTCTGGGACCTGGTAGTAGAAATTAGAAGGTGTTTTCCATCTTCATAGATGGATATTGTTGGCGAGTGCTTGTAAAATAACAAGCAATTTTGTAATTATAAAAATTGCAGCCGTTCTTGAAATGTTAACACATTTCTTTTGTTTATAGCTCATTACCTAGGAAACCGACCAACGCTGCTGTATAGCTTGTAAGCAGAGCGCAAAAGCTGGTCGGGATTAGGACGTAACAGAGCCCTTCAGTGATCCTGGCCAGCTGCACAACAGGGCTTACAACGTCAATAGAAAACAGCTTGTAAGCACTGCCCACGTTTTTCTTTAGCAGCAGTGGTCTGTTTCCTAAGGAGTGCGCGCGCTCCGCTGCCCCTCTCTTAGGCTATGTGCGCACTTTCCATCGTCCTACATGCAGTTGTAAACACACGTTTTAGCCTTAATTGATTTTGCCAAAGTTGCCTTTTTCAGAAATTTAGCGCAGAAAACGCATGCGTATTTACCGCGTTTTAGATGCGTTTTTAGCGCTTTTTCCATGCGTTTCCACATGCGTTTTCACAGATGCGTTTTGAACATCAAAACACTGCTAAATAAAGATTAAATAGTCAAACAGAATGAAAAAAGAGAAAAAAAGGGACAAATCTATATTAATGGGAAAAATAATGGAAAAAGATATATTTAATAAAATTATAGCGTTAATATACATTTTATCGGTAAAATAGCAATAAATGCATATTATTCTTAAATTTAATTGTCGGATTATGTGTGTGTGTAAAGGGACATATCAAATCATTATTTTGATGTCCAAAACGCATGTTTTCTGCAATGAAAAAGCAGGTAAAATGCAGGAATTTTGATATTTCTTGCTTTTTGCTACTTCTCATTGACTTCAATGTTAACAAAACGCACCACAAATGGCAAAAACAATTGACAGGGTCCTTTTCTGAACGCATGGTTTTTGACCAAACTTATGCAAATTTTGAGATGCGTTTGGAAACGCAAAGTGCGGACAAGAAATCATGAATTCTCATTGTCTTTAATGGAAAACCAAAACGCATGCATTTGGGCACAAAAACGCTGCAGTCCAAAACTGATCCTAAACGCACCTTAAACGCAGGTGAAAACTGAAAGTGCGCACATAGCCTTAAAGGGCCAGCACACCACTCCCAGGAAGTGTCTCTCAGCCTATCACTGGGAGGCACTGGGTATTTAGGCCAATCCCCCACTAGGAGAGTCACCTGTTCAACACCATAGCTCCTGTTAGTCGGTTTGCTCTGTCTAGTCAGTTGTCAGGTCACCCGACCTATCCTGTCTTGTCCCTGTCCCTATCCGCCAGCCCGTCCTACTTGTTGGCACCTGGTTCCAGTCCTGTCCCTGCAAGTACCTGACTACCAGCTCGTCCTGCCTGTTGGCACCTGGTCCCAGTCCCGTCCTGCCCGTACCTGGACTCTGCCTGCCCTGTTGGTATTTTAAACCGATTTACGCCAATCAGGGGTATATATATTGTGTATATAGACTATCACTATTAATATATAATCAACCCCATATACATAAAAGTAGGCTATTATAATTAATCCAAAAAACCCGATTCACATAAATAATAACCACAACAATAAAAAAAGTACATAATTTTATTAATCCATTATTAAAAAGATACAGCAAGGAAAATGACAACAGAAATGGAGAGTGGGTCAAACACAGCAATTCAACACCATACAATCATAACGTATCAATACATGTCATGAAATAATTTATATAAGGTGCAAAAATATAGGCCTATAAAATGGAAATATCAGATAAAATAGTACCGTATATAATTAATTGGGCTCATTGACGGCTACATATAAATATTACAATATAAAGTGCAAAAACAATATAATAAATAATTATAATAGCAGCAATGTGCAATGGAGTATATCCACACAGGATATTAGTGTATTATTATAGCAGCTTAAAAAAATATGCACATACTGTATGTGCAAAAAACGCAAACAATAAGGCGCAACAGTGAAATTTAAATAAATAATTAGCTGAAAAATTAATATATAAACACCATAAGTTAGCGATTCATAAATAATATGAATAAGTAGCAGCCAATATCTAATGATAATAAATAATGCCCAACAACTTTATAATTCCAGATACAATAATTGTATGAGAACCATCATGACAAAGGAAATCACTGTTGATGTATAAAAAATAAAACTGGAATCAATGGATCATAAAAAGGTAGTTACCTGTAGCCATAACAATAGCAGCTGTGTCGGCACCAACTCCCAAACCCTACGTGCGTTTCAGTGTGCCTTCGGCCTGTAGTTCTGAGCCGATAATAGCTTTAGCATAGCTCCAGCAATTCCAGTCTTTGTGGTAATCTAGTTTTTGGTGACCTGTATTGCTATTTTCAGTGGTGAGGAAGATTCCCGGTAGTGTGTTAACTTCCTTCCGTTTTCTTTATTCACCTGTACACGTATTGTCTCTAGTTTTTGAGTGCAGTTTGTACGAGTTTTCGTTCTCCTTTGTCCGTGTTGTTTCTGTGGGGGGTTTTGCTACTGTGTTGCCACCCCCCTAAGGGTGAGGGAGATTGGGAGTAAGATCAGGGCTCGGACAGGAGTTAGGGTAACGCTGGGAGCTCAAACCTCGCTGCTAACAAGCCTACCTCTGAAATAAGGGACAGCGCATGGTCTCTAGTTTGAGGGTCAGTCTAGGAGCCCCTGTTCTGTCATTTCTTACCCGTGATATCCTCACACTGCACAGTGCTTACAATGTGAGTATTCACAAGTCTCCAGTCACATAAGAGTGACTGCAGACTTGAGGATTTAGACCTTTAAGGCTATGTGTCCACGGGAGAATGTAGCTGCGGATTTTTCTGCATCAAAATCCGCAGCTTTCCCGCAAAATCCGCACCTTTTCAAAGGTGCGGATTTGCCGCGGATTTACCGCGGATTTGCCGCGGATTTGATGCGGATTTTGGTGCGGATTTTTTTTTTTTCCCCCCAATTTTAAAGACAAAATCCGGATGAAAATCCGCAACAATAATTGACATGTTGCAGATTTTTCCGGATAAAAATCCGCACGAAATCCGTTGCGGAAAAATCCGCAGCGTGGGCACAGCATTTCCAAAATGCCATAGAAATGACTGGGAAGTGCCTGAGCTGCAGATTTTCGGGAAATCCGTGGCTTTTCCGCGAGAAATCCGCGGCAAAATCCGCGCATTTTCCGCAGCGTGGGCACATAGCCTAAGAGCTTTTCCGGCTGAAAAATCCTGACCTTTAATTCTCACAACTTTTTTCTACTGAAAAAACCATGACCACCATCTGCAGTTTGTGCCTCGCTCTCCCTCCACGGGTCAAGTTCTATGTCTCCGCCGCAGCCCCCAATGTTTCTTATTGTATGCAGCATTGACGTAATGTCTACAGCACTGCAGCCAATCACTGAGCTCAGCATCTCTTGCTATACTCTGAGCTGGTGTGCTTACTGCAGCTTTGTCTACATGTTGTCTGCGATGCAGAGGACAAGAGACACTGGAGTCCATTGGAGACATTGGAGACCCAGCACTGGACCAGTGGAGGGTGAGTAAAGCACAGTTATTGTTTTTATAATGAAATGCAACTAGGGAAAAGGGTAGGAAAACCAGAATTGTGAATGGGGCCTATTGCCGGTAGGCAAGAATTCCTCAGTTATATGGCTTCTGATTGAGCATTCCTGATATTGTAGAATGAATGCGGCCATGTACATAAGGAGAGTGACTAGTGGCGATGGGGGAACTAATGACATAATAAAGCTGATGTAGGAGGAAGGGAGTTGTTATCTCTATCACTGGTCAAAGTACCTGCCGGAATAATTGTGTAAATATAGATTCTCTTCCACATTGGGACATCGCCGCCCGCACCTGACACATCACGTTATTTGGCTATTGTTCCACACATCGTACCGATGAAATCATTGGTAAATGTCAGGAGAGATGACGTGACCTACTCTGCAACAGCAATGTGTAGGGCGGCGATGTAGCTGGACACCTTATAGGACCATAAATATAGGATTTCATTACACATTCTTTGTTCCAGGCTTTATGGGCGCCATTACTATATCCTGATAATAATTAGCAAGCTCCATGATATTACAGTGCAGGGTGCAGTCATCACTATTGATTGGCATCTCAATCTAAGTCACTTATTAACCGCAAATAGTTTTATGGCTGGAAAAATTCTTGATGAAATGAAAAGTAAGTAGAGTAAAAAGAGCATTTGTGTGTTTTATAGGTAGTGTGAGATAGTGACAGGACAGGTGGTCGGGGGTCGCTATATTTCCCAAAGAGCTTCTCATACTAGGCTCCGCAAAGTATATATCTCATCAAGGAACGTTGGATATCCCTATGTTTGCGTTAAGAAAACTTTAGGTATATTGGTCAAACTGAAGTTGGAAATGACCTGTTGTCTAGACTGTTTACACAGCTTGACTCTAATCTTTGCTGTCAAAACTTCATGATCAGTTCCACAGTCATCTCCTGGCTTTGTTTTCACGGTAATAATCGATGACCTCCATCTTTGGCAAATGCATATGTGGCATTCAAGTCTTCCCTAATAATGAGTAAATCTGGTTTGAAGGGTACTTTACACGCTTCGATATCGGTAGCGATATCGCTAGCGAGCGGACCTGCCCCCGTCGGTTGTGCATCACGGGCAAATCACTGCCCGTGGGGCATAACATCGCTAACACCCGTTACACGGACTTACTTTCCCTGCAACGTCACTCTGGCCGGCGATCCGCCTCCTTTCTAAGGGGGAGGTTCGTGTAGCGTCACAGCGATGTTACATGGCAGCCGTCCAATAGCAGAGGAGGGGCGGAGATGAGTGGCCGGAACATTCTGCCCACCTCCTTCCTTCCGCATTGCCGGTGGATGCAGGTAAAGAGATGTTCGTCATTCCTGCAGTGTCAGCGATGTTCCAGCGATGTGTGGTGCCGCAGGAACGACGAACAACATCGTACCTGCAGCAGCAACGATATTTGGAAAAGGAGCGACGTGTCAACGAGCAATGATTTTTCACGTTTTTGCGCTCGTTGATCGTTGCTCCTTGGTTTCACACGCTGCGATGTCGCTAACGGCGCTGGATGTGCGTCATTAACGACGTGACCCCGACTATATATCATTAGCGATGTCGCAGCGTGTAAAGCACCCTTTTGCATCTTGTCGATTTCTTCTTGAACGTGATAGTAGAATAGTTCAACATCATCCTCCTCGGCATCTGTTGTTGGTGAGTAGACTTGTATAACTGTGACATGGATTTGCACTTCTTGTAGTCGTATCAAGATGACTCTATCACTGACTGTATTGTACTTTAGGGCAATTTTTGGTTGAGAATTAAAGCGACACCGTTTCTCCTTCAGTTATCATTGCCAGAATAGTAGACCCAATATTTGTTTGACTGGAAATGTCCAGGTTGAGTCCATCTTAGTTGACTAATTCTGAGTAAGTCGAGTCCTATTTTGTCTATTTTGGCTTTGATGATGTTGTTGACTTTCCCTTGGTTCATAGTTCATACATTCCAAGTTCTGAACTTTATGATATCTCTGCAACTTTTGACCTTCTCTTTCGACCAAGCGATATCTGCACCAAGACGTCCTTGCAGCTTTGATCCTGGCACGTCATGATCATGAGACTTGATCATACTCAGGTCAACCATCAGTTCTTCTCCCGCAGCTTGTTAGTGCCTTCTGACCTACGGGTGCGTGTTCCAGCACTGTATCAAAATCCTTTCGTTGCACTCTCTATCAGGTTCTCTTGGCAAAATACAGAAGTAGATTGCCAGGCCTTTTTCCCGTTCAGTAATGTGGCTTCTGTGAAGGAGCCACACTGAATCAGAGTTGTATGTTGTCAATACAAACTGCTTCATCACACAACGTCCTGCTGCCAACAGTGGCACTGTGCAGTATTGCCAGGTGTCCCTGATGGCAAAATACATTGCAGATGGCATAGCTTTCAACATCACTGATCTACACAAATACACACAACAAATACACAATACATACCCCAGATACACAACAAACACACAATTCAGACATTAAATACTCACTGTGATGGTGGAATGTGGGGGGTTATGTATAATTTTGTGTAGGTTCATATTTTAGGCATGGTGCTCTGTCCATTCTGTGTACATTGTTCTGTTTGCAGGCTAATCACCCCCTGCCGGGCTTTTGTCCCTAAATCAGGGGGAGGGGGGCCCTGGGATCCACCAAACTCTCTGTTTACCTGGGAGATTATTCAGTCTGTCTGAGAACTTCAAGAGAGGAGCAGGAAGATTCATCCTCTGTTGGAGATGGTGCAGCTCCCCAGTGAGACCTTGACATTTATCGCTTACTGGATTGTATCCATCTTCCTGGACTATTTTACCCTCTGTATGGTGGATTATTTTATATATCTTCTGATTTGCATGGAATAAAGGATCTCTGGATTGTTCACCCATCTCCCGCTCTGTTGATTGTGTGATATCGGAGAAGGACCCCATGACACTCACTACTGACATAAAATACACAATACAGACAACAAAAACACTATACATAATACACGCAGCAAGTTCAATATACAGACAAATACACAATACGGACATCCAATACACAATATAGACATCAAATACCCAATACAGACAACAAATACACAATACAGACATCAAGTACTCAATTATTAAAAATTAAAAGGCCTTCAGCTCATTCTTGAGCCATAGTGACTTGATGGATTAACACTCTGTAGAAAGATCAATGTTGTATGGCCTAGATAGGTCTACCCGGGTCTTCTCCACCATTATCTTGATAGTGTCAGGCCAAAGGGTTGCTGGTCTTCTTTTCGCTTTTTTTTTTTTTTTTGATATTTGCTTCGAGTGACAAGTCTGGCCTAATTTGTTCCAAATAAATAATATAGACATCAAATGCACAATACAGACATCAAATACGCGATAACACATCATCAGCATTTCATCCATTTTTCACATATCCAAAAAAAGGCGTTTCTACACAAACGTAGTAAAAACGGACAGCAATCATCATGGCATCCATATTCTGAAAGTTTTGTTACAGATTCATTGGTTTAAACCAATAAATATGTCACCTGATTTTGAAATAAAACAAAAAAAAAACCACAGACATGTGAACAGCCCCATAAAAAAGGGTTACGGGTAGAGATGAGGGAACCTGAAGTTCAGTGTTCATTCCAAACACACACCCAGAAAAACAGATTTTGGGTTTTCGGGTACTTTACGTATGCTGACCACTTGAGCGAGCATGGCTGTGCTCGGGTACGCTTGGTGCTCAACCCAGTGCGAGCCGCTTGCAGTGTTTGGACGTCTCGCACTGGGGGTAACAGCGTGACCTTCCCCACAGAAGTCTTCTATTTATTGCTGGTTGCATGTGGGCCGACGCCCGAACTGCCCAATTTGGTGATTCCCATTGGAGTTCAGGTCAAGTCCAGATCCCAAACCGAACTCTATCTAAAGTCTGCCTGAACCAGTTGAACCGAACTTCCACGGGTCCTCTCATCTCCAGTAACGGGTTCTATCTGTGAAAAACACTGATGCATGAGGCCTGATAAAGATGGTGGAAGTGTTTGGTTACTCGATTCTCTCCATTATGATATAGACCTAAGTATTGGCTGATGTCTGGTTTTGTGTAAGATCGTTAGTATTTGGCTCTAGGTTTACCCTCTGAATTCCCAATTCAGTATCACTTCTAACAAAATATTTTTTTTTTATTCAGCTAAATACCCACAGATCAAGAATTTGATGGGACCAGACCCACAGCTTAAATGGACTGTCTCCTGCATGGTACTTGTTCAGATTGTCTGCTGTTATCTCGTCCGTGATCTCTCTTGGAAGTGGCTCTTCTTCTGGTCTTATGCATTCGGAGGGGTTATCAATCACTCATTGACTCTCGCCATCCATGACATTTCTCACAATGTTGCTTTTGGTAACAAGTCAGCACGATGGAATCGATTTTTCGGAATGTTTGCCAACCTCCCAATCGCAATGCCTTACTCAACATCTTTCAAGAAATATCACATTGACCACCACCGGTATCTCGGGGGAGATGGCCTGGACGTGGACATCCCAACAGATTTTGAGGGGAACTTTTTCTGTACCCCTACACGCAAGATAATTTGGATCATCTTACAACCTCTCCTCTATGTCCTGCGCCCACTATACATCAATCCGAAACCTATCACACACATGGAAGTTATTAATGCAATTGTTCAGTTCTCCTTTGACTTGGCGATATATTCCTTGTGGGGTCTGAAGCCAGTTGTGTACTTACTAGGTGGATCCATTCTGTCCATGGGTTTTCATCCAATATCTGGACATTTTATTGCTGAACACTACATGTTTTTAAAGGGTTATGAAACCTATTCTTACTACGGACCACTTAACCTGCTAACCTTCAATGTTGGCTACCACATGGAACATCATGACTTTCCGAGTATACCGGGCAGCAAGCTTCCAGAGGTAAGAACACAACCATCACGTACAGTAGCTGTAGAGCTGTAGAGCTTCATATTGTCTTCTTATACTAGAGGTGTCAATACACATTGGAGCAAGGTGGCCCAAACCATCAAATATCGACAGAACCAGCTCTCCACCTAAGGCCTCTTTCACACGTCCGTGAAAAACCACGCACGTTTTTCACGGACGTGTCAAAGGTTCGTTTTGCCCTCCGTGAGTGGTGTTTACGGCACACGTATGTTCTCCGTGTGTTATCCGTGATAACACATGGAGAACGGGAACTTTCTACTCACCTGTCCCTGGCTTCGCTGTCCGTGGTGCTGATCTTCGGTCTCCGGTCCTGTAGACTCCCCGCTACTGCTGCTTCCGGCCGCAGTGAAGTGAATATGCAATGAGCATAATGAGCAGCGGTCGGAAGCAAGTGACAGCAGCGGCAGAGACAGGAGAGCTGGAGAAGATGAGTAAAGTTTTTTTTTATTATTTTCTCAGACATGTGTGTTTTCTCCGGCGCATGTCACACGGAACACATCCGTGTGGTCCGTTTGCGTTCCGTGTGACACCCGTGAAGCCGGAGAAAAAAAGAAAAACGGACATGTTCACGTGTGGAGCACACGGGCACACATATGCTCCACACGTACACACGGTCCATAGCAGAATACGCACGTGAGCACACACCCATTGATTTAAATGGGTCTACGTGTCTCCGGTATGTGAGGAAACGGACCAAACACGTACCGGAGACAGGGACGTGTGAAAGAGTCCTTATGTGTAGAGACTACAACGACGTTTTCCCTGATATCAGAATAAAGAAGGATTTGTAGTGCTGAAATCCGGCATGCTCAATCCTTTCTTCTTGCGAGACTTATTCCACTCTCCACTTTCTGTCTGTAAGATTTCACACCCCAAATAATATATATGAGAATGTAGCTCTTTCAAAGACAAGTCCAGCAATACCTTTACATGGCCTGTCCGCTCCTCCATTACTGAGAAAGCAGCGTTTGAATTGATATGTAAATGGATATGGTAGAGCTGAAGCCTCTGTCACTCCAGCTCTATTCCCTACCCAGTGCTGCCTCCTCCTGCTTGACTGACAGCCTCGATACTGTGTGACTTTAGGTAAAGGAGCAGTCAGTCAAGAAGGAGGAGGAGGCGGCACTGGGCGGGGAATAGAGCTGGAGTGACGGAGGCTTCAGATTGACAAATAGTTCTTCAGTTATATTTGTATATAAGTTCAAACACTGATTTCTCAGCTATGCAGGAACAGACTGGCCGTGTAAAGGTATTGCTGGAATTGTATTTAAGGCAGCTACTGCTATTTCAGTACTTCATTCATTGTCTAGGGGAGTGAAGGCGTTAATACCATCATGCATGACCTAATGCCACTGTGTCCAAACGGAGTACTCAGGACCCCTGTTCTCCTTCTGATTGCTGCAATACTTCTGTATGTAAGTACTCCAGCCAAGCCAGAGTTCCATCTAGCTGTGCCTCGATGTATAATGGCGTGAGCTGGGCATCATTAAAATAGGGTTTGGGACAAATGGATCCAAATACATTATTCAGAAATGTATATTTTAAAGGGAATCTGTCACCAGGTTCTTGCTCTCCCATCTGAGAGCAACATAATGTAGAGACAGAGACCCTGATTCCAGCGACGTGTCACTTATTGAGCTGTTTGCTGTCCTTTTGATAAAATCACTGTTTTCTCTACTGCAGATCTAGCAGTTATACAGAGCTCATGAATATGCTGGACTACCTGCAGCACGCCAAGTAGTCCTGTAATGATAATCTACTGCTGATTAAACAGTTATTTTATCAAAACTACACTAAGCAGCCCAGTAAGTGACACATCGCTGGAATCAGAGTCTCTGTCGCTACATTATGCTGCTCTCAGATTAGGTGGCCAATCCTGGTGACAGATTCCCTTTAAATTAATAGGTATATTAACCCTTGTTTGTTACCATGAAAAAAAAATCACTAGTTGTATGGGGTCACATTGACCCTATGGTACCAGACAAGGGTTAAATGTAGAAAAAACAAAAAGCCAGCACCAAATGTGCACTACAGCACTAAACATTCCAAACTGTACTTATTATAAAAATTTTGAGATTTTTTGGCAAAAAATTGCAATTTCTTGAGCTGCCTCGCCACGTCACGGCAAATCTCATTTGAGGCAGTCCTACACTAAAATATTTTTATAAAATGTGCCATACGGCCTCACATATGAATAGTAGAACTGCTCTTAGCAGCACTCACCTGGTCTATTTCAATCCCGTACCCATGACTGAGTCATGGCTGTGGGCGGGACAGGTCCAAGCAAATGCTGCATGAAGTAAATAGCCTGTGGACAAAGCCTGATGACTTAATGTGAACAGTCACCAACCGCCAAAATCTAGACAGATGGAATACATCCCAAATTGGGGTGCATAGCAAGGTGGAGGTCAACCACCGACCAATTCAATGGAGAAAAAACAAAAAGCTAGCACCAAATGTGCACTTCAGCACTAAACATTCCAAACTGTACTTATTATAAAAATTTTGAGATTTTTGGCAAAAAATTGCAATTTCTTGAGCTGCCTCGCCACGTCACGGCAAATCTCATTTGAGGCAGTCCTACACTAAAATATTTTTATAAAATGTGCCATACGGCCTCACATATGAATAGTAGAACTGCTCTTAGCAGCACTCACCTGGTCTATTTCAATCCCGTACCCATGACTGAGTCATGGCTGTGGGCGGGACAGGTCCAAGCAAATGCTGCATGAAGTAAATAGCCTGTGGACAAAGCCTGATGACTTAATGTGAACAGTCACCAACCGCCAAAATCTAGACAGATGGAATACATCCCAAATTGGGGTGCATAGCAAGGTGGAGGTCAACCACCGACCAATTCAATGGAGAAAAAACAAAAAGCTAGCACCAAATGTGCACTTCAGCACTAAACATTCCAAACTGTACTTATTATAAAAATTTTGAGATTTTTGGCAAAAAATTGCAATTTCTTGAGCTGCCTCGCCACGTCACGGCAAATCTCATTTGAGGCAGTCCTACACTAAAATATTTTTATAAAATGTGCCATACGGCCTCACATATGAATAGTAGAACTGCTAAGAGCAGTTCTACTATTCATATGTGAGGCCGTATGGCACATTTTATAAAAATATTTTAGTGTAGGACTGCCTCAAATGAGATTTGCCGTGACGTGGCGAGGCAGCTCAAGAAATTGCAATTTTTTGCCAAAAATCTCAAAATTTTTATAATAAGTACAGTTTGGAATGTTTAGTGCTGAAGTGCACATTTAGTGCTGGCTTTTTGTTTTTTCTTCAAGGGTTAAATGTAACCTGTCAACCAAAGGCATAATAAATAAGACATCGCTTGCGTTATTGCTGCCGTGTGTGATTTACTCTGAAATGCCGCGGCATACCAGAAAAAAGCTTCCTTGAGAAAGACTATGCGTCTCACATGTGTAGACCAAGAGGCTAGACCCCAATGGCTTTTCTCTTCCCCGTTCACCCGCATATTGTCCGACAGTCTGTGCACCTTGACGTAAATGCAGGAAGGAAGACGCAGCTGTGGTAACACAACCCGGTTCATCTAAGGCTTCAAGAAAGTCCAGGACGTTGGAGGTGGCTGGTTCCCTTCTCTCCCACAGGGGATCCCAGTTGCTGGAGAAGAAATCTCCTTCAGGCCTGGAGCAGAGGGGGCATATAAAGGGAGTACTGTAACGCTGGTGTCCTTGCAGGGACTTCGACTTACCGCCCTCAGCCTGGTCGCGTGTCCCCGCACACTTCCAGCCATCCATGTCTGCTGCTGCTGCCTCCTTCCCCTCTTGGGGCCTGTGCACGCAGCTCAGGTCTCCTGGGAGAGTGATTAGGGCATGTGCACCCTCCTCTTAAAGAGGCAGTGTGCTATTTCCAGGAAATGCCCCTCAGCCTATAGCTGAGAGGCACTGTGTATTTAAGGCACACTCCCATTAGGTGAGGTGCCTGTGCAACATCCTTAGTTAGTTTGGCTACCAGTCTACTAGCTAGTTGTCAGGTTCCTTTGCTCTTGTCCTGTTCTCCCTGTGTCCGTCACCCTGTACCTGCCTTCCCAAACCTATCTGTCCCTGCTGTGCCCACCATGCCTGTCCGTATCCGCCTGTCTGTGTGTGGCGCCCTGGACTAGCCAGGTCGTCACAGGTACTACAGCACAACACCCCCACCCCGAGATAGGCACATCAGTCTGACACAAATCCTTGTTGCCTCCCTCCAGGGGCTGATGTCCACACCAGGTGGGGTGGAGCCAGGCGGTTGGCCCCACCCACTGAGGAGTTCACAGTCCTGGAGGCGGGAAAAGGAAGTCAGTCAGAAGTGAGTAGGAGTCAGGAGAGGAGTGAAGTAGTAGTGGAGGAGCAAACTGACTGTGTCCGGGTACGTGGCCCGGGTACCGAGAGCAAGGTTGGCAGACGGTGGTGGCCGTCTGCAGGAGAGGCAGATCAACGCGGAACCGTAGGACCGGGAACGGGCGGTGGCCCGCCGGTACCGAACCGGGGAGCGAAGTGAAGCCAGCACAAACCGGCAGGGCCTGCGGACCCCGACCAGGCTTGGAGTCGCCGTTAAACAGGTCAAATCCGTTAGTGACCGGAACCCCAGAGGTTTCCAAACAGCCAAGACCCGATTGAAGACAACCGTCCAAACAACACAAGAGAAATACAGCTACCGCCACAGCTAGAGTTCCCAGGGCCAGAGCCTGCGGGCAAAAGGGCTCCTCCGGCACATATCCACGCTGGGGAGCGGGTTACCGGTGGGAAGCCATCGGGACCGAGCATACACAAAAGAAGCAGGGAAAGGCAGCCACCACCAACAGTCCGGGAGAAGCCACAGCAGCCGGCTGCGGGACCCGTCCATCCAGCCGTTTGTTTTACCAGAGACTGTGCATCCATTTGTGGCTGAGTGAGTACTACCGTGCCGACTGGCACCGCGCTGCGCAGTCCAAGCGACCCTGCACCTTTCCAGCCCTGCTTCCCCGTCACCTCAACCGGGCCTCGGGACCACCAACCCCCTGCCCACGGAGGGGGAAAACATCTCAGCTGCTCCCTAACAACGCTCCCGGGATCCCCGTCACCAGCAGCGGTGGTGCCCACCTTCACCACAAACCGTGGGTGGCGTCACGGACCAAATCCCCAAACCAAACCACCCCTTTCACTCACGGGCGAGGAGCGCCGCTCGAGTCCCCGGATCCGGCCCACCGCTCGAGCCACCGAGCAGCAGCAGCGCCGGACCCGAGCGCCAGCGAGAGCGCAGCAGCGACGGCTCCCTCCCCGCCCGCAACATGTCTACTTTGGTCATCCCACTTATATGTGCCTGCATCTGTGTCCATAAAAAGTCCATCGCCTGTCCTGGGGTTAGCTGCCACAGTCCCGGTCACTGCCCTGGGGGTGGTACCTGGTGTCCGCCTCGCGGTAGGCGCTTACTTAAGCTTCTCCCACTAAAAGGTAAACTTGGGCCCCCCCTGTGGTCCAGTGCGTCCACTAATCCAGCTCTCTGCCCCTACATCAGCCACGGGCGTTACATATACACATTAGAGACTAGTCAGTCTAGAGCAGTCATGGTGAACCTTTTACAGGCCGAGTGCCCAAACTGTAGCCCTAAATCCATTTTTTTTCCCGAAGTGCCAGCCAATCCTATTATGTAAATAATTGATTTTAACCTTACTTTTGCCGTCTTCTCTTCAGCAGGGGGCATCATGCTCATGCATGCTTACCACACATTGAAGCTGAGCCCCTGCCCTTTCCAGACACAGCAGTTGATCTTTCTGGAATAAATTGCAGCATATTAGACAGAGATTGTAGCATGGAATGCAATCAGATGTCACCCTGTAATCCACATCTACATTTCAAAGTCTGAACATCTTGAAATCCCATAAAGATGTAGGAGTTGCTCCCCTCCCCTTTCATTCTGTAGTTCTGTCCCCCTTCCTGGGCCACTTCCTGGTAAACATGTCCTCCATCCTGATATATATTTCCTACATTCTGGTATATTTGTCCACATCATGACCCCATCCTGGTAAATGTACCCCATCCCAGCATATTCCCTATCCTGGTAAATGTACCCCATTCCTGGTAAATGTATCCCATCCTGGCATGTTCCCCCCCATGCATTTAAATGACCCCATCCTGGTAAATGTACCTCATCCAGTCATGTTCCCTTATCCTGGTAAATGTCCCCTTTCCTGTTAAATGTTCCCCATCCTGGCATTTTTCCTCATCCTGGCATGTTCATGTTCCCCCTATCCTGGCATGTTTCCCCCCATCCTTTTATGTTTCCCCCCATTTCTGGTAAATGTATCCCCCATACTGGTAAATGTACCCCTTCCTGGCATGTTCCCCTTCCTTCTAAATGTACCCCATCCTGGCATGTTTTCCCCCATCTTGGCATGTTTTCCCCCATCCTTGCATGTTTCCCCCCATCCTTGCAGTCATGTTTCCCCCCATCCTTGCAGTCATGTTTCCCCCCATCCTTGCAGTCATGTTTCCCCCCATCCTTACAGTCATGTTTCCCCCCAGCCTTGCAGTCATGTTTCCCCCATCCTTGCAGCCATGTTTCCCCCATCCTTGCAGCCATGTTTCCCCCATCTTTGCATGTTTCTCTCCCTCTTTGCACGTTTCCCCCATATTTGCACGTTTCTCTCCATCTTTGCACGTTTTCCCCATCCTTGCAGCCATGTTTGCCCCATGCTCTCCATGTTTGCCCCGTGCTCTGTTTGTTTGCCCCGTGCTCTGTTTGTTTGCCCCGTGCTGTTTGTTTGCCTTTTTTTTTTCCCCTTGCTCTGTTTGTATGCCCCGTGCTCTGTATGTCCCGTGCTCTGTTTGCCTCGTGCTCTCCATGTTTGTCCCATGCTCTGTATGCCCCGTGCTCTGTCTGTCCCGTGCTCTGTCTGTATGCACCGTGCTCTCCATGTTTGCCCGTGCTCTGTTTATATGCCCCGTGCTCTGTATGCCCCGTGCTATGTTTGCCCCGTGCTCCCATGTTTGCCCCGTGCTGGCTCTGTCCCCCCACACCTTGCCACAGCCGCACACAGCTTAAAAAAAAAAAAAAAAAAAACCTCACCTTCTAGCACCCGCCACAAGGTGCCGGCGCCGCCTACTGATGCTCCTCCATCTCCTAGGCAACAGGCCTGCGGCCCAGGAGAGGAGGCGTGTCAGAGGGAGGAGAAATGTCTCCTCTGCTAAACACCACTTTGAACTGGCGGCGCAATCACATCGGCAGTTCAAAGTGGCTCAGTGTGGCGACAGCGCGCGTGCCAACACAAAGGGCTCTGCGTGCCCAGTCTGGCACGCGTGCCATAGGTTCGCCATCCCTGGTCTAGAGGATCGGGGTGAATAACACATGTACTGCAAAATATAATTAATACTCTGCCTATTTTAGCCCAAACCTGGCTATGGTTATCATGTAAATTACAGCGCCAGAACCTGATAAATATTACCGTGCTCATAATAAAACATGTACGCTATGTCATGATGGAGGTGTGCGCCTGGAGCTGAGGGAGGGCAGACAGTCAGGGAGACCGTGGAGACCAGATGGTGGCGTCAAATCAATGATGGCCTCTCCACTCTCACCGTGACAGGGACAGCCGCCGCCGCTCGGAGATCCAAAGTTCAGCTAAGCTTTCAGGTAGGACCGGTCGATCGGACTCTGCTGTCAGCAAGTAATTGATCGTTTTGGTAACACATTACCTAAGTGCATCATAAACGCAGTCACCTTGAGTTAAGGCATGATGCAATCTTCTTCTGCTACTAAACTATCCTCATTCTGCAAATTCTTACCCCTACTGTCTTCATGCTTAAAGGGGTTTTCCCATGAACAAAGTTCATTTTAACCAATAGATCTTGAAATAATAATAATTTCCACAATTGGATGTTTTTTATAAAAATGTTTCTGTGCTGAGATAATCTTATATATGTGTCCCTGCTGTGTACTGTGTAATGGCTGTGTCTGACCGTACAGGAACATGGTCTGATCATACCACATCTCCTGAGCCGGGTAGGACGCAAAAGAGTATACAGACAGCACAGAAATGCAAATAATTCCTTCTTTGAGTATTTTTTTTTTCAAAAACAGTTAGGGAAATGTTTTACCTCATAAAAAGAGCAACTAGACACGGCCTTTACACAGTACATAGCAGGGCCGCCATCAGGGCATTACTGCCCTTAATGTTCTATGGGACCTGGTGAAGAGAGGGACTTCGGCCCCAGCCCAGTGTAATTACTAAGCTGACCTAGCATAAAGTGTCCATAGCAGAGGGGGCCAGCTGTGTCTGACATCATCAGTGACGTCAGAAGCTGACAGCTTCGGCCACTTTATGCTGGGTGGGTACTCACCATCACATGGATAATTTGCATACAATGAGCTTCAGGCATATCACATGCAAATAAGCCATGTGGTGGTGCCCAGGGCAGAGCAGTGCTCGTCATCCTCACCCAATGTGCAGCGGTGTGATGAGGTCATCACATTGCGACCTCATCACACTGCTGCAGGCCATGCAGAAGTGGCGAGGAATGGGATGCGCTCCATGGAGGAGCTGAATATTATATGTCCCAAAATTTACTCTGGAGGAGAGGTGAGGAGACGGAAGGGAAGAGGGCAAAATGTTACTAAAAGGGCACATTATAGGGCAATAGGGGAAATTGGGCACGGCGGTACATATTGCTAGGAGTAGTGTGTGTGGGGGATAGTATACAGAGGAGCAGTGTGGGATTGTTTTATACATAGGGGCATTGTGGGGGTGTATCATACAGAGGGGCAGTATCAGGGTGTATTATGTATAGGAACAATGTTTTGGGAGGTATATTGTAAAGAGAGGCAGTGTGGGGGTGTATTATAAAGAGGGGCAGTCAGTGTGGGGGATATTATATAGAGGGTCAGTGTGTAGGGGGATATTATACAGAGAGGCAGTGTGTGGTGAATATTATACAGAGGGGAAGTGTCAGGGTGTATTATGCAGAGGGACAGTGTGTGTGGGGTATTGTACAGAGAAACAGTGTGGGGGTGTATTATGCAGAGGGACCATGTGTGAGGGGATATTGTACAGAGAGGAAGTGCGTGTGGGTGTATTATACAGAGGGGCACTGTGGGGGTGTATTAAACGGAGGGGCAGTGTTGGGGTGTATTATATAGAGGGGCAGTGTCGGGTATATTATGCAGAGGGACAGTGTGTGTGGGAGGATATTGTACAGAAGGGCAGTGTGTGTGGTGGTATATTATACAGAGGGGAAGTGTGGGGGTGTATTATACGGAGGAGCAGTGTCTAGCTGTATTATGCAGAGCGTCAGTGTATTAGGGGATATTGTACAGAGAGGCATTGTGGTGGTGTTTTACAAAGAGGGACAGTGTGTGGGGAAGATATTGTACAAAGAGGCAGTGAGAGGGTGTATTATGCAGAGGGCAGTTTGTCTATCGGGAGGATATTATACAGAGAGGCAGGGTGGGAGAGTTTATGGAGAGGGGCGGTTTATTCCATAGATCTTAGGTCTGTGAATCTTTTCAGAAATTTTACATTTATCCACTTGTAGCTGCCAGACAGAGCGGAGCAAGTGGAGACTGAATACAAGTAGACTCATGAGATATCTCACTCTATGGCTGTAATCATTTTAATTATATCAGAAAACTGACCAGCAACTTCAATAAGTTTGAACAGGTGCCAACCGAAAAAACCAACATAACTATAAAAGCATATCCAGTGTCACTCAGTAATATAAGGATACGTTGACATTGCATTACTGCTGTAAGAATACGAGAAAAAAGGGAATAAATACATACCTAATGTGAATATGAGTCAAAGGACATGGGCATTGCATTACTGCTCTACAAATATTTGTAAAGAGAGACTCTTAAGGGGGCTTTACACGCTACGACATCGCTAATGCGAACTCGTTGGGGTCACGGCATTGGTGACGCACATCCGGCCGCATTAGCGATGCCGTTGCATGTGACACCGATGAGCGATTTTGCATCGTTGCAAAAACGTGCAAAATCGCTCATCGGTGACATGGGGGTCCATTCTCAAAAATCGTTACTGCAGCAGTAACGAGGTTGTTCCTTGTTCCTGCGGCAGCACACATCGCTCAGTGTGACACCGCAGGAACGAGGAAGCTCTCCTTACCTGCCTCCCGGCCGCTATGCGGAAGGAAGGAGGTGGGCGGGATGTTACGTCCCGCTTAGCTCCGCCCCTCCGCTGCTATTGGGCGGCTGCTCAGTCTCAGTCTTAGAAAGGAGGCGGTTCGCCGGTCACTGCAACGTCGCCGGGCAGGTAAGTATGTGTGACGGGTCTGGGCGATGTTGTGCGGCACGGGCAGCGATTTGCCCGTGTCGCGCAACAGATGGGGGCGGGTACCCACACTAGCAATATCGGGACCGATATCGCAGTGTGTAAAGCCCGCTTTAGTTTATGTATTGGCAAATCTATGTGACCCTGATACCTCGATAAGGTGATCTCTGATCTAGTTGTAATGCATTATTCAGACCAAGCACCCCACCCTATAGTCAAGGTGTGTCCCCCATCTTATTTAGCCAGGAACCTATCTGCTCAGACACGCCGATTTATAATCGCAGAGTGGCATTTGAGGTTAGGTTCCCAATACAATGAGATTACCTTGACGAGATTATAGCTCTCACATACAGTGGATGGATATATATATATATATATATATATATATATATATGTGTGTGTATATATATATATAATATATATATATATATATATAATTAGTGCTCAGCGTAAATGAGTACACCCCCTTTGAAAAGTAAGATTTTATTCACGAGAACAATTTCCAACATTTTTTTAACCCATAACATGAAACTAAGATTAATAATATAACTTTCATTCCAAAATTTTCAGTTTTACTCAAATTAGTTGATGCAAAAATGAATACAGTCCCCACATCAAAAATTACCACATCTAGTATTTTGTATGATCACCATGATTTTTAAGGACAGCTCCAAGTATTCGTCTCTTCAGACTTCCCTATAGGTGCTCGGTTGGGTACAGATCAGGAGACACTTGGCCACTGAATCACTTTCATCCTGTTCTTCTTTAGAAATGCAACAGATGTGTGTTTTGGATCATTGTCATCTTGGTAAAGTGCACGTCTACCATGAGCATGGAGTAATAGTAGTATCTTCTCTTTCAGTATCTGTGAATGATACCTGTAACACTTGTCACTACCTTACAGGGTCGCATGAACGGAAAGGTAGTCAGGAGAGCTGGGGTCTGGTAACAGGAGGTCATGTGTAATCATAAGGGGTAAACCGAGACCTAGTCAGGACACAATCCAAGGGTCACAATACCAGAAGAGCACGTAGTAGTAAAAGGGAGCAAGCAAAGACATAGTCAGATAACGGTCCAGAAGGAAGTCCAATAACAGTCCGGGGTCAGAATACCAAGATCAGAATACTAGCAGACACACAAACTACAGCAATACAGCAGAGCCAGAGAACACAACTGGCAGAGTTCTGGGGGAGCATGCTCAGTAAAGAAGCCTGAGTAATTACCCGGAAGATGGAACAGCTGAGTAACCAGCACCTCCCAGAACCAACCTGGACTCCAGTATAGTGACCAAACTGTTAGTTCATTATCAAGGATGGCGCCGAAGAGCATCTCCAAGGGCAAGATGCTCTGCACAAGGAATGGACGCACTGTCAGATCTGTAGGTGCCGCAGAGCATCTCCAAAGGCAAGATGCTCTGCACAAGGAATGGTCACACTGTCAGATCTGTAAGGACTGCAGAGCATATCCAAAGGCAAGATGCTCTGCACAGGGAATAGACACACTGTCAGATCTGTAAGCGCTGCAGAGCATCTCCATGTCTGTGACATGCTCTCCACAGAGAATCGTGACAATACCATCACGGAAATGTAGCTCCCTGACACCAGCAGCTCTTATGCAGCCCTACATAAGGAAACTGCCTCCACCATGTTTCACTGTAGGCATCATACATTTTTCCAAATGTTTTTTTATATATTCTAGATAAATTAGTTCTTCATTTTTGTCCTTTTGCCATCATCTTTTTGTATATAAATGCATGTTTTTATTTTCTTCACCATGACAGGTCCGTAGGATTGCCGCTGAATACTACGACAACCTGCCTTACCATACATCATGGGGACGAGTCCTTTGGGATTTCATTTTCTGCAAGGAACTTGGACCTTTCTCCCGGGTGAAGAGAGAATGTGAGCTGGCCAAAAAGGACTGAAACTCAAAAGATGATTCATTAATTTATTTCTTTGTCAATGCAAATATGTGTGTGTATTCAATTATTTTTTATAAATGTAAAGTGTTCCAGTGAAACAAACCAACCTGAGGACGTAGGACTTGGTGTTTTCCCCTTTCTGAGCCTCCTTCCCTCACTACAAATGTCACCACTTTTTATAATTTCCCATCTAATTGAGGAGGCCATGAAGGAATCTCCCGAAAGATAATAAATTAGTATTCAACGTGTTTACTGTGCCCCTGATAACTTCTTCTAGGATTATAGGACAGGCAGAATTTTTGTAAACCGAGTCTGAAGATTATGGACGTCCACTGTGGCCGGATCGTTTAGGACAACCATCACTCCAGAATATGTCTGCCTTGATTTTCTTGTGGCCAACTGGTGCAGTAAGTTCTAGCACTGACGTAAGGGAGAAAGTTGTGACTACCCCGTATCATGATGTGATGATGCACTGAATGTGGTGTAGTGTTGGCATTTGGTTACTGATAAGTTGATATTTTTTTAATGTGAAATTAAAATTTGCTACTAATATCAAGAAAGACCATGAATCTGACCGCAATGAATTTCTACTTGTGTGGGCTGATCACTAGGGAAGCTGGAGCTAATGGTTGGGAAGACGTTACTGCTGCATGCTGAATATTGTGCAAGGTAACGCCACCATGGGCACTGCTATGTATCACAATATTGCACTCCTGCAGCACATGACTATATTGCTCTACTATGTCCAAGCTTTCCTGAGGCTGCAGTAATCTCTGGTTCTGCATAATTGATTCTTTTTTGTGCATATCTTAATTTGTAATGGTAGCATGGATTTTAACCACGGTTGGTAAGTGTGAGGTATACAATGTTCTGACTCGTGAGGGTCCATTAGAAAAGCCTTATGTTGGGATCTCGGACTATGATTACTTTGTGAGACACTACTATTGAAGAAAGTACAGTATTGCCAATACTGAATGCATTACATATTGTGTGGCTTTACTGTCATCATGTGACTATAGGATTGCGAGGGACAAGGTGCTCTTATACGTTCTCTCACGCTAGAGGACCTTAGGCTATCCCTATCCTCCGGATTACCCCTAATGGTGGAGATGGCTGAGTCCTGTGGCTATTTTCCTTACCAGAGCCAGTCTGTTTCCCCTCACCCAGGGAAGGAAGGAGCAGGAGTATGATGGCAACACAGATTAAGACAGACAGGGAAAAAATAAAACTCAGACACACTGTAGACTCACAGGAAAAAATAGTAAGAAACTAAGGAGAAAAGCAAGAGAAGTAAGGCAGGAGCTAAAGGAGAACAAGGGTTAACACCACAACCGCTCATAGTAATGAAGTACTACAATGACCAGTAAGCCTGGATCATAACACCTCACCAGACCAGTATAGAGAAGCTATAGCTGGCACTAATGAAAGTGTCCAGTCAGCTTATATAGGAGGGGAGTGTGACTGGCTCCCCTATAGCATGTGACTAAAGGAGACTAACAAGCAGCCCAGCAGAGATTAAAGGGTGCTTTACACGCTGCGACATCGCTAACAATATATCGTCGGGGTCACAGTGTTTGTGACGCACATCCGGCGTCGTTAGCGACATCGCAGCGTGTGACAGCTAGGAGCGACGATCAACGATCGCAAAAACGGTAAAAATCGTTGATCGTTGACACGTTGCTCCAAATCATAATGACGTTGGTGTGTCATTCCTCAGGTTGTTCGTCGTTCCTGCGGCACCACACATCGCTGTGTGTGACACCGCAGGAATGACGAACATCATCCTACCGGCGTCCACTGTAAAGGAGGAAGGAAGGAAGGAGGTGGGCGGCATGTTCCGGCCGCTCATCTCCCCTCCTCTTCTATTGGGCGGCAATTTTGTGACGCCGCCGTGACGTCGCTGTGACGCCGAACGCACCTCCCCCTTGAAGGAGGGATTGTTCGGCCGTCACAGCAACATCGCTGAACAGGTATGTGCGTGTGATGCTGCCATAGCGATATTGTTCACTACGGCAGCGATCACCACATGTCGCACGAACGACGGGGGCGGGTGCTATCGCTTGCGACATCGCTAGCAATCGCTAGCGATGTCGCAGCGTGTAAAGCACCCTTAACTCTTGCTAGCCTGCCTATGAACTACAAGTCTGTGGCTTGACACCCGAGTCTGCCTGTGCTGATCAGAGACATCAGAAAAGTTAGCAGGCAGAGTTCCAGAATCTGTAGGCTCTTCAGATCCTGATGCTGACATGCAATGTTTGTAAAAACCTCCTTGTGACATTTACTGTGTGAGCACTACTAACTGGCACTGTTATGTGGTTTTAGAGGGGTTTTCTGGTCTCGGAAAACACCTCTTTTCCAATACAATTAGTTTTAAACAAAGAAAAAAACAAAACAAAAAAATAAACAAATATATCCAACCTCCTTAGGACCATTACTAAAGGGTTACTTTACTTTACACGCTGGGACATCACTAGCGATAGCTAGCGATGTCGTGCGCGACAGCACCCACCCCCGTCGTTCATGCGACATTTGGTGATCGCTGCCGTAGCGAACATTATCGCTACAGCAGCGTCACACGCACTCACCTGTTCAGCGATGTCGCTGTGACCGCCGAACAATCCCTCCTTCAAGGGGGAGGTGCATCCGGCGTCACAGCGGCGTCACTAAGCGGCCGCCCAATAGCAGAGGAGGGGCGGAGATGAGCGGCCGGTAAGGAGAAGTTCATCATTTCTGCGGTGTCACACATATGTACCCGCCCCAGTCAGTTGTGTGTTACGGGCAAATCACTGCCCGTGGTGCACAACATCGCTTACACGCGTCACACGGACTTACCATCCCTGCGACATCGCTGTGGCCAGCGAACCGCCTCCTTTCTAAGGGGGCGGTTTATGCGGCGTCACAGTGACGTCACACGGCAGCCGTCCAATGGAAGCGGAGGGGCAGAGATGAGCGGGCGGAATATCCCACCCACCTCCTTCCTTCCTCATTGCTGGTGGACGCAGGTAAAGAGATGTTCGTCGTTCCTGCGGTGTCACACATAGTGATGTGTGATGCCGCAGGAATGACGAACAACCAGCGGCATGCACCACCAACGATATTATGAAAAGGAGCGACGTGTCAACGATCAACGTTTTTTGACGTTTTTGCGATCGTTGATCGTCGCTCCTAGCTGTCAAACGCTGCGATGTCGCTAACGACGCCGAATGTGCGTCACTAACGATGTGACCGCGACGATATATCGTTAGCGATATCGCAGCGTGTAAAGCACCCTTTATGCGGGCGTCACACGGTACGATATATCGGGCGATCGCATGAGCGATAGCACCCACCCCCGTCGTTTGTGCGTCACGGGCATTTTGTTGCCCGTGGCGCACAAAGTCGTTAACCCCCTGTCACACGCACTTACCTCACGGACGACCTCTCTGTGGGCGGCGAACATCCTCTTCCTGAAGGGGGAGGGACGTTCAGCATCACAGTGACGTCACACAGCGGCCGGCCAATAACAGAGGAAGGGCGGAGATGAGTGGGACGTAAACATCCCGCCCACCTCCTTCCTTCCTCATTGCCAGCGGGACGCAGGTAAGCTGTGTTCATCGTTCCGGCGCACAGAAGAAGAAACGACTTTTTGAAAATGTGCGACGTGTCAACGAGCAACAATAAGGTGAGTATTTCTGCATGTTCATCGTCGCTCGTAGCTGTCACACGCTACGATATATCAAATGTTGCCGAATGTGCGTTACTAACGACGTGACCCCGTCGACATATCGCCCGATATATCGTACCGTGTGACACCCGCATAAGTCTCTGTATCTGTTACTGACTGCAGCTCTGATGTTTGGCTGCAGCGCTGTTGATCTATCGGTGAACTTAGTGGCTCTGCCCACATTGACTAGATGAGCTGCTGAGCTTACCGCTTGGCTGCAGCTCTGTCCACATGACGTAGCGCTGCAAACATTTGGAGCAGCAGCAGAGACTCCGCACTGGACCTGGGGACTGTGAGCAAAGCACAGTTTGCTTCTTTTTCTTTCTTTTTTTTTAAAACTGCAACCGGGAAAAAGAGGTTTTCTGAAAACGGAAAATCCCTTTAATGTGTCGCTTATCCACGACCGATATTAGCCGTCTTAATAAATGAAATATTTATGATGCAACCATTTTTAATATGCCTAAAAAGCAGTAATTGGTGCAGAATTTTACACCAATGTCGACAACATTTGACACATCGGTCCCCTGCTGTTTAATGACATTGGGATGTGTCCTAATTACCATATAAAACAAGTCGGAATTTGCACAGAATTTCAACAATAAAGAGCATCATTTCCTACAATGATCTCATGTTCCTAACATCAAAAAGTGTAATAACATGAGTAATTGTAATTTGCATCACATTTCTAATTATATCACTTTACATTGGCAGAGTTGAACTGAGAAAACTAAAGGTTTGGTGCAAATTATGTCATTCTGTTGGCAACACATGGACAGGGTTTAAACTTTTTTTATTTAAATATTTCATTTATCACTTTTTTTTGGCCATAAAATAGGTTTAATTGCATCATCCTTATTGCCTGACCTATAAAATTTTAATAGATAGTTCTTGTATCCTGAAAAACCTCTATTAAAGAGGTTGATAAACATAGGTAGGTGCCGGGCGGCTTCTGACTACAAAAGTCTGATTTGTCATTACACGCCTATCACTAGGAAACGGCACGTCATAAGAGTTTACGAACATGAACCATATTGTGCTCACCCTCTGACAGATCGGTAGTAATTATATCATTATTTGCCGAAGACTTTTATTAAAACTTTTTAGAATATCCAAGCTGAGTGGAAACTCATATTCCAAGCTCTTAAAGGAAAACTGTCACCAGATTTGGGGCTTATAAGCTGCGGCCACCACCAGTGGGCTCTTATATACAGCATTCAAACATACTGTAAAAGCCCAGGTCGCTGCGTAGAACATAAAAAACACTTTATAATACTCACCTAAACCGGTCTCTGCGGTGGATGTGGCTCAGATGTGCATCTTCGTCCTCCGGTACCGACACCACGTCTTTGGGCCATCTTTGTCGCCGCCTCTGTCGTCCTTCTGAAGACGTGGTGCATGACGCATCCGTCGTCTTACACACTCGCCGGCATTCAGGTCCTGAGCAGGGCAGATCAAAGTATTGTAGTGCGCATGCGCGGGACCGGCGAGTGTGTATGACGTAACGGGTCATGCACTGCGGCTTCAGAAGGAGGATGAAGATGGCCGAAAGAGGTGGCACTGGCACCGGAGGACGAAGACGCCCATCTGAGGCACATCCACCGCAGCGACCGGTTTAGGTGAGTATTATAAAGTGTTTTTTATTTTCTACACAGCGGTCTGGGCTCTTATATACAGCATGTTAGAATGCTGTATATAAGAGCCCACTGGTGGTGGCCGCAGCTTATACGGTAAAAAACTGGTGACAGGTTCCCTTTAATTAGACCGAAAACCTCTATAGACGAAGGCTTTGATTCACTCCGCCTGATTCAAGGTGTGAAGCGTGTTCACCTCCTTGTTCTCCACAAATCTTACTCAAGTTGGGTCAAATTTATGACGATCGGGGGTCACCACGTACCGTCCCACCCTACCGTCACCCATTTTGTCGAAGCTGGGCAAAAATGATGTGAAGGCGCCAGAAGCTGGCAAATTTTTTACAGCCTCGCATTGTGCCAAAATTTTGCAACTTTTCAAAGCTTTTCACTCCAGTTTCTTTATGTAAGCAATTTATGAATCAGGGCCTTAGGGATACTTTTCACGTTGCGACATCGCTACTGCAATCTCGTCGGGGTCAAATAAAAAATGACGCACATCCGGCGCCGGTAACGACGTCGCAACGTGTAAAGCCTAGAAGCACCGATAAACGATCGCAAAAGCGTCGAAAATCGGTGATTTGTGTAGTGTCGGTCATTTCCATAATTTCGCTGCAGCGACAGGTACGATGTTGTTCCTCGTTCCTGCGGCAGCACATATCGCTGTGTATGAAGCCGCAGGAGCGAGGAACATCTCCTTACCTGCGTCCCGCCTGCAATGAGGAAGGAAAGAGGTGGGCGGGATGTTACATCCCGCTCATCTCCGCCCCTCCACTTCTATTGGCCTCCTGCCGTGTGACGTCGCTGTGACGCCGCACGACCCACCCCCTTAGGAAGGAGGCGGGTCGCCGGCCAGAGCGACATCGCAGGGCAGGTAAGTCTGTGTGAAGCTGCTGAAGCGATAATGTTCGCTACGGCAGCTATCACAAGATATCGCATCTGCGACGGGGGCGGGGACTATCGCGCTCGGCATCGCTACAATCGGCTAGCGATGTCGCAGCGTGCAAAGTTCCCCTTAGACTTATGAGCTCCCATATATCTAGCTTGAACTAAACATCCAGAACTCTGGATGGAGAAATCTTACTGTAAACCCTGAGCTGTGAGATACTTAGTTTTCAATTTTTCCATGTAAACAAGGAGATTTGTATTCACTGACTGACAAAATTTTTGGAAAACTGAAGATGCTCAAAACTTTTTTTTACTTCTGGATTTTTAAGCAAGCCTGGGCAACTTTTTCAAAAACTTAGCAAAGCTTAAGGTTATGTGTACTCAATCAGGGCCCGCTGCATCCTGGACACGGCGGGTCCTTACCTGCGGGGCCACGAGCCTCCTCCACAGGAGACCGCAGCTGCTTGTGCTCATGACCTGGGCTCGGGTAGTTGCGGTCTCTCGCTGTGTTCTCCCTGCATCTCTGCAGCCAAGAATTGACATGCTGCGGCTTGGGAAGATGCACTGCAGGTCAGTTTTCGTTGCGGGAAAAATAAGCACAGTGGGCATGGGATTTCTAGAAATCCTATCCACTGTGCTTGTACTGTACAACGCTGCATTTTGGACGCAGTGAAACACACTACGTCCAAAACTCTGTGAACCCTGATTATGGGCACGCAGCCTAATGGGGTGGGGCCGTGGTCACACACCTCTTAAAAGTTATACAAGCAGACTCTTCACTAAAGGTACCGTCACACTAAGCAACATCGCTAGCAACATAGCTGCTGAGGCACGACTTGCTAGCGATGTTGCTGTGTGTGACATGTGGCGCCCTGGACAAGACAGGTCGTCACAGGTACTACACCAACACACCCCACACTCCCGGTCAGGCACACCGAAGTCAGACAAAAACCCTTGTTGCCTCCCTCCAGGGCCTGATGTTCACACCAGGGGGTGGGCCAGGCGGTTGGTCCCGCCCACCGAGGAGTTCACAGTCCAGGCGGGAAAAGAAGGAGTAGTTGAGAGATTAGTTTGGGAAGTGAGAGTGGAAGGAAGGAAAGTGGCAGTAGAGCAGACTGAAGTTGGTCCGGGTGTGTGGCCCGGACAGAACAGCAAGGTTGGCAGACGGTGGTGACCGTCTGCAGGAGAGGCCTATCGGAGCCAACCGTAAGGACCGTGGACGGGCGGTGGCCCGGCGGTACCGGACCGGTATGCAAATGTTGCGGGCGGAGGAGGGGACGCTGCGCTCTCCCACTGCTCGGGTCTGGCTGCCGCTGCTGCGGCCTGCTGCTGCTCGGTGGCTCGAGCGATGGGCCGGAGCCCGGGGACTCGAGCGGCGCTCCTCGCCCGTGAGTGAAAGGGGTTTGGTGGTTGGGATAGTTTATTGTCCGTGACGCCACCCACGGTTGTGGTGATTGTGTGGACACCACCGCTGCTCTGTCTGGGGAGCCCGGGAGTGGTGGTATGGAGCAGCCAGTTGTTGATTTGCCCCTCCGTGGGTAGGGGGTTTGGTGGTCCCGGGGCCCAGTGATGGGGTTGGGATGGTGGACAGGCGGGTTACGGGGCCTGTGGAGGTGCAGAGGCGCAGGGGCAGCGCTGTGCCGCACGGCACGGAGGTACTCACTCAGCCAAAGGAGGATGACAAAGTTCTCAGTAAACAAGCGGCTGGTTGGACGGGTCCCTCGGACGGCTACGGTGCTGATGTTCCCTGCATTTAGCGGTGACGGTCTCTTCCCTGCACCTATGTATAGTCCTTTGGTAGAGATGGATTCCCACCGGTAACCCGCTCCCCGACCTGGATATGAGCCGGAGGAGCCCCTCTCTTGCCCGCAGGCGCTGGCCCTGGGAAACTGGTGCCTTGGCGGTGGCGGTGTCTCCCCTTAACGGTCGGACTGTTGCCTTCAATCGGGACTTGGTTGTTGGGAGACCCAGTGGTCCCCTTCACTGACGGATTTGGCAAATTATGGCGACTCCTAGCCTTGCCGGGATCCGAAAGGCCCTTGCCCTGGTGCTGACTGTTCTTTGTATACCGCTCCGGTACCGCCGGGTCACCACCCGTCCACGGTCCTTTCGGCAACCTCCGAGCAATCTCTCCTGCAGACGGTCACCGCCGTCTGCCAACCTTGCTGTCTCAGTCCGGGGCACACACCCGGACCAACTTCAGGCTTCTTGCTGCCACTTTTCTCTTTTCACTTCTTCCTTCTCTCACTACAACTCCACTGTTTACTCCTCACACTTCAAACTCTCAAACTCATCTCATCTCTTCTCTGAGCTAACTGCCTGGTTTTCCCGCCTCCAGGGCTGTGTACTCCTCGGTGGGTGGAGCCAACCGCCTGGCCCACCCCCTGGTGTGGACATCAGCCCCTGGAGGAAGGCAACAAGGATTTGTGTTCTGACCTTGGTGTTCCTGCAGGGAATGTGGGGTGTGTGTGGTGTTGTGACCTGTGACCCCTGGCTTGCCCAGGGCGTCACATTCCCCCTTAGCAAAACGCAGACCGTCCTCGGGCTGCCCGTCCAACACCGGTTTTATTTTCCTTTTTTTTTTGAAAGGTAAAAACGGTAACATATATACAGGTATACTAACATCATCCCACAGCGGGAGGCACATTGCTTAAACGTTACGGTTTTAAACGGTTAACGGTTATGGTCTCCGCTCTCACCCACCCAAGCAACCTGGCCCTGATGCTGCCCCTAAGAAACAGGCAGCACCCCTTGACCCCAGTCCTGCACCAAGTTACCCGAGCGGGATTTGTCCTTCCCCTCCAGAGGGTAGCCACCGGTTCCTGTGGTGGCTGGGCCCCAGCCTGCTCTACTGCGGGCCCTCCCTCCAACCTGCCTCTCCGGAGGCGGCAATTGCGGAAACGGTAACACAACTTATTTACAAGCCACTAACGTCTGTGGTTGCCCTGCAAGTTCACGGGCTTGTCCATAAGGAGTTCCTTATGCCAAACAATTTGCAAACGGTCCCCACGGGAACAACGGTGCCGGCAACGGCCGGTTTTCCAAATCACGGTAGGACAATCAGGTAACTGTTCGGTTCCATTTTCTTATCATTTTCATTTGCAAACTTTTAAACTTTTAAACACACAGACTTTCTGGTCCCAACGGGGACGGTGCAACGGTACTCCGCTGCCATCACTCGGAGTCCTCAGCATCACTTGAGGGAGGGGGCTCGGCGCTCACACGGGACTCTTGGCTGCCCCTTAACTTGGCATCCAGTGCGAACCACCCCCTCTCCCCACAGTGCCGAGTGTACTGGACCAAGTCGCCCGGCATCAAGTTCCGACCAGGGTGCTCCTCTGGCAGGTGATCATTCACATCCCGCCGAGCTATAAACACTTCGGCCTCCAGGGCCGGTTCATAAATGAATCCATAGCCCCGGCGGACATCAAACCGCCTCACCTGCCCTTCATACAACGGGCCCCGGACACGGAAAGTTGCCTGACGGAGGTTCTCTTTTTCCCGGATTGCACGGGCCACCAACTCCGCCTTCTTCCTTTCCCTCTCTTCAATCTCCAGGCCCAATGGTACCGGCTCCCTGTCCCAGTACGGCGCTGCTGCGAGCTCCGGCGCACGGGTCGGGCCCCGCGGGACATTTTGGACGCTGCCCACTGTTAGGGATCTGGGCGGCAGGTCCCGCGACTTCTTGGCCTTGGACGCCGCCTTGCAGCGGCAACCCGGCGCAACCTCAGCCGAGGTGTGGGGGATGGGCACAGGGGCTTTCTGCGGTTGGGCCTTCGGCACGGAACGGGTGATCAGCTCCGGCTCGGGGGACTTCTCAGGGGATGCCTCCGGTTCAGACTTCGGGGCCTTCCAGGGCAGCACCTCCGGTTTGCTACAGGCTCCGGCTACAGGTCGGCCCGCCGGGGCGGGCATGCTGGGTATCGCTACCGGTTGCGGTGGCAGCGGGCCTAGTGGCGGGGTCACGGCTTCCGAGACGGGTGGCGAGGGAGGTAACAGGGCGAGAGGGTTTAGACCGGGTCTCGCAGCCGCGATGACCGGCCCTTCAAGGGCATCGGGGCGTGGGTCACTCACCCTCCCTTCCTCAGCTTCCTCCTCGCGTCTCCGCACGGTCGCTATGACATCCGCCATGTCGGTCTCCCACTCCTCCATGAGGAGCTGCATCTTAACCTGCAGCCTTTGGTAGAGCTGCGCGGTCCGGATCGCCACCCACGCCGCGGTTCCCGGCGCGGGGGCTACGGTGCTTCGGGACGGCATCCACATGCTGCTGGCGGCTTCTTCCAGGAACAAGATGGCTGCAGAGTCCTGGCGTCTCTGCTTTTATAGCCGCGGCTACATGCGTCCAGTCGCCATTTCGTCCCCCTTAGCCTCTTTCTGGCCCCCCCTCTATCGGGGCGGGGTTTTGGCCTTTGCACCTCTGCTACTCGAGAAGACGCTCGAGCGGGAACTCTTCGCACCAAAGATGGCGGCTTCTGAAATTTTCCGGCCGGACACCTCCGGCGGTCACAAGGCGCACCTCTACCCAACGGCAGAGCGGTAAGATCCTGTTCGTGACGCCAAGTTGTCGCGGGCAGAGGAGGGGACGCTGCGCTCTCCCACTGCTCGGGTCCGGTTGCCGCGGCTGCTGCGGCCTGCTGCTGCTCGGTGGCTCGAGCGATGGGCCGGATCCCGGGGACTCGAGCGGCACTCCTCGCCCGTGAGTGAAAGGGGTTTGGTGGTTGAGATAGTTTATTGTCCGTGACGCCACCCACGGTTGTGGTGATTGTGTGGACACCACCGCTGCTCTGTCTGGGGAGCCCGGGAGTGGTGGTATGGAGCAGCCAGTTGTTGATTTGCCCCTCCGTGGGTAGGGGGTTTGGTGGTCCCGGAGCCCAGTGATGGGGTTGGGATGGTGGACAGGCGGGTTATGGGGCCTGTGGAGGTGCAGAGGCGCAGGGGCAGCGCTGTGCCGCACGGCACGGAGGTACTCACTCAGCCAAAGGATGATGACAAAGTTCTCGGTAAACAAACGGCTGGTTGGACGGGTCCCTCGGACGGCTACGGTGCTGATGTTCCCTGCAGTTAGCGGTGACGGTCTCTTCCCTGCACCTATGTATAGTCCTTTGGTAGCGATGGATTCCCACCGGTAACCCGCTCCCCGACCTGGATATGAGCCGGAGGAGCCCCTCTCTTGCCCGCAGGCGCTGGCCCTGGGAAACTGGTGCCTTGGCGGTGGCGGTGTCTCCCCTTAACGGTCGGACTGTTGCCTTCAATCGGGACTTGGTTGTTGGGAGACCCAGTGGTCCCCTTCACTGACGGATTTGGCAAATTATGGCGACTCCTAGCCTTGCCGGGATCCGAAAGGCCCCTGCCCTGGTGCTGACTGTTCTTTGTATACCGCTCCGGTACCGCCGGGTCACCACCCGTCCACGGTCCTTTCGGCAACCTCCGAGCAATCTCTCCTGCAGACGGTCACCGCCGTCTGCCAACCTTGCTGTCTCAGTCCGGGGCACACACCCGGACCAACTTCAGGCTTCTTGCTGTCACTTTTCTCTTTTCACTTCTTCCTTCTCTCACTACAACTCCACTGTTTACTCCTCACACTTCAAACTCTCAAACTCATCTCATCTCTTCTCTGAGCTAACTGCCTGGTTTTCCCGCCTCCAGGGCTGTGTACTCCTCGGTGGGTGGAGCCAACCGCCTGGCCCACCCCCTGGTGTGGACATCAGCCCCTGGAGGAAGGCAACAAGGATTTGTGTTCTGACCTTGGTGTTCCTGCAGGGAATGTGGGGTGTGTGTGGTGTTGTGACCTGTGACCCATGGCTTGCCCAGGGCGTCACACAAAGAGAAGCCAGCACCATCCGGCAGGGGCTTACGGACCCCGGCAAGGTTAGGAGTCGCCGTGAATTTGCCAAATCCGTTAGCGAAGGGAACCTCCTGGGTTTCCCAGCAGCCAAGTCCCGACAGAAGGCAACAGTCCAACCGACAGAGGGAAACACAGTCACCGCCAAGGCTAAAGTTCCCAGGGCCAGAGCCTGCGGGCAAAAGGGGCTCCTTCGGCAATCTTCAAAGCTGGGGAGCGGGTTACCGGTGGGAACCCATTGGAACCGTTACACTACACCGGTGCAGGGAAAGGCAGTCACCACCAACCTGCCGGGAGACACAACACCGCAGCCGTCTGTGGGACCCGTCCATCCAGCCGTTTGTTTCATCAGAGAGTCTGTGTACATCATTGGGCTGAGTGAGTACCACCGTGCCGTGCGGCACAGCGCTGCCCCCGCGACCCTGCACCTCGCCAGGCCCCATAACCCGCCTGCCATCTATCCCTACCCCATCACCGGGCCCCGGGACAACCAACCCCCCTACCCACGGAGGGGAGAAAACAACATCCTAGCTGCTCCCTGTCATCATTCCCGGGATCCCCGTCCAGAGCAGCGGTGGTGTCACCAATCTCACCACAACCGTGGGTGGCGTCACGGACAATAATTCCCCCAAAACCATCCCCCCTTTCACTCACGGGCGAGGAACGCCGCTCGAGTCCCCGGGATCCGGCCCACCGCTCGAGCCACCGCCGAGCAGCAGCCGGACCCGAGCAGTGGGAGAGCGCAGCGTCCCCTCCTCTGCCCGCGACAACTTGGCGTCACGAACAGGATCCTACCGCTCTGCCGTTTGGTAGAGGTGCGCCTTGTTACCGCCGGAGGCGTCCGGCCGGAAAATTTGAGAACCCGCCATCTTTGGCGCGAAGGATTCCCGCTCGAGCATCTCCTCGAGTAGTGGAGGCGCGAAGGCCAAAACCCCGCCCCTGTAGAGGAGGAGCCGGAAAAAGACTAAGGGGGACGGAACCAAGATGTCTGCGCCCGACGGAGCTGCTGGAGGAGCGGCGGACGCAGCCGCGGTGGCACCCGTAGATGGGAATGGGCCTGCCCAGGTCCCGGCCGCGCTGGCGGGAGGTGCTGTGGCCCCAGCGCTCGCCCAGGTGATGCCGTTCTCCTTGCCCTATGTGCCCGGAGCTACCTGGCTGCCGCAGTACGATGGGAAACCTGATGCGTTGCAGGTCTTCCGGAAGAAGATTAGCCCGCTGCTAGAGTTGTACCCCCTAACCGATAAGCAACGTGCAGCGGTAGTGCTGGGGCAGCTAACCGGCGCGGCTGAGCAGGAGGCGGAGACCTGGGCCGAGGGGGACCGGTTCTCTGTAGCCACCATCTTTGAGAAGTTACAGACTGCCTTTGAGACCCGTACCGAAGCCGAACTGCGGATGCAATTTTACCAATGCCGGCAACGGCCTGCAGATAGCATTCGGGACTACGCCTTGCGTCTACAAACCGCCCTTCGCACACTGAAGCGGGTAGACCCCATCAACGATGCGGACAGCAACAAAATGCTGGTGGAACAGTTCGTCCAAGGGATGAGGTCCTCGGAGGACCGTAAGCAACTTCGGCTCTGGGCCTTGGAACACCCTGATGTCTGCTTTGCCGTGTTAAAGGAACGGGCCATTAAAGCCCTGCAGCCCCCAGCAGCAGAAGTCCCTAAGACAGCCCCATGGCCAGCTGAGACGGCCCCCGTCGTGGTGGCCCCTGTCCTCCCAACACCTCCAGGACCAGCAACCCCAAGTGGCATGATGGAAGAACAAGAGCAAGATGGCTGCCCAAGTCCGCCGCATGGATGGGGACCTCGCCAAAATTCTTGCCGCACTCCAGCCTCCGACCAGGTCCCAGCCCCCAGTGAAGATGCAGCTTGCTGACAGCCCCGAGGACGTTCCCTGGATGCAGCGGAGAAGGGCCAATGATCCACGGTATTTGTTACAGGTGCAGCAAGCCCGGCCACTACTCTCGACGGTGCCCGTTAAACGAGCAAACCCCTGGGGCCACGGGCCAATCCTCAGGAGTAGAACCCCATGGCCCCCCAGACTGGCGGGACCGGTACATCGGAGCCGGACCCATCATCCCCGTGGCAGTGGACGGTATCCCGCTGATGGCTCTCCTGGACACTGGATCACAGGTAACCACCATACCATACACACTGTATTAACGTTACTCGGGAAAAGACGAACTGGCTCCCCCAGACGCCAGTATGACACTGATTGCTGCTGATGGACTCCCATTGACCCAAGTGGGATACAAACAAGTGGCGATGACTGTGGGGCGAGCTGAACTGCAACACCAGGGTATGATTGTGATAATGAATGAGCCCAGTGATCATAACCCGAAGGTAGTGTTAGGGACTAACGTGATGGAGCACTGTATGAGTGACGTGCTGACCCTACTGCAGCAGCTGGCCGCCACGGCGGCGGGAAGCCGACAGAGAGCTGTGCAGCGTGAGATCCGGGCCCTGATGTACCGCCAACATGTGAACTCGACAGGAGGAGAGATTGGTGGAGTGAGAGTGATGGATGTTGCCCCTTTGATTGTGCCTCCCAGGAGCGAGATGATGATTTGGTGTAGAGCAGCAGTAGGGCCCCAGGGGCGTGACTACCCCGCTATGATAGAACCCATGCCCTCTGAACACTGGCCCACAGTAATGGCCGCCTGAAAGGTGGTAGACGTAAAGAAGGGGAGAGTGCCCGTGAGGGTGCTGAACTGTGGGGAAGAAGAAGTCAGGCTTCCCCGGTACGCTACCCTTGCCAAGTTGTTCACTCTGGATCCCCACACCATCCATGAGGCCGTTCCCCCAACCTCACCACCTACTGCCAGCACTCACCCCTCCCAAGGGGAGTTAGACGAGTGGTATCGAGAGCTACACGTAGGCACTGATGATACCCCTACACATCACAAAGAAGGGGTATACCGGGTGGTACGGGAGTACGAGCGAGTCTTTAGCAAGCATCCCCTAGATTTTGGGCAGATTAAAGGGATCCAACATCACATCCCCACCGGTGAGTATCCCCCTATTAAAGAGAGGTGCAGGCCTATTCCCCCTGCACACTACCAATGTGCTAAGGACATGTTGAGGCAGGGGTTATTAGGGACAGCTGTAGTCCCTGGGCCGCCCCGTTGGTACTGGTTAAGAAAAAGGATGGCACCATGCGGATGTGTGTGGATTACCGAAAAATTAACCAGATAACACACAAAGACGCTTACCCTCTGTCCCGCATTGAAGAGTCCCTGGCTGCGCTGAGAACCGCTAATTATTTTTCCACCCTGGATCTCACCAGTGGGTACTGGCAAGTGACCGTGACGTATGAGGCCCACCTGGAGCACCTAGCCGAGGTGTTCACATCCCTTGCTAAATATGGGATGAAGCTGAAGCCCTCGAAGTGTCACCTGCTGAAACCCAGAGTGCAGTTCCTAGGGCATGTGGTTGGTGCAGAAGGTGTCACCCCTGACCCCGAGAAGATCACCGCCATCCAGGACTGGCCAAGACCGACCACGGTGAGGGAGGTGAGGCAGTTTCTGGGCCTAGTGGGATATTACGTTCGCTTCATTAAAGGGTACACGAAGATGGCTGCCCCCATGCAAGACCTCCTCGTGGGACAGACCAAGGGTGGTAGGCCCCTAGGAGCCCCATTGGTGTGGGAAGAGAAGCATGAGGAGTCCTTCCGTCAGCTGAAGACGGCCCTGACCGGGGAGAAAATCCTAGCGTACCCTGATTACAGCCGCCCATTTGTCCATTACACTGACGCCAGTAATGTGGGCTTGGGGGCTGTTCTATCCCAGGTCCAGGACGGAAAGGAGAAGGTGATAGCTTATGCTAGTCGAAAACTCCGACCGACTGAGAGAAACCCCCAGAACTACGACTCCTTCAAGCTTGAGCTCTTGGCCCTGGTGTGGGCTATCACCGAGCGGTTCCGTCATTACCTGGCAGCAGCCAAGTTCACCGCGTATACGGACAATAATCCGCTGACCCATCTAGACACGGCCAAGCTGGGTGCGTTGGAGCAGCGGTGGGTGGCCAGGTTAGCCAACTATGACTTCACCATCAAGTACCGGGCCGGCCGTACCAACGTCAATGCCGATGCGCTCTCCCGGATGCCCCACCTGTCGGAAGAGGGGCCAGAGGACGATGACCTCGAGGAGATCGAGTTGCCTGCATTTCACCGGCCGTTAACTGAGAAGGTGTATGTCCACCAACAGCGGCTGAATTTGGACCCGCTGCCCAGCCAGGAGTGGCAGGAAGCTCAGGATCAGGCACCGGCCGTCCGCCTGGTTAAGACCCTGGTAGAACAGGGCTCTGCTGGGATAGACCCTGCCGTACCCTGCCGAAGCCCAACGTCTGTGGCGAGAACGGACCCGGCTGTATCTCCACCAGGGGAAGTTGTATCGTGAGCTGATTAATCCAAAAATGCACGAGAAGATCCGCCAGCTGGTGATTCCCCAGGCTAATGTGCCCACAGTCCTGCAAGCATACCATGGGCACTTCGGGTGGAAGAAGTTGGAGATGTTGTTGAGAGAGCGGTTCTACTGGAGTGGAATGCGGGAATCTGTGGAGGCCTGGTGCCGAGAATGTGGCCCTTGCATGTTGAGAAGGAAGGATGAGGCCAGCCAGAAGGCACCCCTACACCCGATTATTACGCATCAACTGCTGGAGCTGGTTGCCCTTGACCATATAAAGCTCACCCCCAGCCGAAGTGGATACACCTACGCTCTAACCATTGTAGACCACTATTCGAGGTTCATGGTGGTTGTCCCAGTTAAAGACCTGACTGGCCGTACTGCCGCTAGAGTGTTCCAGGCTTATTTCTGCCGACCACATGGGTACCCTGAGAAGGTGCTTACTGACCAAGGCCTGGCCTTCAAAGCAGAGGTTTTCCAAGAGTTCTGCCAGTTGTACGGCTGTAAGAAAATCCGGACCACACCTTACCATGCCCAAACCAACGGCATGTGCGAAAAGATGAACCACCTGGTCCTGAACCTCCTTAAGACGTTGCCGCTGGAAGAGCGGAACCTGTGGCCGGAGAAGCTACCCGACTTGGTCGATGTATAACAACATCCCTTCCAGCTCGACGAAATGCACTCCAGCATACCTAATGAGGGCTCGCCCCGGCCGGCTACCAGTGGATCTAGAAATGGGGTTGGAAGCCCCGGAAGCACTCCCCTCAACAGCTGACTGGGACACGCAGCGGAGGGCGCAGTACCGCCAGGTTCAGGAATATGTTGAAAGGAACTTGTGTCGGAGTCGGGGACAGCAGTGTTTAAACAAGAAGGCGTCTGGTGGTCCCTTCCAGCCTGGAGATGTAGTACTGAAACGAAAAAGGAGGACCCACAAGCTGGATGATCAATGAGAACGAGCCCCATATGTAATACAGCCCACAGAATGGGGAGACGGGAAGGCTTACCAGATCAGCCGTGACCAAGGAGGAACCTTAGCCACGGTTTCCCGAGATCATCTAAAGAAATGCCCACCAGCATTGAGGGTAGCAGCTGAAGCTCCAGTTCCCAGACCGGTGGAGAGAGAAAAAGAGGTAATCCATACCACGATGGGTGATTTTCCGGCAGACTGGCCTACGCAGAACGGCGCGGTGATTCTTCCAGTGATACTGTTCCCACAACCCGTGGATGAGAGAGTAATAGAAGTGATCGACCACGAACCAGTGCCCAGGGATGAACCTGTACCCAGCTCTCCTATGCCTCCGCCTGCCCCACATGATAGAGGGGAGGAGGAACTAGTTGTTCCCCCTGCCCCATTGCCTGTCACCACTGATACCGGACCCCGAAGGTCCACCCGTCCCAACCTAGGTAGACCCCCACTTAGGTACCGGGAGACTCCTCTGTAAAGGGGGGCATCGTGTGTTAAAAGTACCGTTTTAAAAGTTTTGAAAGTTTGAATGATAAGAATGATTACCGAGAAGTTCACCTGATTCAACCGTGATTGAAACCGGTCGTTGCCGCCACCGTTGTCCCCGTGGGGACTGGTTTACAAGTTTTGCGTAAGGGACTCCTTACGGACAAGCCCGAGAACTTGCAGGGCAACCACAAACTTGTGGCTTGTAAATAATTATGTTTGTGGCTTTCACCGTTACCGCCTCCGGAGAGGCAGATTGGAGGAAGGGCCCGCAGTGGAGCAGGCTGGGGCCCAGCCACCACCGGAACCGGTGGCAATCCTCTGGGGGTTTCAGGGGATCCCCATGGACGTGGGTCCCCTGAAAAGGACAGAACCCGCTCGGGCAACTTTTGCTGGACTGGGGTCAAGGGGTGCTGCCCGTTTGCTTAGGGGCAGCATCAGGGCCAGGTTGCTTGGGTGGGAGAGAGTGGAAGCTGTAACCGTTATTAACGTTTAAGTAAGAGTACCTCCCGATGTGGGAAGATGTTATTATAAATGTAACCTGTTTTACCGTTTTCATATTTTTCCAGTTCGTGAAAATAAAACCGGTGATGGACGGGCAGCCCGCGGACGGTCTGCATTTTACTAAGGGGGAATGTGGCGCCCTGGACAAGCCAGGTCGTCACAGGTACTACACCAACACAACCCACACTCCCGGTCAGGCACACTGAAGTCAGACAAAAATCCTTGTTGTCTCCCTCCAGGGGCTGATGTTCACACTAGGGGGTGGGCCAGGCGGTTGGTCACGCCCACCGAGGAGTTCACAGTCCTGGAGGCGGGAAAAGGAGTAGTTGAGAGATTAGTTTGGGAAGTGAGAGTGGAAGCAAGGAAAGTGGCAGTAGAGCAGACTGAAGTTGGTCCGGGTGTGTGGCCCAGACGGAACAGCAAGGTTGGCAGACGGTGGTGACCGTCTGCAGGAGAGGCCTATCGGAGCCAACCGTAAGGACCGTGGACGGGCGGTGGCCCAGCGGTACCGGACCGGTACGCAAAGAGAAGCCAGCACCATCCGGCAGGGGCTTACGGACCCCGCCAAGGCTAGGAGTCGCCGTGAATTTGCCAAATCCGTTAGCGAAGGGAACCTCCTGGGTTTCCCAGCAGCCAAGTCCCAACAGAAGGCAACAGTCCAATCGAGAGAGGGAAACACAGTCACCGCCAAGGATACAGTTCCCAGGGCCAGAGCCTGCAGGCAAAAGGGGCTCCTTCGGCAATCTTCAAAGCTGGGGAGCAGGTTACCGGTGGGAACCCATTGGAACCGTTACACTACACCGGTGGAGGGAAAGGCAGTCACCACCAACCTGCCGGGAAACACAACACCGCAGCCGTCTGTGGGACCCGTCCATCCAGCCGTTTGTTTCATCAGAGACTCTGTGTACATCATTGGGCTGAGTGAGTACCACCGTGCCGTGCGGCACAGCGCTGCCCCCGCGACCCTGCACCTCGCCAGGCCCCGTAACCCGCCTGCCATCCATCCCTACCCCATCACCAGGCCCCGGGACAACCAACCCCCTACCCACGGAGGGGAGAACTAACATCCAGGCTGCTGCCTGTCATCGCTCCCGGGATCCCCGTCCAGAGCAGCGGTGGTGTCACCAATCTCACCACAACCGTGGGTGGCGTCACGGACAATAATTCCCCCAAAACCATCCCCCCTTTCACTCACGGGCGAGGAACGCGCTCGAGTCCCCGGGATCCGGCCCACCGCTCGAGCCACCGCCGAGCAGCAGCAGCAGCCGGACCCGAGCAGTGGGAGAGCGCAGCGTCCCCTCTTCCGCCCGCGACATGACATCCAGCAACAACTCGGCCCCTGCTGTGAGGTCGTTGGTTGTTGCTGAATGTCCTGGGCCATTATTTAGCTGTTGCTCCCCTGCTGTGAAGCACACATCGCTGTGTGTGACAGCGACAGAGCAACAACTGAATGTGCAGGCCGCAGGAGCCGGCTTCTGCGGACGCTGGTAACCACGGTAAACATCGGGTAACCAAGAAGTCCTTACCTTGGTTACCCGATATTTACCTTCGTTACCAGCGTCCGCCGCTCTCAGCTGTCAGTGCCGGCTCCTGCTCTGTGCACATGTAGCTGCAGTACACATCAGGTAATTAAGCCTATGTGTTCTGTAGCTAGGAGAGCAGGGAGCCAGCGCTAAGCAGTGTGCACGGCTCCCTGCTCTCTGCACATGTAGCTGGAGTACACATCGGGTAATTAATCCAATGTGTACTGTGGCTAGGTGTGCAGGGAGCCAGCGCTAAGCGGTGTGCGCTGGTAACCAAGGTAAATATCGGGTTGGTTACCCGATATTTACCTTAGTTACCAAGCGCAGCATGCTTCCACGACGCTCCAGAGATCCCTGCCAGGTCAGGTTGCTGGTGGGATCGCAGGAGAATCGCTTAGGCGGGCTTTGCTGCGATGTCGCACGCGATAGTCCCCGCCCCGTCGCAGGTACGATATCGTGTGATAGCTGGCGTAGCGAAAATTATCGCTACGCCAGCTTCACATGCACTCACCTGCCCTGCGACTGTTGCTCTGGCCGGCGACCCGCCTCCTTCCTAGGGGGGCGGGTCGTGCGGTGTCATAGCGACGTCACACGGCAGGCGGCCAATAGCGGCGGAGGGGCGGAGATGAGCAGGATGTAAACATCCCGCCCACCTCCGTCCTTCCGCATAGCCGCCGGCGGCAGGTAAGGAGATGTTCCTCGCTCCTGCGGCTTCATACACAGCGAGGGCGGCTTTGCACGTTGCGACATCGCACGTGCGATGTCGGTGGGGTCAAATCGAAAGTGACGCACATCCGGCGTCACTTGCGACATCGTACTGTGTAAATGCTAGATGATACGATTAACGAGCGCAAAAACGTCGTTATCGTATCATCGTTGCATTCACCGACATTTCCATAATGCCGGTGCCGCGACAGGTACGATGTTGTTCCTCGTTCCTGCGGCAGCACACATCGCTGTGTATGAAGTCGCAGGAGCGAGGAACATCTCCTTATCTGCCGCCGGCGGCTATGCGGAAGGAAGGAGGTGGGCGGGATGTTTACATCCTGCTCATCTCCGCCCCTCCGCCGCTATTGGCCGCCTGCCGTGTGACGTCGCTATGACGCCGCACGACCCGCCCCCTTAGGAAGGAGGCGGGTCGCCAGCCAGAGCGACGGTCGCAGGGCAGGTGAGTGCATATGAAGCTGGCGTAGCGATAATTTTCGCTACGCCAGCTATCACACGATATCGTACCTGCGACGGGGGCGGGGACTATCGCGTGCGACATCGCAGCATCGGCTTGCGATGTCGCAACGTGCAAAGCCCGCCTAAGTGTGACATCTCACCAGCGACTTCCTAGCAACTTACCAGCGATCCCTATCAGGTTGTATCGTTGTTGGGATCGCTGGTAAGTTGTTTAGTGTGACTGGGACTTAAGCCTGGAATAAATATTATCTATCTTAAGGAATCGCCCCTTGTGGGGGCAGCACTGGTCTCTGATTTTGCTACACGCTGGCTATTCTACTTACAGTGCACACTGACAGTGCTCTCTCTCTTTTACTGGCTTGTTACTTCTGATCAGCGCTTGTCGAACAAGTGCACTGTCATTGTGCATATGCCAACCAACACATGTTCAGTAGAGCAGGGACTAGCCCAGCCCAAAAATCACATCATCAATGACGTTTTACTTCAGGGAGGGGGCAGAGGCTGCTGGAGTGACCGAAACCTCTGCCCCCTGATGGTGTTCTGTTTGATTTATTAACTCAACCCTCACCCATCCAACCTAGCCCTAACACTTGAAGAAAATGTATAAAAAAGTAAAATTTATAACGAAAGTGTTTTTGTTTTTTTTAATGATTTTTTACAGGGGACACTTTTTTGAATTTGGGATAGCTCTCGCAGCAGGTCCCTGTCTCATCTCTTACAAAATTACATGTGAAAGAAGAGCGTCAGAGAGCTGCAGGAGAGATTAGAGCGCAGTGCAGCACATGTACATGTTGCGGGCGGGGAGGAGGGTGTCAGCACACCCCTTCTGCTCGGGTCCGGCGGCCGCCGCTGCTCAGTGGTGGCTCGAGCTGTGGGCCGGATCCCGGGGGGTTCTCGAGCGGCCCTCCTCGCTCGTGAGTGAAAGGGGGTGTTTGGGTGTGGGGATTGTTTATTGTCCGTGACGCCACCCACGGTTGTGGTGATTTCACCACCGCTGCTCGATGTGGGGATCCCGGGAGTGATAGTGGGGGAGCAGCTAGTTGTTGTGTTGCCCCTCCGTGGGTAGGGGTTGGTGATCCCGGGGCCCGGTGATGAGATGGGAGATGCAGAGCCTGGTGGGCGCAGGGACGCGGGGGCAGCGCTGTGCCTTGCGGCACGGAGGTACTCACTCAGCCAGTAACCACGACACAGTTCTCGGTAAACAAACGGCTGGTTGGACGGGTCCCTCGGACGGTTCACGGTGCTGCGGTTCCCGGCAGTTGGCGGTGATGGTCACTCTCTTCCCTGCACCTATGTTACGTCTATTGGTAGCGATGGATTCCCACCGGTTACCCGCTCCCCGACTACAATCTGGGCCGGAGGAGCTCCACACTTTGCCCGCAGGCGCTGGCCCTGGGGAAACTGGTGCCTTGGCGGTGGCGGTGTCTCCCCTGTAATGGTTGAGCTGTTGCCTTCAATCGGGACTTGGTTGTTGGGGGATCTACGTCCCCTTCACTGACGGATTCGGCAAATTTGGCGACTCCTAGCCTTGCCGGGGTCCGAGAGGCCCCTGCCCTGGTGCTGACTGTCCTTTGCACGCTGCTCCAGACCGCCGGGTCACCACCCGTCCGCGGTCCTTCCAGGAACCTCCAAACAGTCCCACTCCAGACAATCTCCGCCGTCTGCTGACCTTGCTGTCTCTGTCCAGGCACACAGCCTCAGACCACTTCAGGCTGTACTAAACTGCCACTTTGCACTTTCTCTACTTTCACTTCTCTGTCACTTCAGCTTTCTTCTTCAGCTCCACTACACTTCACTTCCTTCCACTTCCTCCACCCTGGCTGAACTCCTCTCTAGCCCTCAGCTAGACTTCCATTCTCTTCAAACTCCACACTCTATCTGCCTGCTTCTTCCTGCCTCCAGGGCTGTGAACTCCTTGGTGGGTGGACACCAACCGCCTGGCTCCACCCCCTGGTGTGGACACTAGCCCCTGGAGGAAGGCAACAAGGATTTCTGGTAAGGCTGGTTTCACACTACGTTTATTTAACATCCGTCCATAACGTTTTTTTAGCGGAAAAACGGATCCAGTGCAAATGCGTTTTCATTTCAATGCATTTGCAATGGACTCGCGTTAACATGCGTTCACCTGCCTTTGCGTGCGTTATAGTGAGGATCCAGCGACTTGCAGTTTTTTAACATCTTTCAAAAACGCTACTTGTAGCGTTTTTGAGCTGCGTCCAAATACTGCAAATTGCTGGATCCTGACTAAACAGCACGCAAACGCAGGTGAACGCTGGCATGCTGATAGACAGGATCCTGCTTGCTCTACTGAGCATGCCCAGAACCAGTCTCGTGTGATCTGTCTCTCTCTCCTCCTCTCTCCCCCTCCCTCTCTCTCTCTATCTCTGTCTTTCCCCTTTCCTCTCCCCCTCCCTCTCCCCCACCTGAGAGCTGCGGACACTCGTAACCAAGGTGAATATCGGGTAACCACTTCTCTTAGTTACCCGATGTTTACGTTGGTTACGTGTGCAGACAGCCCTGCTCCTAGCAGCTGCAGACACTCGTAACCAAGATAAATATCGGGTATCCAAGCCCGATGTTTACCTTGGTTACGAGCGTCTGCAGCTGTCAGAAGCCGGCTCCCAGTCTGGCACGTTTAGTTCCCCTCACTCCCGATCACATGACTCCAATGCCCGCCCCTAAACATCCAGTGACAGGATCCTGCAAAATAACAGATGCGTTTGCATGCGTTTTTTGCTGTAAAAGCAGGATCCGCTTTTGCAGCAAAAAAACGTTCCTGACGCATGTTAAAAAAACGTAGTGTGAAAGCCGCCTGAGGCCTGCGCCACACATCCGTGCCTCCGGTACGTTTTTGGCATTTTTTGCACGTACCGGAGACACGTGCTGATGTTGACATACTATTTTTAATCTAAAAAGCCTCACGTCAGTGTTTGCGCACGGAGCGTGTGTCCGTTCCGTGCGTACGTTTGTGCGTGTCGAAAAAGCGCTGACATGTCCGTTTTCCACCGGCATCACGTCCTCACGGATCCATTAAATCCTATGGGTCCGTGTTTACACGTACGTGATACGGATGGCCTCCGTATGCTATCCGTGTGGTCCGTGTCCGTGTTTTAATTAGAAAGTTTGTTACACTCTGAAATACTTTCAGGTGGCGTAGCTAACATATTTTTTTGCACAAAACTAACTGTGCATTTGCAGAAGGAGTGAGCAAGCAAGAAGTTGTAGTTCTGTGTATTGCAAGATCTATTTTGAGCAAACTTTCGTCTTCGAAATATAATAATGGCACCACGGGTGGACACGGAGAAACTTATAACAGCTGTCGAGACTCACCCACCATTATGGGATACACGTGTAGATGGTTACCATGACCGACTGACAGTTGATCGCCATTGGAATCAAGTAGCTGAGGAAGTGTACCCCAATAATGCATGGTCTAGATGTTCTCCTGCAAAGCGTGCTAAATATGGTAAGTTGTTGTATTTTTTTATAGTTATTTATTTAATATCTATATTTGGATTTGTTCATACTTTCAAACTGTGATTGTTTTGGCATAGTTATGTTGTCTTTTAGTGTAAATTCCTATGAGAAGAATTGGTCTATGTACTACTCAATATATTGAGTTCCTGTACACTTTTTTCATAGTATCACCAAACTTTCATCATTGTCAAAAATCGAAGTATACTTAAATTTGTAATCTGACTTGGAATTCTTCATGAATTTACTTAATTAACTGATTAAACTGTCATGTTTTTTAAAATTCCCTGTTGTATTAGTCTAAATTTAGTATCACACTTGAAAATGTTTTTTTTGTTTTTTTTTTAAAATAAAATTGTTTAAAATGACATGTCAATATCATTACCTACATGTATCAAATAATATTTCGAGTAATTTATAGCCAAATGTCATTGCAAAAACACCAAATTATAATTTAAATATAGATGACAATTACTTAAAATATAATTATTCAGAAATATTATTTGGTTATGTGTGAATGTCTAAACATGTTTTTGAATGATGAATATCTAAATAAATTATATTTCATCCTAAGTATTTGACCAACATAATTGTGTTAAATTGTATATTAAATTTCGCAAACATTATTTAAATTAATGTGTGCAGAATTATGGAGAATGTTGCAAGTGACATATTTGTAAATTTTCCACAGTTGACTTGGTAAAAAGGCGTTGGCGTTCAGCCCGTGATCAGTACCGAAGGGAGTACAACCCTATGCCATCCTCATCCAGCCAAGGCCGCAAACGCAGATATGTCTACTATGAACAAATAAGCTTCCTAGCACCCATCTTAGAAGTTACACAGTAAGTTTTTTTTTTTCAGAAAAAAAAAAAAACCCTGAAGATAATTGGACAAAGATAAATGTTAAGATTGTAATATGTTTTTTAATTTCTTATAGAACGGAGGATAATCTTGACGAATCAGATGATGAACCAACAGCAGGTCCCTCTGCTACAGCCACCTCAGCATCAGAACAAGAACCTGGCAGAGAAGACATTGAAATTCCTGAGACTCAACAAGATGCAGCAACTGAATCACATGAGGGTGGGACAGAGAGTGCACAAACCAACACCCAAGGCTCTTCAACGCAACAAACAACCACACCAGCTACACAAGCAACACAAACAAATGTACTTCCACGTTTTGCACCACAACCTCTACGTGCAAGAAGAATCCGCAGACCTGAGGAAATGAGATCCTTACCGGAAATAATTGACACACGCATTATTCACATAATGAACACTTTAATTCCAGAAACAGATGCCGAGCGTTTTTGTCGCTCTTTATCAACTAGCTTAACCAAAATACCTTCAGATAGGCAGGAACGTGTAAGAGCTGCTATGCTGACCCTACTGGCAGCTAGTCAGGCAGAACAGGAACCAGTGAGAGTGTATGAGGCCATAGAAAATTGGCGTACCATTATGCAACAACATACAGTCCCAAACACAACAGACAATCAAAATACAATTTCAACACAAACAACAATGGCAACTGTAATAGTAAATAATCCACTATTACAACAATCTGGACAACCTTCAATTGCTTCAAGTACGTTATTCCCAACACCAATTAGACAAGGGTATGTTGCAACCAATACTGGTGCCTTAAGCACAGTACAAAGTGCTACCTCTCAGCAACCCATGAACTATATGAATTTACAACCAACTCAAACTACTAGTTACTTTACTCAACCCACAAATATTGGTGGTTTACCTAATTTGTTTCCAGGTTCAACATACCCACAATCATTCATGATGCCTCATTATCCAATCTCAACTATGTTACCTACACCACACTTACAAACATCAGTCAACTATCCTCAAGGTCAACAACATACACACACACAATACCCAATTACCCATGTAGATCCACAGGTGTACTCAACCACAGGCAATGTGTTGGGACAAACCAGCATGCAACAGACTGTTCCACACACTACTGTAGCTAGTAATAGGAATGTTGTTCAGCAAACAACTGTTTCCATTCCTGAAAATACCATTTCTGAGGCCACACAAAACAACATACTCAGCAACACTCAGGTTACTTCACTAGAAGATCTTGTTGACTTGTGATGCACATTTTTGTTAATCTTAACAATCAAACCACAAATCTGATGAATGTGTCAAAATGTTAAAAAAGAGGGATTTCCAAAAATGTGCTAACTCAAAGTTGAAAAGATTTTAAAAACATGTGTGATTATACTTAGTGACGGATCACATATATGTTTTATGGCCTTTATTTTTGGAAATTTATTATCACATTTTTACCCAACCAATTTGATGGTTACATTATTTCTAATATTCTGAAAACACAGTTTACAATTTTTTGGTCTATGAGAATGTCCAACATGATAGCAACTTTATTGGCCGACATTTTTCAACATTGTAAGCAATGCACACATTTTCTTTACAATTACTCTTGTATGTAAAGTATATTTTGTATGTTATGAAGAAGACCATAAAAATTTACATTTAGAAAAATTTAACACAAGATGAACAATATGTACATTTTTAATGTGGATGTGAAAAACTAACATCCTTACTTTATGGATTAATATGCTTATTCTTAATAAAAAATTATGTTTTTGAAGAAAAGAAACATGTTTATTATTGATATTTATTAATAATATAGCATTTTTTCAATAGACGATTAACATTATTAATGTTGTAAGTTTAAAATAAGTTTCCTAACACATGATAGTAACACAGAAATGTACATACACATACATACAACATTCAGAAAACCATGTTGCTAACAGAAATGTCAGTTTATGATTAACGCATTTGCCCTTTAATACTAGTTTGATTTAAGCTCTTAGATGTTGAGAAAATTTAACCAAGTTCCTATAATTAAAAAAAAATTATATTTTTATCAACACAAAACCATCACAATCTTAACAATCATCACTATTATTAGTATCATCAAAACAATTAAAGTAATCAGTAAATAAATTTCTAATTTGTAAACCAGATGTCACGGAATTATGAGACATAGGTTCACCTGTGGGATTAACAACATGGTTTATCTGAAATTCATCATCCACATAAGTTCCTCCTTCATGTATCCGACAGTAATTGTGAAGCACTATGGTAGCCTTGAGTACAGATGTGACAAAGGTTGGCTGCAACTGAATCGTTGTCTGATAAATGCGCCATTTGTTAGCTAAAATACCAAATGCACACTCCACATAACGTCTTGCTTTAGTTAGCCGATTATTAAAGTACTGTTTCCTGTCATCAATGGATCTCCTTGGATATGGTCGCATAACATGTTTGGATAATGCAAATCCTGCATCTGCTACCATCACATATGGTGCCAACGGTCCAGATGTACCAGGTAGGGCAACTGGAGGGGGGATCAATAATGAATTTTCTTGCAGGCGTTGGGCTAATCTTGATGAACGGAAAATACGGGCATCTGAGGCACTACCATAGGCCCCAATGTCTGCATAAATAAATCGGTATTCTGTGTCAACCAATGCCAAAATAACAACGGAAAAAAACTTATGAAAATTGAAATAACGTGACCCAGAGTTTGGTGGCTTTTTTACTCTGAAATGCTTGCCATCCAAAGCTCCTATGCAGTTAGGAAAGTCAACAGAGTCCTTGAAGCCCTTAGAGATTTTCAACCAATCTTCTCTGTTTGGCTGAGGCATCATTTGTTCTTTTAAATGTTGCCATATCATGTCGCATGTGTGACGTACTATAACGGCAATGGTTGATCGCCCCAACAAAAAATCAAAATGTAAAGCACTAAAAGATTGACCAGTCGCCAAGAATCTATGAAAACAAGACAAACAATGATTTACAATTAACACTATGTTTTTTTAAATTAAAACAATCATAAGAAAACACAAACATTGAATCAAAAATGAGATTACATCAATAAAGATCAATTACACATTTCACTGTGAAAAATAACACATTTACACAAATTACAAAAATAACAAATATATTACCTCAGAGTCACCATAAATCTCTCCTCTGGGGAAATGGAAAGCCGCATCCAAGTGTCCTGATGTTGCAAATGAGGTCGTAAAATATTTAGTAAGTAATCAAAACTCTCAACTGACAACCGGCAGTATGAAAAAAACTTATCTGGGAAATTCCTTAACTCAAAAAATAAAGTATGGAAATGACCATGCATAGGCCGCATCATCATTAGTGGATGCACCCACAATCTGGTTCTTCTTACATTATCATAATGCAACATGTGCCGTCTAACGCCAAAACGACGAGATATAATCCAACATAAAAACACTAAGGCCTCCGTGGATAATGGCATTGCCACTATTTTGTCTCAACACATAGGTGCTCCAAGGCATAATACAAGCAGGAAACAGTTTATAGTTAACTTATATTTATGTCCTAATCACATACACCTATGTGTCATTTAATTCCAAGTAATCACCATTATCTCAATGTGTGAAACATGTGAAACACGCACAAAAAACGGACTGCACACGGAACACACACTGACGTATTTCACGCACAGGAAAACGCACACACGTACACACGTATGACACACGATATGCATACGGACACCACACGGAGGGGAAAAACGGACTGCAAATACGGAACACGGACACAAAAAACGGACTACACCAAACGTACGTTTTTTACACGTGAGTGTGGCAGAGGCCTTAGCTGGTGTACCTGCAGGGAATGTGGGGTGTGTGTGTTGTTGTGACCTGTGACCCCTGGCTTGCCCAGGGCGTCACATACAGTGGACGATTCAATACTGTTTTGTCATTCACGTTCCTGCCTATGCAGAGTGCAGCAGATGATGACAAACTCATTATTTGATAATGGTATAAGGAAAGAACATACAATTTGGCTACTGCATAGAATATGACACCTTGGGCAGTGGCCTGTGTACCTCTACCCTGATTTATACCACTTGGGGAAACCCACAGCAGAGATTAAAATAATGTCACCATCTTTCCATTTAACTAACCCATACCGGTAACCAGCTGAGATAGGACTCGATGCTCATTTTTCCGCGTATGTTTCCTAGCAGCCGGAGATCCCTGCCCATATCTACACTACCTATAAAAATAAGGAACGCAGCCAACCTGGAACCAGCGTTATTTACACACAAAAAAAGAAAACCCATGGCAAATAACGATAATGCATCAAATAGGAAGAAAGCAGGAGAAATTCCAACTCCTGTTTTCTCAGCTACAATAGAAGGTCTGTTTATTGTCTAAAACAAGTATATACACCCTCATCTAAAATTGTGGGTAATTAGGCTACTTTCACACATCCGGCTTGAGCCCTGCGGCTCAATCCGGCTGTGCAAGCTATGCAACGGATGCGGTGAAAACACCGCATCCTTTGCATAAGTTTTTCCCATGCGGCCCGCCCGGTTTTTGCCGCCTGCGGCATGCTACTGAGCATGCGCAGTGGCAAAAACCGCATGCGGCGGCCGGATGCGGTATTTGCCGCATCGCGCCGCATCCGGCCGCCATAGGCATGCATTGAGAGATGCGCCGCATCGGCCGAATGCGGCGCGATGCGGTTTTTTTTGCCGCACGAAAAAACGTGCCAGGCAACGTTCCATCCGGCCGCCGCATCGGCTAAATCTGCCGCATGCGGCAAAAACCGGATGGAACGCAAGGCCATGCAGCACAATGCGGCACTAATTAAAGTCTATGCAGGAAAATCGCAACCGGCAGCAAAAAAAAACGGTTGCGATTTTCATGCAAAGTGCCGGATTGTGCCGCAGAAGAAAAACCGGAGGTGTGAAAGTACCCTTACCAAGCAGTTTGTATGTCACTGAAGGAAGGTGTGGAAGCCAGGCCATAAGGGCTCTGCTCTTCTTTGCCCAAGACAGCCAGTGCTTGTAGACCACTTCAGGGAGTGTATGCGACATTTACTGTACTCTTCAGGACAGTGTCATTCACCCCAAAGCCGGTCACCATCGTAGAAGTAGTAGATAGACACAGTACACTGGAGAACTCTTGGCAAAATAACTGTAAATGTGGCGCCCTGGCCTAGTCAGGTCGCCACAAATAACATACAAACACCCCCCACCCCCATTACACAGGGACACCAGCCAAACAAAAATCCTTGTTGCCTCCCTCCAGTGTCTGATGTCCACACCAGGTGGGGCGGAGCCAAGCGGTTGGCCCCACCCACCAAGGAGTTCACAGGCCTGGAGGTGCGAAAAGTGACAGTTTTAGTGTTGGAGTTTGAGGAGTGAGGAGTAAGCACTTGGGTGTCTGGGTTTGTGGCCCAGGCACTGACATCAAGGTTGGCAGACGGTGGTGGCCGTCTGCAGGAGTGGTGGAGCAACGCGGAACCGTAGGACCGGGGTCGGGTGACGGCCCGCCGGTACCGACCGGGGAGCGAAGTGAAGCCAACACACACAGGCAGGGCCATCGGACCCCGACCAGGCTAGGAGCCGCCGTCAATAGTCAGATCCAAATGTGACTGGAACCCCAGGGGTTTCACAACAGCAAAAGTCCCGATTGAAGGCAACAGCCCACACCGTGAGGGTATACAGCTACCGCCTAAGGCTAGAGACCCAAGGGAATCCATAGTAGTCAGAAGAAGAACATCAAGGTGCAGGGAAAGACAGCCGCCATCACCTGTCCGGGGAGAAACACTGCAGCCGGCTGCGGGACCCGTCCATCCAGCCGTTTGGTTTACCGAGGACTTTGTACCTTTCTTGCTGAGTGAGTACACCCGTGTCATCCGGCACCGCGCCGCGCTGTCCCTGAAAACCTGCATCTCGCCAACCCTGCCTCCCCGTCACAACATCACCGGGCTCCGGGACCACCGACCCCTACCCACGGAGGGGGAAAACAACATCCCAGCTGCTCCTTACCATCGCTCCCGGGATCCCCGTCATCAGCAGCGGTGGTGCCTATCTTCACCACAACCCGTGGGTGGCGTCACGGACTAAATCCCCCAAACCAACCACCCCTTTCACTCACGGGCGAGGAGCGCCGCTCGAGTCCCTGGATCCGGCCACCGCTCGAGCCACCGAGCAGCAGCAGCAGCCGCAGCAGCGCCGGACCCGAGCATTAGCGAGAGCTCAGCAGCGACGGCGTCCTCCCCGCCCGCGACAACTTGGCGTCACGAACAGGATTGAACCCCTCTACTTACCAGTAGAAGTGCGCCTTGTAATCTCCGCCGGCGGTGTCCGGCTGAAAATTTTGAAGCGCCGCCATCTTGGCGCGAAAATCTCCCGCTCGAGCATCTTCTCCAAGCACGGAAGGCGCGAAAGCGAAGCCCCGCCCCCAACAAACGGAAGTGCTCAAGAGTACCAAGGGGGCGCGAGAGTGTGTCTGCCTGATGTAGTCGAGGCTATAAAAGCGGGGACGCCAGGACTCTGCAAACATAACCGGTTCCTGGAAGCAGCTTGCAACATGTCCGCACCATCAGAGAGGCCTGAATCTCCGGAGCCTGCCCCCGGGACGGCGGCTTGGCTGAACACCCAAGTGATGCTGTTGTGCTGCCGTAACCGGGTCCAAGTACGGGACCTGCTCGATCGCTGGACCGCTGAGATGGAGGAGCTGGCCGCGGTCGTGCGGGCGCATGAAATAGAGACCATGCTAGAGGAGCTGGTGAGAGACCCACACCCTTGCGTCCCTAGAGGACCGGCCGCTGCGGCTGAAAGATCCGGTCTACCCCTGACCCCAGCAGGGCCCGACCCATCGCCTGTGCTGACCGCCCATACGATCCCACCCAGATCACCGTCCCCGATGGAGGTGGCAGAGTCCGTGTTGCCCCGCCAGGGCCCGGAGGCCCGAGAGAAAGCCATCCCATCAACCGCTGGAGCGGGTAACATAGACGAACCGGTAGCAGACCTCCCCACCCCAGCCGATGACGGGTTACTTGCCACTGAAGAGCCACGAGTCTGGGCTCAGCTGGAAACCGTTACCGGCCTGCCAAGTCCCACCAGTGGTTCCCTGGAGTCAGAGAACAGCGGCTCGGGGGCTGACATGGAGCCTGTCTCGGAGGAGGAGGGAGTCTTCGGCCTGTATGACATGGAGGCCACTTACATCCCTCGGAGCGGAAATAATGGATACCGGACAGCTCTTCCTCGTCGCGCCTGCCGTGCGCTGGAGGGGCTGGAACCCGTGCTTCTGCACCTGGAGCCGGGTGAGGAGTACGAAAGTGAGCAGCAATGGCAGCGGTCGGCCGTTGCAAGCAGTTGTCCCCCGTTGGGACCCTCAGCAGTTTGATTGAATGACTTTAATGAACCGTGACCTTCATCTGATTATCTGTGTGATTATTCCACGCCGCGCTGTCCCTGCAACCCTGCACCTCGCCAACCCTGCCTCCCCGTCACATCACCATGCCCCGGGACCACCGACCCCTACCCACGGAGGGGGAAAACAACATCCCAGCTGCTCCTTACCATCGCTCCCGGGATCCCTGTCATCAGCAGCGGTGGTGCCTATCTTCACCATGACCCGTGGGTGGCGTCACGGACTAAATCCCCCAACCCAACCACCCCTTTCACTCACGGGTGAGGAGCGCCGCTCGAGTCCCCGGATCCGGCCCACCGCTCGAGCCACCGAGCAGCAGCAGCCGCAGCGGCGCCGGACCCAAGCGTTAGCGAGAGTGCAGCAGCGACGGCGTCCTCCCCGCCCACGACATAAATGTGTGGCGCCCCTGAGGCTTCAGTCGCTACAGAGTTATTGCATCTCAGCCAGAGGTGTAGTATCTCATTCCCGGGTAAGGAGGGGGTCACAAACCGGTATACACAAAACACAGAGACTCTCACTCAGCAACACACCATCTAACCATGGTAAGGGCCTAGTATCAGTCCGAGGTCAGGCTAGAGGGTGGAGTCTAGTTAGTGGGAGCAGCCTGTAGAAAGTCGGAGAGTCAAGAAGGAGACAAGACCTGTGCTCTGGAGCTGCTGCGGCCCAGGCACACAACAGAAAGGATCCCAGGGCCCACGGGAAGCGACTTACTACCGTGGCCTTGTTCCACATACGACATACCGGAATGGAGGGACTTGGCCACAGAAGGGGACCAGCCTCTCAACTGGTGGAGAACTTCAAGACTCAGCTAGCTAACCGGAGGCTGATGTTACTTCAAGTGCTGAAGCCAAATCCACACACAACCAGTGAAAAGGTGACCACATAAGGCAAAAGGGATAGAGCTTCAAGCCACCCTACAGGGTCCGTGGACACCGGCTTGAGGCTCAGTGTGTGCAGGCGCGGGACAGGCGGGAGAGGTCAGCGCAGGAAGACGACCAGGAAAGGGACACAGAAGGGTGTAACGGGTTGTGCCTCCGAACTATCCGGGATTGGCTGGAGCCCATCACAGCGGGTCCCGGCACTCCAAAAGCAGCATTTGTCTGGACGTGCTAACCTGGAACTCTGACTGTGAGTAAAAACTTTGTGACTGCATCCCTGTGTCGTTCGGTTATTCCCTGCACTGCCGACCCTGCACCTCGCCATCATAAACTACTACTCCCAACAGCCCTGGGGCCCAGCTCTACCTGTGGAGTGCTATTCCATCTCTGCTGCATCACCACCGACCCCAGGGAGGACCGAATGGCAGCAGCGGCACCTATCTTGCCGCATACCACAGGTGGAGTTGACGACATCTCTCCAGTAAATAATACCCACCATCAACATAAGCCATTTTTATTTGAGTGACACGGCCGGGGTCACGGAGCCGGGCCTCCGCCACCGCAGCGTCCCAGAAACAGAACCGCGGACCGGTAATGAGTAACCCCCAGGCCCGGTGCGGGCACGTCAAATGGCTTATTACTTCTTCCACCTTCACGACAGAGATGGCCACTCTTATACGGTTCTGCTGCCGCTGTTTCACCAGGTACTCTGTCTGGGCTATCCCGCAGACTGGGACCTAGTCCTCCAGCTGCTGGGCCTATGCCTCTGCTTCTCCCTTGTTCTTCTCTCCATGGCTATCTGTAGTCCTCTCACTGTCTCGGACAGCTTTTAGCCTCTCGACTTCCTTAGGCCCATCCCAAGGTACTCTTATTCTGGACATCTGTCTAGTCCCTGGAGTCTTCTAAGCCCGTCCCAAGGTGAGCCGTAAGCTCCACACCCTTAGAGGATACTTTCGGGTTCCCCAACGGACCCAAGTTACAAGGTCATGTTTTTACTCCGAAAACCCCAATGCAGAACTGACTCCCTAGAGACCCATCTTTTTATCCAACTCGCCACCTGTCACTCCTCCCACATTTGTTCCTTGGGAACCTTGCTTCACTGCTACATCTACTCACTATCAAAGTCTATCTACGTATCATTCTTATACCCTACATTACACTGTTAACATATTAATAGCACATAACAGGTCCCACTTCATATTACCATATACACAGTTATTACAGCTACAGCATAATATACTTACAATTGACTTTACCAGGCCTCAGCGCTAGGCAGTGCCGGCTGCTGCACAGTGTTGGCTCTGCTACATCGGGGAACCGCATCCTTCCGCAGTAGCACAGTCCACATAAAACACACTTTGCATAATACACATAAAACAGCCTAAACTCAGTAGGAGTGGGGGCAACACAACCACCTCCTAGATGAAGATTAACATGAAGACTATTTCTCTGACATTATTAGTTTCTAGCAATAGAATATGCATCAAATAAGGGAAAACTGAAGGAAAAATGCTATTAAACTGCAGATATGGGGTTAATCTGCAGGTTAGTATCATTCTGAACTTGCCCGGTGCCTGCACATTAAACCCCGCTGCCAGGAATAAATTAACTTTAGTCCTCCCTGCAGCATTCCGGTTTCAGTCATGGGGGCGGCACCGGCGTGGGTTCAGTCCCCGCTCTGTGTATGGATAGCGGCGGCTGTAACAACTCTGCACTTAACGACAGCTTCCTCTAATGCTGAGTGGCTGTCAATCAGTGCAGGCGGCGATTACAGCTGCTGCTCTCCATACACAGAGCGGTGGCTGAACCTGTGATGGTGCCACCCCTGTGACTGAAGCTGGAACGCTGCCTGGAGGAATAAAGTTAATTTCCTCCAGGCAGCAAGGTTTAATGTGCAGGCCCCGGGCAGGTTCAGAATGATATTAACCTGCACATTAACGCCATATCTGCAGGTTAGCATTTTTTTACGTGACAAGTTCCCTTTCAATCAAGTTTTTGTGCTCAATGTATAATTTTTGGCAGTGGTTTTTTTTCACATATTGCAATCTTTATTACAAATATAAAATAGAAATGTTGCAATTTTCACACTGGCTAATCTAACTTTCTGCTGTTTCAGGAAATTCACACGTACATTAGCAGCAATAGACTGACTCTGACCCTATCTTTTGTATTGAAGCATCTAATGAGCATGTGCAACAGTCATTGTGAAGGAAGGAAGAGCAGAGGGAGCTATGACATCGCCTATAGGGATTACCGGATCCTGTGTTATCAGCTGTGTTTCGAGATGTTACCCGTCTTTGTAATCCTGCCTCTGATGATAATGAAACTGCTGTAAACTCTTCCTGAAAGAATAGAAAGTATAAATCTAAAAATGCCCCAATGAACAGTGAATATTGTGTTGAATATGGATCTGGGAAACTCCAGTTCTCCGATGCTACAGAGGTGAAGCTACCACTATTTGTAGCATGGAGAAGAGCACACAACGGGCCAGAGCGCAACTATGCCATCAGCGCAAACAGTCAATTTTTAGGATTGCGCTACCCCTTGACAAGCAGAAAACCGTGAGGCAGGGGAGCGATGTGCTCCTGAAGATTAATCTTGAGAACAATCCCTTTAAAGGTTGATAATGTATAAGCCATACACCCACAGAATAAGAAATACCTGTCCTCCCTGGGTGAAACCTTTTCACTATGCAATAGCTTTGGCTCGCAGCCCAGGAAGTGTAATGAAGTCCTCACAAGCAGCTTGTATTCTCCATGTTTGACAAGTACTTGTTGTTGTGCCCTTAGTAATAGCAGTGATAACAAACCTTAGTCTGAATATTTCTATTACCATGAGTGACTCACCCAAATGCAGGTGTTATATAAGGGATTTATTGCAAAAGTATTAACCCCTACATGACAAAGAATATATTGGTATGTCCTATATCAGCTGTGTGTGTGGTACGGGCTCAGGAGCTGAGCCTACTCTATATATAGCAGGTGCCAACTGTGGAATACAGAGGGCACCTGCCTCTCACAGCAGGGGCCGAAGTCGGCTTCTTACTTCTCTTTAACCAAAAAAATGCCACTGTCAATCTATAGGGACATTTAAGGGTAAGTGCAAATATATCTTTTTCACGCAGTTTCAGCGTAGAATTTGCCTGAAAAAGCACCACATAAAATGAACATAATGCATATCAATATAAAAATGACACTGCACTACACATTTTCCATCTTATATCACTTATTTTAACTGCTTAGGCTAAGTTCACATTTCCGTTGTTTTGTATCAGTCACATGCGTCGCTTGACGCATGTGACTGATGCGCTGTTCAACGCTGTACAACGGATGACAAAGAACAGAATTCTTTGTCGGATTCCGTTGTGTGCGTGGGGCGGAGTTCAGGGGGGGGGAGCTGAGCGGGGCCGTGGCACTGAGGACGTCAGTGCCGCAGGGACTGCAGGACAGGTGAGTGTGTGTGTGTGTCTCTGTGTGTGTGTGTGTGTGTGTGTGTGTGTATACACATGCTGAATGCGGGAGGGGGCGGAGCCGAGCGGGGGGCGGGGCCAGGCGCTGAGGATGTCAGTGGCAGTGCTGCGGTCTGCATGGCTGGGGACAGGTGAGTGTATGTGTGTGTGTGTGTGCGCATGTATGTATGTATGTATGTATGTATGTATGTATGTATGTGTGTGCACATGCAAAGTGCGGGAGGGGGCGGAGCCAAGCAGGGGGCGGGGCCAGGCGCTGAGGATGTCAGTGGCAGTGCTGCGGTCTGCATGGCTGGGGACAGGTGAGTGTATGTGTGTGTGAGTGAGTGTGTGTACACACATGTGCGGGAGGGGGCGGGGCCGAGCGGGGAAGTGTCGGCCTCCCTGCACACGTAACCAGACTAAATATCGGGTAGCAAAGCACCCGATGTTTACCTTGGTTACCCGATATTTACCTTGGTTACGGGCCTACTCCGCTTAGCGCTGGCTCCTTGCACTGTAACCAGGGTAAATATGGGGTAACCAATCAAAGCTGGTGACGTGTGCAGGGAGCCAGAGAGCATGCGCAGCGAAATCCGACGGATCTCGCTGCTCAAAAAACGTTACATGCTGCGTTCCTCCCGCCCGGCTGTCAGTCGTTCCACGACTGATCAGTCGGGCGGAGGGTGCAATGCAGCATCATTAGTTACAATCCGCTGCTCATACAAGTCTATGGGAGCAACGGAATCCGCTAAACGGATTCCGTTGTTTACAAGAGCAGCGGATTGTGACTGATACATTTTAGCGGAAATGTGAACTTAGCCTTAAACGGAATCTGTCAGCAGGTTTTTGCTATGTAATCTGAAAACAGCATGTTGTAGGGGGTAACACACAGATTTCAGTGACGTGTCTCTTATCCCACTGTGTTATTGTTTACTTGTAATGTTTGTTTTAGCTTTAGTTGATTATTATTTATGGACTAGGTCACCTAGTCTGCCACGCCCTTGCTGTGATTAGCAGCTCACTGTCTAGACATTGTACATACAGAGCCTAGTGTGGGAGTGTGAAGCTTTCTCAGCTCTGCTGCATTGCTAAATCTAAAAACTCTGATTGTGTGAGAACCACTGCACCCACTAAACTAAATGATACACCATTGGATTCAGGGTCTCTTTGCCTACATGGTGCTATTATATGAGGTAGCAAAAACCAGCAGACAAATTCTGTTTAAGGCTTCGGAAAACGTGAATTCTTTGGATGCCTACCACTCAGAGGCTGCCCGCTCTATACTTCATTGTATACAGTAGGAGACGTTGGTGACAAAGCCACCACAAGAATGTCGGCAAAACGACTGATGATGCCTCTTCATGAAACGACCGTAGCTGCGCCTGGGAAAATTAATCAGCTTAGCAGGTGTCCAATAGATGCGCTGTGCACATAGCCTAAACGGCACTGTTTTGTGGAGCAGCCGTTTCAGCATCCATGAGAGGGAGTCATAGGAGATTAGCAATTTCACAATATACAGTGTGTCCACCCATATCCTGTCCACCGCCATTAACTTGAGAACAGCGGCAGCTATAGGCATAGAAGTGGTGTCTAGGTATAGTAAAACAGCCATCGATATGCAATGAAACCCCCTATAGCGCCACCTGGTGGAAAACAATGGAGTTAGCATTTTTATCTCGAAAATGGAACGAGATAGAGAAAAAAGTGAATTACAAAGTTGTAGGGCATCATCAATTCAATATGAATCGACACCTTGCATACAGAAATGCTATGATTAGAACGTGTAAAACTCACAAGGCTGCAGACGTGAAGCGATACCTCATGGAGACCTTCCTACAAGTCATTGGGTATGGTGGCTGCATGGAGTGGCCTCCACGCTCACCTGACCAGACCCCATTGGACTTCTTTCTGTGAGGTCACATCAAACAGCAGGTGTATGCGACCCCTCCACCAACATTGCAGGACCTACGACGACGTATCACAGATGCTTGTGCAAACGTGTCACCTACCATATTGCACAACGTGCAGCAAGATACAGTATGCTGTGCAGAGGCCAGATGTGCATTGCAGCTGACGATAGCCACTATGAGCATCAAAGTTAAATGAGCGCCATATGCGTGACCAGTATTCAATGTTTTTTGGGGGTCATTAATTTCATATCATAGCATTTCTGAATGCAAGGTGTCGATTCGTATTGAATTGATGATGCCCTACAACTTTGTAATTCACTTTTTTTCTCTATCTCGTTCCGTTTTCGAGATAAAAATGCTAACTCCGTTGTTTTCCACCAGGTGGCGCTATAGGTGGTTTCATTGCATAGCGCATGGCTACTTTACTATACCTAGACACCACTTCTATGCCTATAGCTGCCGCCGTTCTCAAGCTAATGGCGGTGGACAGGATATGGGTGGACACACTGTAGATCAGTATATATGTAGTATTGCAGTATGAAGAAATAATGATCACAAGTTCTAGTCCTCAATAGTAATAAAACTGGTATAAGTATTAATTTAAAAAATATTATCTCCTTTTCCAAGTAAAAAAAACAAAGAAAAAGGAATAAAAAATGAAAATATAAAATTAATCAACCCTCATGGCAAAGACGTTGATCACTGGACCTTCCCAGCCCGCCAAAAATGCAATAAAAAGTGGGCAAAATATTATAGGAACCTCAAAATGGTATCAATAAAAACATCAGCTCACAATGAAAAAAAAAAAAGCCATCATATGGGTCCATTAGTGGAAAAATAAAAAAACTTTACAGTTCTCAGAAAAATAGAGGTACAAACCCCCCCTCAAAAAACATTTTTTTTTACAAAGTATTTAATTTTTCAGCCACTAAAATATAAAAATAACTCTAGAAGCATGGTATAGCCATAATTGCATTGAATCATGAATGCTGGAAAAATATAAATATGAAAAAAAACAATGGTGGAATTGCATTATGCGTAAAATACTGATTTTTTGAAAACCTACAGGCATTAGGTTCTTGTTCTCCTGTATGGTGACTATTATTGAAGATCATGGTTTCTCCACTTTCTGTTCAATACCCAGTATCAGTGCCATAAATCTGAAGATTATCACCTTTAGCAGCTTCAGGGCCGCCTTTAACCCTTTCACGACCGGCCGATTTTTCGCTTTCCGTTTTTTTTTTTCGCCATTCTTTTTCTGAGAGACGTAACTTTTTTATTTTTCAGTCAATATGGTCATGTGAGGGCTCATTTTTTGCGGAACGAGCTGTACTTTTAAATGAAACCATCAGTTTTACCATATTGTGTACTAGAAAATGGCAAAAAAATTCCAAATGCTGAAAAATTGCAAAAAAAGTGCGATAGCACTATGGTTTTTGAGATATTTTATTCACTGTGTTCACTATATGGTAAAACTGATGTGTGGGTGTGATGCCTCAGGTCAGTGCGAGTTCGTAGACACCAAACATGTATAGGTTTACTTTTATATAAGGGGTTAAAAAAAAATCGGAAGTTTGTCCGAAAAAAGTGGCGCACGTTTTACGCCATATTCCGTGACCCGTAGCGTTCTCATTTTTCGGGATCTTAGGCTCAATGACGGCTTATTTTTTGCGTCTCGAGCTGACGTTTTTAACGGTACCATTTTTGCGCAGATGCTACGTTTTGATCGCCTCTTATTGCATTTTGCGCAAAAGTTGTGGCGACAAAAAAACGTCGTTTTGGCGTTTGGAATTTTTTTGCCGCTACGCCGTTTACTGATCAGATTAATTGATTTTATATTTTGATAGATCGGGCGTTTCTGAACGCGGCGATACCAAATGTGTGTATATTTTTTATTTTTTTAACCCTTTAATTTTCAATGGGGCGAATGGGGGGTGATTTGAACTTTTAGGTTTTTTTGTTTTTTTTTAATTTTTTAAAACTTATTTTTTAACTTTTTTTTTTTATTTTACTAGTCCCCCTAGGGGGCTATTGCGATCAGCATTCCGATCGCTCTGCAGTATCTGCTGATCACAGCCACAAGGCTGTAAACAGCAGATACGCTGTCTTTCTCTTTTGCTGTGTCCCGGGCACAGCGAAAGTGAAACCAAGTCATGTGTAGTACAGGAGTCATCACATGACCCTGTGCTACCATGACAACTATCGGGAGTCACGTGATCGCGTCACGTGACTTCCGGTTTCGGGTGGTAAGTAAATGCTTACCGCAATCGCGCTTATAATGGCGCTGTCATGTATTGACAGCGCCATATAAGGGGTTAATCGGCACGAGCAGATAACGATTCTGCTCGTGCCTAGCAGGCACACATCTCAGCTGTGAAAATCAGCTGAGATGTGCGCCGATCGCAGCATGCTGCCGCCGGAGGACCGCGGGCAGTAACATTATGTCATTTAGGACGTAATTTTACTGCCCGCGGTCGTTAAGGGGTTAAGCGGGCTTTACACAAAACAACGATATCGCTAACGAGATGTCGTTGGGGGTCACGGAATTCGTGACACACATCCGGCCTCGTTAGTGACGTCGTTGCGTGTGAAACGCACGAACGACTGTTAACGATCAAAATTACTCACCTAATCATTGATCGTTGACACGTCGTTCTAATCCCGATTATCGCTGCTGTTGCAGTACGCAGGTTGTTTGTCGTTCCTGCGGCAGCACACATCGCTACGTGTGACACCGCAGGAACAAGAAACATCACCGCACCTGCAGCCGCCCGCAATGAGGAAGGAAGGAGGTGGGCGGGATATTCCACCCGCTCATCTCCGCACCTCCGCTTCTATTGGGCGGCCGCTTAGTGACGCCGCTGTGATGCCGAACGAACCGCCCCCTTAGAAAGGAGGCGGTTCACCGGCCACAGCGACGTCGCTAGGCAGGTAAGTCCGTGTGACGGGTGTTAGCGATGTTGTGCGCCACGTACAGCAATTTGCCTGTGACGCACAACTAACGGAGGCGGGTGTTTTCACCAGCGACATCGCTAGCGATATCGCTGTGTGTAAAGCCTGCTTTAGACTTTGATCGTTGCGGAGGTCCGGCCCCTATTCTGCAATAACATTACAGAAAGTCACTGCATTATAGCATAGCCACACATGATCAATTATCAGCAGGAGCGAGGATCCGGCTGTGAGAGACAGACGAATAGTGATGGGCAATCCCGAACTGTAAGGTTCGGGGTTTGTACCGACCACATAGTGATCGTGAACAGGATCCCGAACACGAGCTTTCCTGAGAAGCTCATATTACAGTTTGGGTCCAGTTCGGGGCCAGGGCCTGTAAAAAAAGCACATTATTAAAAAACATTATCATCATACTGTGAGACTGTGACCGGGGTTATCTATGACGGCCGGTATGTCTCGCCCCGGTTGTGCTCACTCCATGATAGGAAGTAAATCCACTACAGGGTTAATGCTGTTTCCCTACAGGCTTAAGGAAGGGTTAAATGGAAACAGGAAGGAGGGCAGGTGTGCCGGGTGTGAGGGAGTGATCACATCTCCCTGAGTTCTCTGCCGGAAAGGCACATATGTACTATTGTGGACTTTTTCTTTGGAATAAACCGTGTGCTGTGAACCTTGGTGCCTGGATCCCGTGTCTTCTGCAGCGCAGCCGACGACGCTACCTCACATATGGTGGAGAATCGGCGGGCATGACAGCCGGTGAGGTGTAGCATTCATCCCTGGTGACCCAGCTGCGCATGTCCTGGATTCGAGCGGCTATACTACAGCCCAAACCCGGCGACGCCATGGAGGACATAATAAAGCATTTGGCTCAGGCTAATGCACAGCAGCAACAGGCTAATGCACAGCAGCAACAGGCTAATGCACAGCAGCAACAGACCAATGCACACCTGCTCCAATCCTTGCAAGTGCAGGAAAAAAAATTCCAAGAACAGATGGAGCAGGCCAATGCACGTCAGCAGCAAGCCTTGCAATTGCAGGAAAAAAGGCACCAAGAACAGATGGTTCTCCTGGCCAAGTCGATCCGTGCCGGACCGGCAGCAACAACCCCGGGACCGGGTGACGACGGCAGCGTCCGGAAAGCGGTGAGACAAGCGTTGCAAAAGATGACCCCGGGTGATGATGTGGAAGCGTTCCTGGCGGTGTTTGAACGGGTGGCCGAACGGGAAAAGCTGCCGACCCCGCAGTGGGCTGAGGTATTGTCACCCTATCTGACGGGGGAACCCCAAAAAGCATACCTGGACCTCTGTACCGAGGACGCCATTGACTATGTGACCCTGAAAGCCGAAATACTGGCTCGGTTGGGGGTGAATAACTATGTACGGGCTCAGCGGGTAAATCAGTGGTTCTTTGAGGAAGCCAAACCCGTACGCTCCCAGGCCTATGACTTGTTACATCTTGTAAAAAAGTGGTTGCAGCCTGACACTCTGAGCCCGGCGCAAATGGTGGAAAGGGTAGTAGTGGATCGTTTTGTGCGCACTTTACCCGTCACCATTCAACGGTGGGTCGGACAGGGTGACCCGAGTACCCTGGACCAATTAGTGTCCCTGGTAGAGCGGCATGTGGCTACGCAGGACTTGATACGGGACACTGAGACTTTGCGTACCGCCCGTCGGTCCGGCCCCTCCAAGCCTAGGGCCAAGGACCCACCGCTGACACCGGTGCGGGAGTCCGCTACCGTCCCGTCTGAAGCCGCACCCTCCGTCCCTGAGGTCCGGAAAACTATGTACCCTAAACGACAACTCATCAAGGGGGTGTCCTTCCCTATTAGATGTTGGCGGTGCCAGCGGGTGGGACATATGGAAGCCCAGTGTCCACTCACCACGGAGCCCATGGATTGTGGGGTTACCCGGCGGGGTTCAATGTATGCTCAGGTGGTGTGTACCGCTGACCTGGTCTACCCAGAGACTGAGCCCCACTTGTGCCAAATTCAGGTGAATGGATGTCCGGTTACAGGCTTGTTGGATTCCGGAAGCTTAGTGACCCTTGTGCGATCAACCCTAAGGGCTAAAGTAAAGGCCACAGGACGTACCGTGGGGGTGGTTTGCATACATGGGGACCGCCGAGACTATCCCACGGGGATAGTCACCATCACAGCACCTTGCGGTCAGGTGCAACATGAGGTGGGACTTATTAATACTCTTCCCTATGATGTGATCCTAGGAAGGGATCTGCCCTATTTTTGGACTTTATGGAAGGGACCTCCTAAGTCCCCTCAGATATTGGTCAGTCCGGGACCTGAGCCCTACAATCCTGAATCCGGGACGCCTGCCATAGGGGTCCCCATGATAGGGACAGGATGTGAACCTGATAGGTCGCCCCTAGAGGTATTGGCAGGAGAGGCTGAGACGGTCGAGCCCATCCCGGAGTTGGAGGCGTCCCCGGATACGTTTGGGACAGCCCAACTCCAGGACCCTACATTAATACATGCCCGGAGTCGGGTGACAGTAGTTGACGGGGTGGCACAGCTGCCTGGTGCCCAGGTAAGATACCCCCATTTCGCTCTTAAGCAGGATTTACTCTACCGGGTAGATGAAATACGGGGCGTAGGGGTAGAGCAGTTGGTGGTGCCCCAGCCGTATCGCCGGCGGGTCCTCGACTTGGCTCATAAACACCTGATGAGTGGTCACCTAGGGGTCAAGAAAACGCAGGAGCGAATATTGCAAAGGTTCTATTGGCCCGGGGTCTTTGGGGAGGTAAAACGGTTCTGCGAAACCTGCCCGGAGTGTCAGCTTACCGCACCCCTGACCCACTTTCGCAGTCCGTTGGTACCGTTACCCATTATAGAAGTCCCTTTTGAACGGATAGGGATGGATCTGGTGGGGCCCCTCGTAAAGTCTGCTCGAGGGCACCAGCATATCCTAGTGATCGTTGACTATGCCACCCGGTATCCAGAGGCGATACCTCTCAGACATACTGCAGCCAAGCTTATAGCTCGGGAGTTGTTTGCTGTGTTCTGCCGGGTGGGGTTGCCCAAGGAGATCCTTACGGATCAGGGGACCCCATTCATGTCTAAAGTGACCAAAGAGCTATGCCGGCTACTCCAGATCAAGCAGTTGCGTACGTCTGTGTATCATCCTCAGACGGATGGTTTAGTGGAACGATTCAATAAAACCCTGAAAACCATGCTCAAAAGGGTGATTTCCAAAGACGGGAAAGACTGGGATATGATGCTTCCCTATTTGATGTTTGCCATACGAGAGGTGCCACAGGCATCCACGGGGTTTTCGCCTTTTGAATTGTTATACGGGCGACATCCCCGGGGATTGTTGGACCTGGCAAAAGAAACCTGGGAGCAGGAGCCCACCCCCCATAAAAGTGTGATTGAACACATTTTGGGTATGCAGAACCGCATAAGCGCGGTCATGCCAATTGTGAAGGAGCATTTACAGGAGGCTCAGGCCGCGCAAAGCAGCCGCTACAATAGACAAGCCACCGTGCGGACCTTTAATCCCGGGGATCGGGTGTTGGTATTGATTCCCACGGCGGAGAGTAAATTCCTGGCTTAGTGGCAAGGCCCCTACGAGATAAAGGAAAGAGTCGGGGTGGTTAACTATAAAGTATTGCAGCCCGGTAGGCGGAAACCTGAACAAATATACCATGTCAACCTATTAAAACCTTGGCAGGAACGGGAAAGCCTGATGGCTGTTTTTTCCCCACCTCCCTCCTCTTCGGGTCGTTCACATCCGGCTCCAGCGACCTCCGGAGAGGACGAACCGGAAGTAAGGATTGGAGAAGCCCTCACCAAGACACAGAGGCGAGAGGCCAGACGGTTGGTTCAGCAGAACCCCGATGTCTTCTCCGAGCTGCCCGGTAGGACCAGTCTGATACGACATGATATTGTCACCGAGCCCCACCTGAAGGTACGCCTGAAGTCATACCGAGTACCGGAGGCTCGACGACAAGCCATATCGGAGGAAGTAAAGACAATGTTACGCCTGGGGGTCATCGAAAAATCCCGGAGTGAATGGGCTAGTCCGATTGTCCTAATACCAAAACCCGATGGCTCCTTAAGGTTCTGCAATGACTTTAGGAGATTGAACGAAATATCCAAGTTTGATCTCTACCCCATGCCCCGGGTGGATGAGCTGATTGATAGGCTGGGACAGGCGCGATATTTTACCACGCTCGACCTGACCAAGGGGTACTGGCAGGTGCCACTAACGGAGTCCGCCAAGGAGAAAACCGCTTTTGTTACGCCGGAGGGTCTCTTCCACTATGTTGTCTTGCCTTTTGGGTTACATGGCGCTCCGGCCACGTTCCAGAGGTTGATGGACTTAGTGCTGGAACCCCACCAGGCGTATGCCTCAGCGTACCTTGATGACATCATTATTTACAGCTCTGATTGGCAGACCCACTTGGAACAGGTACAAGCGGTGGTGGACGCGCTTCGAACAGCCGGATTGACAGCCAATCCCAAGAAATGTGCGTTGGGACTCACGGAAGCCCGCTACTTGGGCTACGTAATAGGCCAAGGAGTGATTAAGCCCCAAGTTAACAAGGTTGAGGCGATCCATAAGTGGCCTAGACCCCTGACCACGAAGCAGGTTAGGGCCTTCCTGGGTATCGTGGGGTACTACAGGAGGTTTGTAAAAGATTTTGCGGGACTATCAGCCCCCTTGACGGACCTTCTCAAAGGCAAGAAGTCCGTCATGGTGCGCTGGACTCCGCAGGCCGAGGACTCCTTCCGGGCCCTGAAGGGGGTCCTGTGCGGACAGCCCGTTCTTGTAAACCCTGATTTCCGGAAGGAGTTCATAGTACAGACTGACGCCTCGGAGGTCGGCCTGGGGGCAGTGCTGTCTCAGGTGGTTCAGGGGGAGGAACACCCCGTCACCTTCTTAAGTAGGAAGCTCACCCCTCCCGAGCGGAATTATAGCGTAGTGGAGAAGGAGTGCCTGGCGATTAAGTGGGCCTTGGAGTCCCTACGCTATTACCTGCTGGGACGGCAGTTTCGCTTGGTGACGGATCACTCTCCACTGGTCTGGATGAGGTCCGCCAAGGAACGGAATGCCCGGGTTACCCGGTGGTTCCTTTCTCTGCAGAACTTCCGGTTTACGGTTGAACACCGGGCCGGTAGGTTGCAGGGCAACGCCGATGCCTTGTCCCGCGGCCCGTGTTTGATGGCAGGAGTTCAACCCCGCTCGCTTGAACTGAGGGGGGGGGTATGTGAGACTGTGACCGGGGTTATCTATGACGGCCGGTATGTCTCGCCCCGGTTGTGCTCACTCCATGATAGGAAGTAAATCCACTACAGGGTTAATGCTGTTTCCCTACAGGCTTAAGGAAGGGTTAAATGGAAACAGGAAGGAGGGCAGGTGTGCCGGGTGTGAGGGAGTGATCACATCTCCCTGAGTTCTCTGCCGGAAAGGCACATATGTACTATTGTGGACTTTTTCTTTGGAATAAACCGTGTGCTGTGAACCTTGGTGCCTGGATCCCGTGTCTTCTGCAGCGCAGCCGACGACGCTACCTCACAATACTTACAGGTCCCGCGATGAATCCTGCAGACTGTCTCCCGCCGCTTCTGCTTCCACGTCCGATCATTGCTGTGCCCCCCTGTAACCACCTCTGCCTAAAAGGTCCTTCCATGACGTCATAGCCATGTGACCAGTCTGCTGTGAATGTTGTACAGACATTGGCTTACAGACTGGTCCTATGACTATGACGTCATCGAAGGTCCTGTTAACTGAACTTTGACTGTCACTGTGCAAGTGTCGCATCGCATCACAATCTCCCGACAGGTATTTCCATTCAGCTGAGGCGCTCCTGTCCTGAGAGCATCAGGCCGTGCGGGGTGATGCAATGCAAAACGTAAGTGGAATCATACCCTCACTGTCAGGCTGCTGCTCATTCTGTACAGAGCGATGTAGCAGAGCTGACATGGCTCTCTCTGCTTTTCACTTTGTATAGACGCTGTCTGTACAGAGTGATGAAGCAGAGCTGACATTGCTCTCCCTGTGAACTACGTCGGATTTTTTTTTATAATAAAGATTGAGTCTCCAAATGTTTTTTTTTGCTTTATTTCTAATAAAAACATTTTTTCTATGTGTTGATTTTTTTTTTACTGTTTACTAGAAATTCATGGTATAATTAAAAAAAAAAAAAAAAAGCATGTGCTTCCACCGTATTTTAATTGCCAGTCAGATAAAACCAGGCAGCTGGGGGCTGGGATTCTCGGCAGCCCACAGCTGCCTCTGGAAATGGCGCATTGTTTCTTAGCGCCATTTCCAGGTGCTTTACTCGGCTCATCCAGCGGCCAAGGTGGTGGTAGCACGCTGGGTAATAAAGGGGTTAATACTAGCTTTGTATTCTCAGATGATACTAAGCCCGAAATTCATGGTGTCATGCCAAATTAGACATGGGCACCACGAATTTCTAATAAACAGTAAAAAAAAACAACACAACACATAGAAACATTTTTTTATTAGAAATAAAAAAAAACATTTAGAGGCTCCATCTTTATTATAAAAAACTCCTTAGTCTGACGTAGTCCACAGGTAGAGCAATATCAGCTCTGCTTCATCATTCTGTACAGAGCAAGAAGCAGGCTGACAGTGAGGGGATGATTCCACTTGCTCGCTCATCACTAGTTACAAGTACTGAGCACCAGAGCATGGTAGTGCTCGCTCATCACTAGATACGAGTACCGAGCACCCGAGCATGGTAGTGCCCGCTCATCACTAGTTACGAGTACTGAGCACCCGAGCATGGTAGTGCCTACTCATCACTAGTTACGAGTACCAAGCACCCGAGCATGGTAGTGCCCGCTGATCACTAGTTACGGGTACTGAGCACCAGAGCATGGTAGTGCCCGCTCATCACTAGTTACGAGTACTGAGCACCAGAGCATGATAGTGCCTACTCATCATTAGTTACGAGTACCAAGCACCCGAGCATGGTAGTGCCCGCTCATTACTAGTTACAAGTACTGAGCACCAGAGCATGGTAGTGCCTACTCATCATTAGTTATGAGTACCAAGCATCCGAGCATGGTAGTGCTCGCTCATCACTAGTTACGCGTACGGAGCCACCGAGCATGGTAGTGCCCGCTCATAACTAGTTACGAGTACAGAGCACCCGAGCATGGTAGTGCCCGCTCATCACTAGTTACTAGTACAGAGCACCCAAGCATGGTAGTGCCCGCTCATCACTAGTTACGAGTACAGAGCACCCAAGCATGGTAGTGCCCGCTCATCACTAGATACGAGTACAGAGCACCCGAGCATCGTAGTGCCCACTCATCACTAGTTACGAGTATGAGCACCCGAGCATGGTAGTGCCTACTCATCACTAGTTACGAGTACCAAACACCCGAGCATGGTAGTGCCTGCTCATCACTAATTACGGGTACTGAGCACCAGAGCATGGTAGTGCTCGCTCATCACTAGTTACGAGTACTGAGAACCAGAGCATGGTAGTGCCTACTCATCACTAGTTACGAGTACCAAGCACCCAAGCATGGTAGTGCTCGCTCATCACTAGTTACGAGTACTGAGCACCCGAGCATGGTAGTGCCCGCTCATCACTAGTTACTAGTACTGAGCACCCAAGCATGGTAGTGCCCGCTCATCACTAGTTACGAGTACAGAGTACCCAAGCATGGTAGTGCCCGCTCATCACTAGTTACGAGTACTGAGCACCCAAGCATGGTAGTGCCCGCTCATCACTAGTTACGACTACTAAGCACCCAAGCATGGTAGTGCTCGCTCATCACTAGTTACGAGTACTGAGCACCCAAGCATGGTAGTGCCCGCTCATCACTAGTTACGAGTACTGAGCACCCGAGCATGGTAGTGCCCGCTCATCACTAGTTACTAGTACTGAGCACCCAAGCATGGTAGTGGCCGCTCATCACCAGTTACGAGTACTGAGCACCCAAGCATGGTAGTGCCCGCTCATCACCAGTTACGAGTACTGAGCACCCAAGCATGGTAGTGCCCACTCTCACTAGTTACGAGTACTGAGCACCCAAGCATGGTACTCGTTCATCACCAATCTTTAAGTCATGAATTATGTAAAATATTATTATTTTTTTCTTTTTTACCTCCTCTAAATTTCATTTCCTAGTAGTTATTATTACAGCAGTGTAGGAAGTGGAACATCTTTGTATAATAAAGGGCTTCTTTCAACAACCTTGGTATTTCCAGTTCATCCAGTTCCAATGTCAAATTCTGGAATAACTGGTGGTGAGTCATTGGAAGTGCTCAGTTTGTGGATGCAGATTAGTTACAGACGAGAGCACAAACCTTTTAACCCTGATTGCATGAACATTAGAATAATTTCACTTTATTTCAACCAATAACCCATTATTATCATGTGTGACTTTTATTATCCTTTAATTCTCTATTAACATACAGTATATAATTACCTCAAAACTCTCATTACCCACTGTCTCCATACACAATAGACTATGATCAGCTGAACCTGTTGATATCAGCAGGACCTGCCAATGATGTGATGTCTATGGGCCCCTCCCGATATCAGCAAGACCTGCCAACAATCTCATGTCTATGGTCATCTCCCAATATCAGTAGGACATGCCAAGAACCTCATGTCTATGGTCCCCTCCCAATATCAGCAGGACCTGCCAAGAACCTCATGTCTATGGTCCCCTCCCAATATCAGCAGGACCTGCCAACAATCTCAAGTCTATGGTCCCCTCCCAATATCAGTAGGACATGCCAACAATCTCATGTCTATGGTCCCCTCACAATATCAGCAGGACCTGCCAACAACCTCATGTCTATGGGCCCCTCTCAATATAAGTAGGACCTGCCAACAATCTCATGTCTATGGTCCCCTCCCAATATCAGTAGGACCTGCCAACAATCTGATGTCTATGGTCCCCTCCTGATATCAGCAGGACCTGCTAACAATCTAACGTCTATTGGCTCCTCCAGATATCAGCAGGACCTGCCAACAATCTGATGTCTATAGACCCCTCCCGATATCAGTAGGACCTGCCAACAATCTGATGTCTATGGGCCCCTCCCAATTCTGTCCTGACAGATGATATTGGGGGAGAGAAGGTTTGGCATGTTGCCATTCCATCGGCCGATCCTTTGGTTCTCCTTGGAGATAAGCTGCTGCCAGACGAGTCTGAACATTCTTATCTATGGAGGAGTCGGGAGAGACAGCTGGCGGCTGAGCCATCATTACTTTCTCCTTTGACCAGTCACCAAGACTTTCTCCTTCCGGAGGAGAAATTCTAAATGGTGACATAAGCAGCAAGACTGCCAGGACCCAACAACCACCATTTTTCCCCCCCTAGAAAGACACAACACCGTTCTTTTATAAATTAAAATACTTTTATTTGAATTTTCCATTTTGGAGAGAGGCATGGGGAAAAAACCACTCTCATCTTTTGGCATAAAATTTGGTCGCAGCTTTTAACCAGGCATTAACTTGCCAACATCACGGGGTTCAGGCAAATGTACCGCCTTCCGGCCGTCCGGCGCGGGTATTTCACCACCACTTTTCCTACCCCTTCCGCTGCTGCGACTTAAAACACAGTAAACTCCAACAAACTTGGAAAACAAAAGGGAGGGAGGGTGGGAAACAGGTCCGGGTCCTGCAGCCGAGAGGCTGGAAGCTGGGCAGCCCGATGATATGTATCCAGGAGGCGGGGCTTAGGCCAGTCACACCACAGGAGGCGGGGGCGGCAGGTCAGTGTCTTTCCAGGGGGGAGAACTCTATTTAAACATGCAGAGGGGCCAGCAGTCAGGGGGCAGCATCTCAAGTTTCTGGCTGCAGTGCCCCTCAGACTGCCAGGACCCAACAACCACCATTTTTCCCCCCCTAGAAAGACACAACACCGTTCTTTTATAAATTAAAATACTTTTATTTGAATTTTCCATTTTGGAGAGAGGCATGGGGAAAAAACCACTCTCATCTTTTGGCATAAAATTTGGTCGCAGCTTTTAACCAGGCATTAACTTGCCAACATCACGGGGTTCAGGCAAATGTACCGCCTTCCGGCCGTCCGGCGCGGGTATTTCACCACCACTTTTCCTACCCCTTCCGCCAAGGAGCAGCACAGCGCCAGCAAGCTGCGACCCCACCCAAAAACTGAAATACCTGAGCCGTCCCAGGAATTTCCCCAACCACCATATCCACAACATCATCATTTGGGATGTACCCATCTGAGCTTAAGGACAGCCAAATATTGCCTTCCAGCTGGCGGTGCCAGACCAACAACCTTTTTTTTTTTTTTTTTTTTTTTTTTAAACACTTTATTAACAGCACAACTTGGGTAGGCCCTGATTGCACATGCGCCAGGAGAGATCCATATCACATTCTTCCTTAGCGCCTTGCCCCCTGGGCCAGAGGGTTACCTTCGGCCGGATCGTTGTAACACTCCGAACGAAAACAGGGAAACTTGTACCTCTGTGACCAGATAAGGGTAAGAGGCCTAGCTAAACGGCCTTGGACCAGATACTTGAAGCCTATGTGTATCACCAAGTCGGTTGGAGAAAAGAGAGCTCACGCAATCTTGATCGCCTCTGATAGACCCACAGCTGAGCCAAGCTCCGGCAACCTCTCCAATTACATCCACTGTAAAGGGAACCAAGGACCGACCACCAAGGCGAAGAGGCGAAGATCCGCTCTCCTCGCAGCCAACATATATGGAAGTAACCTCGGACCCAGTCACTAGGCCGACTTAGATCTGAAAGGAAAACACTGTCAGAACAGAGAATTCTCGTAACCATCAACGCCTCTTCTCTCCAAGGTGGTACTGGCAAAACCCAAAACCCCCTTTTTTTTTTTTTTTTTTTTTTATATATAGAAACAAATCACAATCATATAATTTTACATTAGCCCTGTACGCTGTTCTGAATCTTCTTACGTGCCTGATAAAAACCGATTTCAAAACCAACTCAGTCCTAACGTCCCTCATAATGCATTTCAATTGCAGTCACCAAATCCACTGAAACTGTGCTCATGTATGCTGGCCCCCGAAGCCTTGGAACACCCCAACTCTGGGAGAGTTCGTACCGGGTACCACGGCTGGCAAACACCGAAATAACCAGGAACCGTCGCATTACCGACCAAAACCAGCCCACAAAAAGGAGGACTAAATCCGTGACGCTAAATTGAAGGGCCGTCGTCGTGGGTAAAAACTGGTACCATCACACCCGCTCGCCTAATAGACATAACCGACACCGTCGGGACACCCGCCGAGTGATGGAAAAAGAGATCCAAAACATCAATGTATAGATTTGCAATGGGGCGAACAATCCAAAAACCCCCCTTTTTTTTTTTTTTTTTTTTTTTTTTTAAAACAATCTACGGCTAGAAAAGAATAGGCCTGCTGTGCTCCACTCACTTACCATAATCATCCAACCCTTCAATACCTTACACCCCACAAGACCCTCATCGCTTCAGTACCGTTCCACAATTTAAAAATGGGAAGACCGACCTCGTAACAGGTTGCTTGCAACCGAAAATGGTGCACATTCGTTGAATACTGCAGGGCGTGTATTACTAGAGGGTGGTTACTAGAGGTGGCTTGGAAAATCGTCACGCACATCAACCACCGGAGCAACACCCGCTGAATAACGTACCATAGAACCGTCAGGTCAATGCAAAATGGGGGCCCAGATCATAGGCCCAACTTCACCAAACACCCTACCATCTAGCTGAGAACTCCAAACCTTGATCCTGCTGGTGGGTTGAGTTACCAAAATACCTGAGATTGGGATTGCAATAAGGTGAGCGATACTAACCCGGAAACCAGATGCCTGTTTTGCCTTCAACCCTGCGTTGACCCATAAGCATTCCAAGCCACAAAAAACCTAATCAGCCTGATTACTTATTTGAGGAAGGAGCTGTAGTTGGTTAAGGCTTTTTACCCACCGGCATCGTCGGACCACTGGTCATTCTCCTATTTCCCAGTCCACCCCCCCTTTTGTTTAGCTGGAACCTAAATAGGGGGAAAAGCGCAATCAAAGTTAGGTTACCGGACCATGCCCCCCGGGCCCAGCATAAGGAGCATTTTTTTTTTTTTTTTATATATATATAACTATATAAACATATATTGCAAATAATCCCACACAGCTGGCCCTACAACGCCGGAATACTCCATCTACAAATCTGTCTGTTCCTGCTCTTGAAACTATTATGGCATGGCACGGTAGCTCAGTGGCTAGCTGCAGCCCTGGGGTCCTGGGCCCAAATCCCGCCAAGGCCACCATCCGCAAGGAGCCTGTACGTTCTCCCCGTGACTGCGTGGGTCTACTCCGGGCACTCTGGCCTCCTCCCCCACCCCAATAAACATACAGGTAGGGAATCCAGACCGTAAGCCCCAATGGGGACAGCGTCCCCAATCCATGCAAAGCACACGAAACTAAAAGTGAATTTATACCTTTTAGGATATTTATGTGGATGTAATTGTCCAGAAAATATTAGTGGGCATAATTATTATGCGAATAGCTAACCTTGCCGGTTTACCCATCTCACTTGTTTATTTTCGGTTCCTACGGTAAGGAAAACCAATTAAAACATACGTAATTAACCAAAGAGGGAAAATCTAGTAAAAAAGGCTGAAAATTACTTCTCTAAAAAAGAGAAGCAATTTTAGAAAACAATCAAGCCATGCAAATGTACAGAAATATACTTCTCACATTTCGATAAAACTATCTGTGACCAATATAGATCCCTTCTTTCAATTACAGCATTAAATTAGGGTGTATAACAGGGGGTTTAGATCCCGTGATCCCATCGTATTGTCACTAATCTATAAATCACTTGAAGGGTCAGTTAACCGGTGGCAACAAGATTATTACAAGGAATGGAGCCGCCTGTATTAAAATAAGGTTGAAAAAGTAAGATATGTTTAATTTTGGAAAGACGTCTCAGAGGAGATCTCATTTGTACCTCTTCCGACAAGCCTACAAGCTGCCGAAACCCTCCGTCTGATACAGCGCCGCACAATCAGCTCTGCCCTCATCTACTGTATCCTCACCTATCCCCTGTAGACTGTGAGCCCTCGCGGGCAGGGTCCTCTCTCCTCCTGTAGACTGTGAGCCCTCGCGGGCAGGGTCCTCTCTCCTCCTGTACCTGTCTGTGCCTTGTACGGTTTATGATTATTATACTGGTACGTATTATGTAAACCCCTTTCACATGTAAAACGCCATGAATTATATGGCGCTATAATAAATAATAATAATTTGTATAAATACCCTCGTGGTCAATATAAATAAACTGGCACCAGACTTAATCCTCCGAGATAGGGAAAGCTTCTTTACAGTTAGAGCGGGTAGATTGTGGAATGCTGTCTACAAGGGGTAGGAATGCTAGATACCATCACAGCTTTTACCAGAAAAAAGGGGGGAGGGCGATTCCCTCAGCACCAATAACATTGTTTGTTATAAATAACTTAGTGACAACATGTAGAGCTGGGCGGGACGCCTGTTACCTGTGACATCACGTTATCCTCCCTAGGGGGACTTATCCCACCCCGCATTCCCCATCAGGGTACTCACCTGGTGATTCAGGAAATGGCAAGACGACTGGATCTAGATCTACCCACGTAACGCCTGCTACGACGACGCTCACACCTATCCAAGGGTTAAGATGACAGACTCCGGACATGGTGGCTACCCATGCCAACGCTTGCTACCGTGACCCCTGCACATGACCGTACAACGCGATGGTCGGCACCGCACCCACCGTTGCCATAACATGCTGAAATCCACTGTGTGACAACGGGGAGGGGCTGTAAACAGTCACCATTGTATAATGTCAAATGGGGTGTGTTTTGGCCTGGGACTGTTCACTACCAGCCCCCCTCAATTTGAACAATGAAGTCCTAACAGAATCCCTTAACCCACCCGCTCACTGGGAGACCCACATGGTCCCTGGTTCATTCCCAGGCTAGCCCCCTTGGCATTCCCGGGGCATACAAACGGAGGGGAGGGGAAGTTCAGTGTGTGTGGGATGGGGTGATTTGAGCTCTTGCAGGTTAGTGCCTGCATACTACATTCCCCACTACAGTGCCTCCAACCTGCGCTGTGACAGGGACTGCACTGAGTCTGCACTTCAATTAGGCTGTGTGCGTAATTCATGCGTCCTGCGTCCCCTGCACAGTCTATGGAGACTGTGCAGAGGCCGTACGCATGTGGCATATTAGAACGCAGCGATTCAGCTGCTGCCCGAATCGCTGTGTTCTAAGAAGTGACATGTCACTTCTTCCGTGCGCTCTGCCGGCAGCTCCTGCTCTGTCTATGGCAGGAGCTGCAGGCAGAGCGCACGTTCTCCGCCGGCACCATGCGCCTCAGAACGCAGCTTTTCAGCTGCGCTCTGAAGCGCACCTTTTAGGTGCCGTGCAGAGCGCACACAGCCCTACCCTGCTCCTCATCAGTACTGGCGGCGGTGGCTGGGCGGCGGTGGCTGGGCGGCGGGTGGGCGGGGCCAAAGACAAAAAGCGCGAAGCGCTCTTTTTCAAACTTAATGGCGGCTCAAGCTGACCGGCGGGCGGGTAGTTCCCTCAGAACGCCGCTCGCCGGCGCACATAGCTTGAGCCTCAGCATGGAGGGAGCCGCTCACAGCTAAAAGCGCCGTGAGCAGGACGCTTTCCTCCATGCTGATTTTAGGGGAGGATGGAGGGAGGGAGTAAAGGGTGTTTAAATAATGACGAGCACAAGCGGACCAGCGGGCGGGTAGTTCCCTTAGAACGCCGCGCTCACCGGCACACATCGCTTGTGCCTCAGCAGAGAGGGAGCCGCTCACAGCTAACAGCGCTGTGAGCTGAAACGCTTACCTCCCTGCTGATAGCTCTCTTACCGCCTCCAGGAGCGGGTCCCTGTGTCCGGCTGCCCAAACAGGTCCGGGTCCTGCAGCCGAGAGGCTGGAAGCTGGGCAGCACGATGATATGTATCCAGGAGGCGGGGCTTAGGCCAGTCACACCACAGGAGGCGGGGGCGGCAGGTCAGTGTCTTTCCAGGGGGGAGAACTCTATTTAAACATGCAGAGGGGCCAGCAGTCAGGGGGCAGCATCTCAAGTTTCTGGCTGCAGTGCCCCTCATGAAGCACATGCTTGATACTTTCTCAAAAACACATTTTACGCTCTTGGCTCTCAACATAACATTGTATATCTCCATCATATATACTGTATTTTTTGGATTATAAAGTGCACTTTTCCTCCTAAAAATTTGGGGCTGTGGCTGCTGTGCTGCTGGTGGTGAGGCAGGGGCCATCCTGAAAATGTTGGCATTGTGGGCCTCAAATAATGGCGCCCGGAGTCTGCGCATGTGCACATGGACCTCTTGGCTCAAGATCTCACCTACACACGCGCTGCCTCCCGCCCATTGATCTCCCAGCAGCAGATTTAAGGAAAATGGCGCCGATAGCTCTATCTGCGCACGTACAGACTACGGGCGCCATTTCTTTGAAGCCCGCACCACCGACAGTTTCTGGATGTTGCCTACCTCACAATGCCTGCAGTCAGCATCTGAGATGCCCACCGAACCGCCCGCAGCATCGTCCTGTTCCACCCCAAAGCCCCTGGCTCCTGTGATAAAACAGACCCCATTTTGTTTTTACCATTTTTGTTTCTCTAAATTTGGGGTGCATCTTATAAAATGAAAAATATGGTGTGCATATATATATATATATATCATCAGATGAACATTGTACAATTACCGTATAGCCTTCATTCTAATACATGTACAATAAAATTACAATTATAAGAGGATTCCTCCATCAAAAAATACATTTTTTTAAATCATAGCAATGGGCTGGGGGGGGGGCTCAATAACCATGGGTCTCCCCAGCCTCAAAAAATACCAGCCCCAGCTGTTGGGCTTTATCATGGCTGGGTATCAAAATTGGGGGGGGGGACCGTGTGTCGTTTTTTTTAATAATCTATCTAAATAATTAAAAAAAAAAAGCTGCATGCGGTTCCTCCTATTTTTATATACATCCAAGATAAGTACACTGCTGGGGGCTGCACCCTGTAGCCATATGCTTTATCTGTGCTGGATATCATAATATAGGGGAGCATACTCCAATTTTTTTATTTATTTTTACTGTTTACTGAACGATATAGACACGCAGACAGTGCCTATGATTATAAGCGTCAGATTCTGTCACTCAGCATGGGGGCGCGTCTGACTGCAACCAATCATAGGCGCCAGTGGCATGGAAAGCCGTGCATATGCATGAGGCTGATAAGCGGCCCCGGAAGTGAATGGGCAACCGCTGAAGCAGTTACAGCCACGCCAGTTACTTGGTAAGTATTAAGCACTTGCTTCATTCTTATTTTCTTTCTTTTTTTTTATTTCACGAGTTTCCAGATCAGGATCAATGCCCGGAATTCTCTGAGAATTGCGGGACTGTGTCCGGCACTTGGGTACATTTGAGACCGTGTGGCTCCGGACTTTTACACTCTGGATCCACACATCACTAGTTATCAGTCATTGTACAGGAGGGGAGGAGGTGAGCTGTGATATCAACTGTTGGCAATAGTGAATCCTATTATCTACTGTATATATTGGTGTTATCAGTCATTGCACAGGAGGAGGAGGAGGTGAGCTGTGACATCAACTATTGGAAATGGTGAATCCTGTTATCTACTGTATATAGAGCTGTTATCAGTCATTGTACAGGGGAAGGAGGAGGTGAGCTGTGATATCAACTATTGGAAATAGTGAATGCTATTATCTACTGTATATAGAGGTTTTATCATCATTGAACAGGAGGAGGAAGTGAGCTGTGACATCAACTTTTGGAAATGGTGAATCCTATTATCTACTGTATATATAGCTGTTATCAGTCATCATACTGGGGAAGGAAGGAGGAGGTGAGCTGTGACATCAACTATTTGAAATAGTGAATCCTATTATATACTGTATATAATGGTGTTATCAGTCATTGCACAGGAGGAGGTGAGCTGTGACATCAACTATTGGAAATAGTGAATCCTGTTATCTACTGTATATAGAGCGGTTATCAGTCATTGTACAGGGGAAGGAGGAGGTGAGCTGTGATATCAACTGTTGTAAATGGTGAATCCTGTTATCTACTGTGTATAGAGGTGTTATCAGTCATTGAACAGGAGGAGGTGAGCTGTAACATCAACTATTGGAAATAGTGAATCCTATTATCTACTGTATATATTGGTGTTATCAGTCATTGCACAGGAGGAAGAGGTGAGCTGTGACATCAACTATTGGAAATGGTGAATCCTGTTATCTACTGTATATAGAGCTGTTATCAGTCATTGTACAGGGGAAGGAGGAGGTGAGCTGTGACATCAACTATTGGAAATGGTGAATCCTGTTATCTACTGTATATAGAGGTGTTATAAGTCATTGAACAGGGGAAGGAGGAGGTGAGCTGTGATATGAACTATTGGAAATGGTGAATCCTGTTATCTACTGTGTATAGAGGTTTTATCAGTCATTGAACAGGAGAAGGTGAGCTGTGACATCAACTATTGGAAATAGTGAATCCTATTATCTACTGTATATATTGGTGTTATCAGTCATTGCACAGGAGGAGGAGGTGAGATGTGACATCAACTATTGGAAATGGTGAATCCTGTTATCTACTGTATATAGAGCTGCTATCAGTCATTGTACAGGGGAAGGAGGAGGTGAGCTGTGATATCAACTATTGGAAATAGTGAATCCTATTATCTACTGTATATAGAGCTGTTATCATCATTGAACAGGAGGAGGAGGTGAGCTGTGACATCAAATATTGGAAATGGTGAATCCTATTATCTACTGTATATATAGCTGTTATCAGTCATCATACAAGGGAAGGAGGAGGTGAGCTGTGACATCAACTATTGGAAATAGTGAATCCTATTATCTACTGTATATAATGGTGATATCAGTCATTGCACAGGAGGAGGAGGAGGTGAGCTGTGGCATCAACTATTGGAAATAGTGAATCCTGTTATCTACTGTATATAGAGCTGTTATCAGTCATTGTACAGGGGAAGGAGGAGGTGAGCTGTGATATCAACCGTTGGAAATGGTGAATCCTGTTATCTACTGTGTATAGAGGTATTATCAGTCATTGAACAGGAGGAGGTGAGGTGTGACATCAACTATTGGAAATGGTGAATCCTGTTATCTACTGTATATAGAGCTGTTATCACTCATTGTACAGGGGAAGGAGGAGGTGAGCTGTGATATCAACTATTGGAAATAGTGAATCCTATTATCTACTGTATATAGAGGTGTTATCATAATTGAACAGGAGGAGGAGTTGAGCTGTGACATCAACTTTTGGAAATGGTGAATCCTATTATCTACTGTATATATAGCTGTTATCAGTCATCATACCGGGGAAGGAGGAGGTGAGCTGTGACATCAACTATTGGAAATAGTGAATCCTATTATCTACTGTATATATTGGTGTTATCAGTCATTGCACAGGAGGAGGAGGTGAGCTGTGACATCAACTATTGGAAATGGTGAATCCTATTATCTACTGTATATAGAGCTGTTATCAGTCATTGTACAGGGGAAGGAGGAGGTGAGCTATGATATAAATTATTGGAAATGGTGAATCCTGTTATCTACTGTATATAGAGGTGTTATAAGTCATTGAAAAGGAGGAGTTAAGCTTTGACATCAACTTTTGGAAATGGTGAATCCTGTTATCTACTGTATATAGAGCTCTTATCAGTCATTGAACAGGGGAAGGAGGAGGTGAGCTGTGATATCAACTATTGGAAATGGTGAATCCTGTTATCTACTGTGTATAGAGGTGTTATCAGTCATTGAACAGGAGGAGGTGAGCTGTGACATCAACTATTGGAAATAGTGAATCCTAATATCTACTGTATATATTGGTGTTATCAGTCATTGCACAGGAGGAGGAGGTGAGCTGTGACATCAACTATTGGAAATGGTGAATCCTATTATCTACTGTATATAGAGCTGTTATCAGTCATTGTACAGGGGAAGGAGGAGGTGAGCTGTGATATAAATTATTGGAAATGGTGAATCCTGTTATCTACTGTATATAGAGGTGTTATAAGTCATTGAAAAGGAGGAGGTAAGCTGTGACATCAACTTTTGGAAATGGTGAATCCTGTTATCTACTGTATATAGAGCTGTTATCAGTCATTGAACAGGGGAAGGAGGAGGTGAGCTGTGACATCAACTATTGGAAATAGTGAATCCTATTATCTACTGTATATATTGGTGTTATCAGTCATTGCACAGGAGGAGGTGAGCTGTGACATCAACTATTGGAAATGGTGAATCCTGTTATTTTCTGTATATAGAGCTGTTATCAGTCATTGTACATGGGAAGGAGGAGGTGAGCTGTGACATCAACTATTGGAAATAGTGAATCCTATTATCTTCTGTATATAGAGGTGTTATCAGCCATTGTACAGGGGAACGAGGAGGTGAGCTGTGATATCAATTATTGGAAATGGTGAATCCTGTTATCTACTGTATATAGAGCTGTTATCAGTCATTGTACAGGGGAGCGAGGAGGTGAGCTGTGACTTCCCCTTTTTGAATATAATTATATCAAAAATTAAAATAAATAAAAAAAATACACTATAGATAAAAATATGGTTTAAACAAAAGGACATTTCCTGATTGCACATTTTCTTTAAGAAAAAAAAATGACCTTGGCAGATAGGCATACGTGCCTCCTGAGATACAATTACTGTATTTCCTTTGTATTATCCTTAGAATTAGTATTAGTTTCATAGTAGATCTGGCAGCTGCTCCTGATTAATAAGATTAACAGGAACTTGTAGCTAATTAGTCCTTCCAAGTTATGAAAGGTCATGTTTCTAAGTGGATAATAGAAGGTCTGTAGTCAACTTTCATTGTTGGTTAACAATAGCCAATTATATGTCAGGTTGACTCTTGGGTGTTTGTAAATATCACTTTTCAATATAAAAAGTCAATCCCCTAATTGTGCATTTTGTGAAAGATTTGCTGTATTTAATAACATTGGAGCTTTAAAATTTATGTACACCATCGCATGGAATTATTTTTTCTTATGTGCTTTCTAAATGCAAAGTTAAGCAACTTTGCAAATAGTTTCTATATTTTTTTTTTTTACCATTTTGAGGCTTCTGAGTGTCTGTAAGTGCTTTATCAAGCTCAGGGCTTTTGCCCCTGGTTCTTGTGTCTCTTTCTGCTCTTCACCTTCCTTCTCACAGTGTTAGCAGTGCAGATGTTACCAGATTTCAGATGTGGAGAGGGGAGAAAGCATTTATTGTTTCAGGGGGGGGGCAGAATAAAAAAAAACAGTTATGGAAAAGGAATAGTACACTTATAGAGGAAATAAGTGTAGGATAGAAGCTGTGCTGATATATTATTTAATGAAGACAGAAGCCTGGATAGACACAGTCCAGCCTGTATTACTGTAAAAGAAACTCCCCTGAAAGAAAAATCGGAAGCCAGATTTCAGATGCAGAGAGGGGAGAAAGCATTTATTGTTTTATGGAAGGCAGAAAAAATGGCTATAGAAAAGGAATAGTACATTTATAGAAAATAGGTAAGAAAGAAAATAAATAAAAAGAAAATAAATAAAAAGTAAACTATAAAATAATTATTATTTTATATTTAAATAAAATATAAAAAAAAAGAAAATAAGTAAGAAAATAAATAATAACATTATATAAAATAAGTATAGGAAACAAGCTGTGCTGATATGTTATTTAATGAAGAAAGAAGCCTAGATATGCACAGTTCAGCCTATATTACTGGAAAAGAATCTACACTGAAATAAAAATCTGAAATCAAATTTCAGATGCAGAGAGGAGAGAAAGCATATAATGTTTTAGGGAGGGAAAAATAAAACCGCTATAGAAAAGGAATAGTACACTTGCAGAGGAAGTAAGTGTAGGATAGAAGCTGTGCTGATATATTTAATGAAAACAGAAGCCTGGATATACACAGTCCAGCCTATATTACTGGAAAAGAAACTCCCCTGAAATAAAAATCTGAAGCCAGATTTCAGATGGAAAGAGGGGAGAAAGCATTTATTATTTTAGGGAGGGCAGAAAAAAAATAACTATAGAAAAGGAATAGTACACTTGTAGAGGAAATAAGTGTAGAATAAAAGCTGTGCTGATATATTAACTAATGAAGACAGAAGCCTAGATATATACAGTCCAGCATATATTACTGGAAAAGAAATGCCCCTGAAATAAAAATCTGAAGCCAGATTTCAGAGGGAAGAATAGAGGGAAGAAAGCATGTAATGTTTTAGGGAGGTCAGAAAAAAACCCAGCTATAGAGAAGTAATAGTACACTTATAGAGGAAATGAGTGTAGAATAGAAGCTGTGCTGATATATTATTTAAAGGGGTTATCTGGCTTATTTTGACTTTTTTTTTATTATTACCCTATTGGGCTACATTGGGGCAGGTAAGTAGATAGTGAGCACTTACCTGCCCTGCTGTCAGCCCCTCTCCCCCGGCTCAGAGTGGTCATGTGATCGCTCCTGCCGCGATTTTGCTGCTTCCGGTCATTTCATGTCAACATGGGCAGGACCATGTTGACATGCAAATCTGGAACAGCTTGTTGCCGCCCTGCTGGGCTGGTACAGTGCGTAGAGTACCCGCCCCCTTCCCTGCACCCTCCCATACATTCCCTCGCACCCCATACTCTCCCCGCCCACGGTGTCACCGCCAGCCCCGGGCCCCTGATCAGGATAGCAGGAGTGCCCGTGCAGTCTGTGTCCCGCTCCAGCCCCACAGCTGCCTTCATTGCAGTGTGTGTCTGCCCGCATGCAGCTTCTCACCCTGCAGTGCTGGCAGCCGCGGGGATAACGAGTGCTGCTGCCAGGAGGCATATGAGATCATTACCTGCTGTGACGATCTCCTCTTCTCTCCTGTCAGCGCGGTCACTGCCGCCTATGCCCGCTGCGTTCTCACGTCACTAGCAGTGACGTCACGGGCGATACTGATGAGAACGCGGTGGGCATAAAAGGCAGTGACATCGCTGACAGGAGTGAAGAGGAGATCGTCACAGCAGGTAATGATCTCATCTAACCTCTGACAGCAGCGCTCGTCATCCCCTGCAGTGACCTGAGCTATTGATGTTAGCTCAGGTCACTGCACTGCTCTCCCAGCCAATGGGGAAAATTCTGTTCTTCATTGACTGGGACAGTGACTATGGTATGGATAGTCATGTGTCTCCCTTATTGGATTACGCTGGACCCGGATTTGATTGTTCTTTTCAATAAATTGGTGAAAGAGGGAATGTTTTGGGGAGTGTTTTGTCAAATAAAAAATTTTTTGTTGTCTATTTTTTTTATCACTGACTGGGTTGGTGATGTCGGGTATCTGATAGACGCATGACATCACTAACCCCGGGGCTTGATGCCAGCTAACATTACACATCTGGCATCAACCCCATATATTACCCCGTTTGCCATTGCACCAGGGCAACGGGATGAGTTTGTGAAAAGCGCCAGGATTGGCACGTCTAATGGATGTGCCACTTCTGGGGCGGCTGCGGCCTGCTATTTTTAGGCTGAGGAGTGTTCAGTAACGGTGGAGCTCCCTAGTCTGAGAATACCAGACCACAGCTGTCCGCTTTACCTCGGCTGGTGATCCAATTTGGGGGGGACCCCATGTTTTTTTTTTAAATTATTTATTTAATTTAAAATAACAGCGTGCGGTGCCCTCTGTTTTGGATTATCAGCCAAGGTGAAGCTGCCAGCTGTGGTCTGCAGGCTGCAGCCGTCTGCTTTACCCTAGCTTGCTACAAAAGATAGGGGGGATCCCATGTCGTTTTTTTTTTTAATTATTTATTTATTTTTTGGCTAAATACAAGGCTAAGCACCCATTAGTGCCACATGAAAGTCACTAAAGGGTGCCAGCTTAGAATATGCAGGGAGGTGGGACATTATATAGGTCTTTCTCATCTATCTATCTATTCATCCATCCATTATCTATCTATCTGTCTATCCCTCTATTCATTCATCCCTCCCTCTATCTCTCTGTCTCTATATCTATCTATTAATCTCTATATCTACTCATCTATTTATCTTTCTTGCTCCTTCCGTTTTTTGAGGGCCGCAAAAAAAACAGAAGGCATACGGATGACACACGGATGCATCCGTGAAAAAAATGGACCGTTTTTTGTGGACCGCAAAAACGGAACGGTCATGTGAATGTAGCCCACATGTGTTCCCTATGGGGGTAGGGGTCGGTACAGAACGATGATGAGGGGGGGATTGGTACAGAGCGCCGTGTGTGTGTTTGTGTGGGTGGGTGGGGGGAGGGTTGCAGAGCCTGATGTGATGTGGGGCGCAGAGCCCGATGTGTGTGTGTGTAGGGTTGCAGAGCCTGATGTGGTGTGGGGCGCAGAGCCCGATGTGTGTGTGTGTGTGTGGGTGGGTGGGTGGAGGGTTGCAGAGCCTGATGTGATGTGGGGCGCAGAGCCCGATGTGTGTGGGTGGGTGGAGGGTTGCAGAGCCTGATGTGGTGTGGGGCACAGAGCCGTGCGTGTGTGTGTGTGTGTGTGTGTGTGTGTGTGTGTGTGTGTGTGGTGTGCAGAGCCTGATGTGGTGTGGGGCGCAGAGCCGTGTGTGTGTGTGTGTGTGTGTGTGTGTGTGTGGTGTGCAGAGCCCGATGTGGGGCTGTTATTTCCATTGCTAGAGTGATAACAGGTCAGGTGCTGGGGCAGAATACTGACAGGGAATGTGTGTGCAGGGGGCGAGGCTGGACACTGGGGTGAGGCTGGACACTGAGGCGGGCGGTGCCAGCTCTGACTGTGAGGTTTTGCACAGGAAGTGGTCAGTTTGCTTGTGCTGAATGTAAACAAAGAGCTGCAGAGACTAAAGGGATAATTCAAGAGGAACAAAAGTTAGAAAACAAAAAATAACAATGTAGGGGTGTTTTATATGACAATACAGCACAGATAAATTAAAAAATTTTTGGTAAGCTAATGTCGGACAACTCCTTTAATGAAGACAGAAGCCTGGATGTACAAATTCCAACCTATATTAATGGAGAAGAAACTCCTCTGAAATGAAAATCTGAAACCAGATTTCAGATGCAGAGAGGGGAGAAAGCATTTATTGTTTTAGAGAGGGCAGAAAAATGGCTGTAGAAAAGGAATAGTATAATTATAAGAGGAAATAATTGAATAATAAAAGCTGTGCTGATACTTTATTTAATGAAGACAGAAGCCTGGATTTACACATTCAAGTCAATATTACATGAAAAGAAACCCCTGAAATAAAAATCTGAAACCAGATTTCAGATGCAGAGAAGGGAGAACACATTTATTGTTTTTGGGAGCGCAGAAAAATACGGCTATATAAAAGTAATAGTACACTTGTACAGGAAATAAGTGTAGGATAGATGCTGTGCTAAGCCCGGATATACACAGTCCAGCCTATACTACTGGAAAAGAAACTCCCTTGAAATAAAAATCTGAAACCAGACTTCAGATGTGGAGAAGGGAGAAAGCATTTATTGTTTTAGGGAGGGCAGAAAACAAATGGCTATAAAAAAGGAATAGTACGCGTGTAGAGGAAATAGAGGAAATAAGTGTAAGATAGATGCTGTGCTGATATATTGTTTAATGAAGATAGAAGGCCGGATATACACATTCCAGCTTATATTACTGGAAAAGAAACTCCCCTGAAATGAAACCAGATTTCAGATGTGGAGAGGGGAGAAAGCATTTATTGTTTTAGGGAAGTCAGAAAAAAACAGCTATAGAAAAGGAATAGTTCACTTGTAGAGGAAATAGTGTAGGATAGAAGGTGTGCTGATATAACTAACTAATGAAGACAGAAGCCTGGATATACACAGTCCAGCCTATATTACTGGAAAAGAAACTCCCCTGAAATTAAAAATCTAAGATTTGGAACAAAAAATAAAGCTGTATAGAATAAGGTCACCTCCAAGCTCTACAGTGTTTGCCGGAGTAGTGTATGAACAGATAATTCACATTTCATGGCTGGCAGCTCATTTTTTGGTAGTCACGGTCTACATGGTGCATGTCCTGGGGGTGAAACCGATCAACTCTCAGGAAATTCACTAAGATGGGACCCCCCATTGTTCATAAATGAGTAGGATAACAGGCAGGATACTATGACTCTTTACTGACCCCAGCACCGCCCCCGTGACTGCTGAGATGCGTGTGATATATAAATTGTGCTGGTTGCAAAGTTATCTTTAAGGATCCCTTTAAGAATACTCACCAGCATGGTAAAGCATTATTTCCACATGCACTGTCAAAATACACACGAAAGTGCCAGGAAATGCAAAAATGTAACAGTGAATTGCGACATATAGACAGGGAGGGTTTGGATTTTCGGAGACCTGTAATTTCACCCAGGTTAGGAAGCAGCGCTGCTTGCCAATGTAAACAATGCACGCCTCCCAGTCTCCGTAGAGTAAGACACCTGCCAAAAGGCTGGAAAATGTATAACATACTGTGGCACATTTAGGCGCTGTGCCCCCATATTTGTGCCATTCAAAGTATGACTACTACTGTAATCCCTTAAAGGATTATTCACATCTTCATAATAATTGTAAATACAAACAATTTTTTAAATTTACTGCCTATTAAAAATTTTCAGCCATTCTTGAGATAACACCTAACTTTTTTTTACAGCTCATTGCCTTAGAGACTGTCCACCGCTGCTTACAAGCTGTTTTCTATAAAGCTTGTAAGCACTGTTTTAAAGCTGGCCAGGATCACTAAAGTGAACGGTTATCTCCTGCTGTTACATTGTGACTGTGGGATAGCGATGAACAGGGGTCTCCTATACTGTCCCTCATTCTAGTTGACCCTAGGCTATCCCTAACCTCCGGATTACCCCTGATGGTGGAGAGTCCCGTGCGTTACTTTTCTTCTTACCAGAACTCAACTGTTTCCCCCTCCCAGGGAAGGTAGAGCAGGAGAGTGATGGCAATGTGGCGCCCTGGACAAGCCAGGACGTCACAGGTACTGCAACAACACACCCCACACCCTGGTTAGGCACATCAGCCGCACACACGAAATCCTTGTTGCCTCCCTCCAGGGGCTGATGTCCACACCAGGTGGGGTAGAGCCAGGTGGTTGGCCCCACCCACCGAGGAGTTCACAGTCCTGGAGGCGGGAAAAGAAAAGAGTCAGAACAGAGAGTAGAGTTAGGACAGAAAAAGTGGAGTGAAGTGGTAAAGGAGCAGTCTGACCGTGTCCGGGTACGTGGCCCGGGCACAGAAACAGCCAGGTTGGCAGACGGTGGTGACCGTCTGCAGGCGAGGCTGATTGAAGCACAACCGTAAGGACCGGGGATGGGCGGTGGCCCGCCGGTACGGGAGCGGGGAGCAAAGAGAGGCCAGCACCATTCGGCAGGGCCTACGGACCCCGACCAGGCTTGGAGTCGCCGTTAAACCGGTCAAATCCCTCAGCGACGGGAACCTCCGAGCTTTCCCAGCAATAAAGACCCGACTGAAGGCAACCGCTCAACCGTGAAGGGAAATACAGCTACCGCAACAGCTAGAGTTCCCAGGGCCAGCGCCTGCGGGCAAAAGGGGCTCCTCCGGCAAACATACCGCTGGGGAGCGGGTTACCGGTGGGAAGCCATCGGGGCCGAGAACATAACACCGGTGCAGGGAGAGACAGTTACCGCCAACCTACCGGGAGTGACCGTCGCAGCCGTCTGTGGGACTCGTCCATCCAGCCGTTTGTTTTACCAGAGACTCCGTGTGCGTTACTGGCTGAGTAAGTACCACCGTGCCGTCTGGCACTGCGCTGCCCCGCGACCCTGCACCTGGTCAAGCCCCGCAATCCATCAAACAGACAACAACTCCGGGCCCCGGGACTACCAAAATCCCCCTACCCACGGAGGGGAGAGAAACATCCCAGCTGCTCCCTGTCATCGCTCCCGGGATCCCAGTACAGAGCAGCGGTGGTGCCCCAACCTCACCACACACCATGGGTGGCGTCACAAACCGACACCCCAAACACCAACAAAACACCCCTTTCACTCACGGGCGAGGTGCGCCGCTCGAGTCCCCGGATCCGGCCCACCGCTCGAGCCACAGAGCAGCAGCCGCAGCAGCGCCGGACCCAAGCGTGGTGAGCGCAGCGCCCCGCCGCCCGCGACAACAAGGGTTAACACCACAACTGCACACAGCATTAAAATACTAAAACCACCAGTAAGTCTGGATCACAACACCTCACCAGACCAGCATAGCATAGCTATAGCTGGCATTTTATTAAGGGTCCAGCCATCATATATAGGAGGGGAGCGAAAGTGACTGGTTTCCCCAAAGCATGTGCCAAAAGCCTAACAAGTAGCCCAGCAAAGATTAACTCTTGCTAGCCTGCCTATGTTCTAGCAGTCTGTGGGTTGATGCCCTAGTCTGCCTGTGCTGATCATAGACATCAGAGAAGTTAGCAGGCAGAGTGCCAGTATCTGTAGTATCCACAGATCCTGATGCCACCATGACAGTTGGCGGTGTGGGACACCCTGGCGCCGCCAGGTGGTCACAGAAGAATACTACACCCTACATAACACCATCCCACACTGGGTTCCATCAGCCACAAAATCCTAGCCACCCCCCTCAGGGTAGGAAGGACACACCAGTGGGCAGGACTAGGCGGATTGGAAGCGCCTACCTAGGGGTCTTGAGGATCTGGGGGCGGGAACAGAGTAGTCGAAGTTAAGTTCAAGTTGAAGTTACAGGTCAAGGCTGAGCCTAGTGGAGGGTAGCCAGGGTAGTGGCCCTGGTCTACTGGCTAGGTGGCAAGCAGTGGACCAAGTCTAAAGGCGATGGGAGTTCGGTTGCGGGAAATCCAGAGTGGATCGGGGCAGGGTTGTAGCCCGCCGGTACCGCCTGCGGAGATCCGGTCCGGAAACCGTGCACAGGCGGGGTACCTGGACCCTGGTTAGAAGACGGTTGCAAGCCCCTTCTTTAAATTAACCAGGCCGGGAGCAAGGTTCCAGACATTGTTTCAGAAGTGTTAGCCCAGATAGAGCAAAACGGCATCCCACCACGGGGGATAGGGTATCCGCAAACACCCACTGAAATCCCAAGGGTCAGTTTTCGCGGGCACGTCTCCCAACCACAGCAGAACCGGGAGCCGACTTCCCCGTTCTATACGGAGTTGTCCAGAATTAAGAAAGTATGAGTACCGGAGGAAGGGACATTTGTACACCAGCCGGGTGTGGGACCCGAGTACACCCGAACGCAGCAGCCGGCCACTGACACCTTGGTTTACCAACAGACTCGTGTGCAATTCTTCAGCAGGGAGTACACCAACATCCCCTGGTCCGGCCCAGTGCACCACCTCCGGCCTACATTGCTCCCTGTATCCTGGACACTGAGCCCCGGGGCATCCACCCCTACCCACGGAGGGGTTAACATCCAGCTGCCATTCCATCGCCCCCGGGTGCCTCCCAACAGCAGCCGTGGTACTCTATATTACCACAGATCGTGGTTGGCGTCACGAAGTATCTACAACAATCCCCGTACATATACGTCCCTTTTTATTTGAGTGTCCGCGCGACCCCCGGGTCCGGAAAAAAACCTCGAGCCACTGCGGATCCGGACCCGAGCAGCCTGACTACTGACGTGGGGGCGGCACAGGTGTTTGTAAAAAACTTCCTTGTTGTGACACCTGGCCATCTACAGAGCAGCGCTTACAAGATAGATGGCAGTGGTGATCAGTCTCCAAGGCAATGAGCTGTAAACAAAACAAAAGCATTAATATCTCAAGGACAGCTACAAATCTTAAGAAGCGGTAAATGACAAAAGTCCCTAAGTATCCAGCAATATCTATATATGAAGGTGGAAATATCCCTTTAAGAGAACCAGTAATGGTTCCCCAACATAGCATCAGTCAAAGCAGCTGTGAGCTATGGTGGGGGCGTGTTCATTCTCCAGTGTGCTGCTGCCTGCTTATGATTGGTCACCATCATACAGAGGAAAAAAGGACACACCCCCAGTGAAAACTATCTGATAACGCCCACTTGGACTTATCAAAAGTTAACTCATTAAGCGACAAATACTGTGATTGCTAATATTTATGCAAAATAATGTTAAAAATGTTTTATTCCGCTTTGCCGCCATTATTACTTTGTGTACTTGGTTCAACATAAAAATATGATGGAAGTTTCCCAATGTTAGTAATACAGAAAATTTGTACTGGATTGTTTTTAAAATTTTAAAAAAATAGTTTGGTTTATTTTTTTATTTTTTATTTTTTTGCAATGTGCTTGTTCAGGTCCAGTTGAGAACACAAGATTTGTCATACAGTAATTTTAAAAAAAAATGTACAAAAATTTATCTTTATTCCTTGGGGTTGTCCAGAATTTTTTCATTGATGGCCTATCCTTAGGACACGTCATCCATGTCTGATCGGAGGGGATGCGACATGCGGCACCCCGCCTATCAGCTGTTTCCGTTACCGGGAATACTCAGTATCCGGCCGTGGCCACTATTCCATTGCAGTTCTGATATCCACCAGTATCGCCGACTTCCCCACCAATCAGACATTGATGACGTATCCTATATAGACAGGTAATCAATATTAAAGTCCAGACAATCCCTTTAATATAGGTATATAATTGGAAAATGGTTTTAGGAACTATAGAGATGGATGAGTGCGTTCTTTAGCGCCATCTACAGGAAGGTTCAGGTAGTGCAAAATTCTCAAAATTAAATTTTTTTTCCAGTTTATATAATTTTGTGTTCCAGAGCGACAACAAGTGGAAAACAGATGGGGGTAAAGGAAACCCCCCACGAGGCTCCACCGTTATACAGTTCCCACTGCACTTTCTGGCCTTCCAAATTCATGTCTTAGGTCCCGATTCGTCATTTGGGTGGGGGGGAAGGGGTAGAAGTCACTTTCCCTTTTCTTGTCTTGTGATGTTCGGTTTCTCTTTCAGTTTCAGATTCTTCAAAATGGCGCACGAGGTTCACGCGTTTTACACATAATAAAAAAATGCCTCATTCCTAATTACATTTGAACATTTTTATTTTTTTTTTGCCTGTTTATCTCTTTTTAAAGTCTATTTGATGTCTTCTGTCACTTGTAATTTTGTGAGCGGGGAGACTGTAAAATAAAAAAAAAAACAATATAATAAATGTGAGGTTTTTACAAATGCACGTATGTATGTAAGAGTAGGGCGAGGTGATAAAACAATTACATCAAAAATATTAAATAAATGTAAATAAAAGTAAAACAAAAACAACTATTTGTTAATTAATTTTAGTTGAATCTCAGCAAAAATCATTTAAAAAAAAACCAAACGGAATTATAATAATAATATATAATTATAAAGGACGGAATTATAATAATAATAATATATAATTATAAAGGACGGAATTATAATTTCTACTGTATTTTCCTACACAAGGGGCATAAGGGGTTAATAGTACAGTGGGGACAACAAAGAAAACGAAACAAAAAAAACCTCCTGATCCCACCAACAAAATGGCGGAAGCACACTCGTGGCGACAGAGACTACCTGGGATGACGTCAGCCTTGTAGTGGGCCGGGTTTTACGTTTATTCCAGAACGAGGCATGGTTGTATTTACATATTGGGCGTGTCCATAGGGGGCGGTTTAGATAAAAGTGAGCGTTATCGCGCCGGCGCAGCCACAGAAAGGCGTTGATTGGTTGGATTGCGGACGCGCGTAGCGGCAAGTGTAGTCATGTTACCACTACTTCCGGAGCACGGGATGGAGGCGGACGGGACTTACGAGCAGGGGTTCGTAGGGATCCGGTTCTGTCAGGAATGGTGAGCGCGGGAGACATAAGGCATGGCCGTCAGTGAGCCAGTACCGCAGCTCATAGTGTGTGTGATAATGAGGCTTAAAGGGCTTCTCCACTCCTGACCTTCCCTCCTTAAAGGGCCCTGGAAGCTGGGATATGTGTATTATATACATATATTTCCCCCTCCTCCACTGATCCTATACTGTGGACAACAGGATTCATGATAAGTTACAGGGAGTCCCTGCCTGAGTTGCTGGCACAAGCTGCTGCGCTTAGTGATTGTCTGCAGTGCTGTCAATGTCATGTCAGCGCTGCAGACAATATACTATCATCAGCTGTCGAGACTTAGTGCTGAATCTGGGCAATGTTTTCTGAAACTGGAACACCCCTCTAAGGGGACGGTACTGTGTTTATCATTTTGGATAATGTTTAAAAATTGGGGTTTATAAAAGGAGCCCCTGTGTGTGGTCTTGTGTTCTCCATATAAACAAGGCTCCTCGTCTGCCAATCATACCCCTCCAGACCCCCTCCTCCCTGCCTGACTGTAGGCATGCACTTTAGGATTACATACGACTCCCATGCACCATCATTGTGTACCTGAGCGGCCGCCCCTCTGCGAGGTACAGTGGGGTCTGTACACGTGGAGACTGAACACTGTAACGTGACTGCGCTGCTTCTATCATTAAAGCTTTTACAACTTCTTATATTATTTTTCTTTAGTAACAACATGTTATATCCTAAAGAAGACAAAGAGAATCGGATTCTCCTTTATGCGGTAAGTTGTATAATCCTCTGGAGACGTGCTGACACGTACACACGTTATCACATCCCAGTATTACATGCTGTGGTTGCGGTGTAGGGGGCAAGGCGCTTCTTTGGGGTCGCGGTGTAGGAGGTGGGGCGCTACCTTAGGGTAGGGAGGGGGTACTACTTTGGGGTCACGGGGTAGGGGGCGGGGCGCTTCCATGTACTCACGGTGTAGGGGGTGGGGCGTTTCCTTGGGGTAGGGGGCGGGGCGCTTCCTTGTGATCGTGGGGTGGGGGCGGGGCGCTTCCTTGTGGTTGAGGGGTAGGGGGCGAGGTGCTTCCTTGGGGTCGTGGGGTAGGGGGCGAGGTGCTTCCTTGGGGTCGTGGGGTAGGGGGCGCGGCGCTTCCTTGGGGTTGCGGTGTGGGGGGTGGGGTGCCTCCTTGGGGTAGGGAGGGGATGCTTCCTTGGGGTCGCGGGGTAGGGTGCGGGGCGCTTCCTTGGGGTCGCGGGGTAGGGAGCGGGGCGCTTCCTTGGGGTCGCGGGGTAGGGTGCGGGGCGCTTCCTTGGGGTCGCGGGGTAGGGTGCGGGGCTCTTCCTTGGGGTCGCGGGGTAGGGTGCGGGGCGCTTCCTTGGGGTCGCGGGGTGGGGGGGCAGGGCGCTTCCTTGGGGTAGGGGGCGGGGCGCTTTCTTGTGGTCGCGGGGTAGGGGGCGGGGCGCTTCCTTGGGGGTCGCGGGGTAGGGGGCGGGTCGATTCCTTGGGGGTCGCGGGGTAGGGGGCTGGTCGCTTCCTTGGGGGTCGCGGGGTAGGGGGCTGGTCGCTTCCTTGGGGGTCGCGGGGTAGGGGGCTGGTCGCTTCCTTGGGGGTCGCGGGGTAGGGGGCGGGGCGCTTCCTTGGTGGTCGCGGGGTAGGGGGCGGGTCGCTTCCTTGGGGTCGCGGGGTAGGGGGCGGGGCGCTTCCTGGGAGCTTTTATTTGCATTTGCTGACCTGCTACAAATGGCAAATTCCACAACAGAAAGCCGGAGACTGATTCTTGTAGTAGATGAATGTGTTTGCGCAGCGCACAGTCGCAGTCCTCCACATGTGAGACGCTCATGAACACCTACACACGTCTTAGGCTAAGTTCACATTTCCGTTGTTTTGTATGCGTCGCTTGACGCATGTGACTGATGCGCTGTACAACGGATGACAAAGAACAGAATTCCGTTGTGTGCGGGGGGCGGAGTTCGGGGTGGGGGGGGGAGCCGAGCGGGACCGTGGCACTGAGGACGTCAGTGCCGCAGGGACTGCAGGACAGGTGTGTGTGTGTGTGTATACACATGCTGAATACGGGAGGGGGCGGAGCCGAGCGGGGGGCGGGGCCAGGCGAGGGTGTCAGTGGCAGTGCTTGTCTGCATGGCTGGGGACAGGTGTGTGTGTGTACACACATGTGCGGAGTGCGGGAGGGGGCGTGGCCGAGCGGGGAAGTGTCGGCCTCCCTGCACACATAATCAGACTAAATATCGGGTAACAACAAAGCACCCGATGTTTACCTTGGTTACCCGATATTTACCTTGGTTACGGGCCTACACCGCTTAGCGCTGGCTCATTGCACCGTAACCAGGGTAAATATCGGGTAACCAACCAAAGCTGGTTACATGTGCAAGGAGCCAGAGAGCATGCGCAGCGCAATCCGACGGATCGCGCTGCTCAAAAAACGTTACATGCTGCGTTCCTCCCGCCCGGCGGTCAGTCGTTCCACGACTGATCAGTCGGGCGGAGGGTGCAACGCAGCATCATCAGTCACAATCCGCTGCTCATACAAGTCTATGGGAGCAACGGAATCCGCTAAACGGATTCCGTTGTTTACAAGAGCAGCGGATTGTGACTGATACAGTTTAGCGGAAATGTGAACTTAGCCTGAGTCTTCTGTGTTCAGATGCTGTAAGTCTGTAATCGGCAGAATACATGTAGCAGGTATTTTGGAATTGCCCCTGTGCAGGCAGATAACTGTACAGGGGACCCAGCAACAGTGCAACGCTGCTTAAGGCTGTGTGCGCACACAGCGTTATTACTGCATGTGTGTGTTTACCGCGTTTTTGTGTGTTTTTGCTGAGTTTTTCTAACGCATTGTATAGGTGAAAAACGCAGGAAAGAATTGTAATGTCCATTTTTTTTTTTTTTGCTCAAACACAGCTAAAAAAAAAAGTTGTGTGCGGACAGCAAAAATGAAAAGTCATAGGCTTTGCTGGGGAAGCAAAGTGATGCCGTTTTGAGCCCAAAAACGCACCCGAAAAACAGTTTGCACATAGCCTTAGTCATGTGAATAGGGTTGAATTCAGTTTCTGGCAGGGTCGGGGGTGGGGGGCTATAAGTGGCTTATGCAGGTGGATGTGGTGCTGTGACAGATGCATCCTCCAGAAATATGTGGGACGTATGAGCTCAGACACCCCCCATGAACATTAGTACAATACTAGGATTTGCTATCAGCCTTTACATGGATAGGAGTAACCCTTTCATGACAGGAATACTTTACTGTGTGTATAATTGAGCGTCTTCACCTTTTTTGACATCATTGAACGTTTATTTCCAGTGTCGAAACTGTGACTACCAGCAAGAGGCCGATAACAGCTGTATATATGTGAATAAGATCACGCATGAAGTGGAGTGAGTATACGGATAACTGCTTTCAAAACACTTTTTTTTAACCAGTTGATGAGTGCTAGAAATTGCAGTTAAAGGGGTATTCCAAAATGTAAAAATGGCCCCAATTACATAATTCAGATATCAGCTTTGCCTAGTTGTCAGGAAAGGCTGCAATTTAAAGAAAGCCAGCTCCTGAGACCTGTGTCTTAACCGTGACAGGAGGCGTATCATAAGCACAGTATAAGGCCAGAGTCACACTTGTGATTGACTTGCATCGCGTCACCCTGCTCGGCCGGCTACTCTCCCGACAGGAGCGTCTCAGCTGCATAGAAATACATGCAGCTGACCGGCACATCAGCAGAGTGGCTGCTTCTCATCCACTCCATTCTGTAGACGGGGTGGGACGGCTGACATGTTGATTGACAGCCGACTCCACCCGTTAGGTTGATGCAATGTGAGTCACTTGCAACTGTGACGCCGGCCTAACATTGTGAGCTCAGGAGAGGTATGTCATCTCCTCTGCTGAGCACAAGACCAAGGCTGTAGAAAAAGAAACCTTTGTGCTCAGTAAGCCATGATAGGAAGATGTCTTCTGTTGTCACACCTTTCTGGCAGTGCTGGTATGTGTGCTTACCATACAGCTGTCAGTTGAGACGCAGGTCTCTGGAGTTGTTCGTCCAGACTGCAGCCTGTCCTGACACAATTAGGACCAGCTGCTGTTTGAATTATGCGATGGGGGACTATTTTATTACATTCTTGGAGAACCCCGTTAAAAAACTTTTACAAAGTCCTTCTTTCAATTTTTCATCAAAAAGCTCTGTTATGATCTGGACCCATGGAAGATCACCATAAATCATTGGTAAAAAGGTGACAAGAGCATTGGCAACTAATCCGCCCGCCATCCTCTTACTAACCATCAACACTAGAAGTAGCTGAGGAGTGAACTAACATCCTGTGCACCGCGAACCCAGCCGGAGAACTAGCTATCCTAAAGGTAGGAAAGATGAATAACTCAGAATTAGACTGTAAAGGTATAGCAAGCCCCCCCATTCAAAGACTGCGGTGTTATAGGAAAACACAATACACAGATAGATGATAGGATTAGCAAAGGTGAGGCACCACTGACTAAATAGGACAGGATAGAAAAGGGGCTAATGGTGGCCAGAGAAAAACCCTACAAAAATCCAAATTCCTGATAGTACAAAAAAACCCTCAGATCACTAGATCTGAACTCCGTCCTATACCAGGCGCTCTTGTCATACCAATGAACAGAAAGCAGGAACCATTACAAATTCAAGAAGCAACAAACACATGGACCTATAGGAGCAATACTCCAACATTAGCTGCAGGGAGCTTCCCAGCTAAGCAACTGAGAGGGAAGATCCCTGCATGCAAATAAACTGACAATAACCACAGTAAATGACAAACTCAGATAAGAGCAAAAAGAACCAAACAACATAAGAAAGATCCAAGCACTTATCTGGGGTAGATGTGGTCCGGAGCAGGATGAGACGGCTGCAAAACTAAACAACAAATGACATGCGGCCCAGAATGCTAGCAGACCAAGGTTTAAATAGGCAGAGAGTTAGCAATGGAAACGCCCATTGCTCCAGCTCACCTGGTCTCTGTCCAAACCATTCCTGGCCACAAGAGGGAGCCTCACAGCAGCAAAAGCATAACTGACATTCACAACAGCTCTGGCTATGCAAAAGTAGTAAAACATTAGACAAATAAGCTTAGAGCAAACCATTCCATAGCATTATATTTATCTGCCTGTTCCGATCTCAGCTTGGTCTGTTTCCTGGACCTGTGATCCCGGCTTACAACCTCTGGGGTCACTACTTGATGCCATCTCTTCCGTCGCTGACTGTCTTGTCTGTCTTCCCCAGTGAGCTGACTCAGATCATCGCAGATGTGTCTCAAGACCCCACTCTGCCTCGTACAGAGGATCATCCCTGCGCAAAGTAAGTGATCTCCAGAAATCCACTCCACTCCAATCATTTGCTGTAAACTCTTCTTTTCCCGATTTGCTTTACCTTATTCTCTCTTTTCCAGGTGTGGACACAAAGAAGCGGTGTTCTTCCAGTCTCACAGTGCTCGAGCTGAGGTACACTATATACATTTTTTTTTTTGTTTATATATACTGTAACATTGAATGATGCCATCACTTTGATTCATGGGGACTGATCCTCACCGTTCCTGCACAGCAGTTCCCAGCCACCCGCAGCAGGGTTTCACTTAATTATATGGGCCTATGCTGTAGTTTTCTCATTAACACCAGTATTGATTCTAGATCCCTTGAGGTCGGACCCCCTCAATCATAAAGCGAGGACATATGCTATCAATAGGGTATCGCTTTTAGATAGGAATGGTGTTTAAACCCTTCAGACCCCTTTACATTTTTCATTTGTTTCATTGCGGCCATCTGGTAAATTAAAAAAAAAACATTATTTTCTCGTTAATGTACACCCCATCCCTCATCTTGACAGAAAAAAAGAGAAATGTAGACATTTTTGCAAGTTTATTAAACAAGAAAAACTGAAATATCACATGGTCATAAGTATTCAGCCCCTTTGCTCAGTATTGATTAGAAGCACCCTCCTTTTTCAGCTAGTACAGCCGTTCTTGGGAATGATGCAACAAGTTTTTCACACCTGGATTTGGGGATCCTCGGCCATTCTTCCTTGCAGATCCTCTCCAGTTCCGTCAGGTTGGATGGTGAACATTGGTGGACAGCCATTTTCAGGTCTCTCCAGAGATGCTCAATTGGGTTTAGGTCAGGGCTATGGCTGGGCCAGTCAAGAATGGTCAGAGTTGTTCTGAAGCCACTCCTTTGATATTTTAGCTGTGTGCTTAGTCATTCTCTTGTTGGAAGGTGAACCTTCGGCCACGTCTGAGGTCCAGGGCACTCTGGAAGAGGTTTTCTTCCAGGATATCTCTGTACTTAGCCGCATTAATCTTTCCTTCAATTGCAACCAGTCGTCGTGTCCCTGCAGCTGAAAAATACCCCCATAGCATGATGCTGCCACCACCATGTTTCACTGTTGGGATTGTATTGGGCAGGTGATAAGCAGTGCCTGGTTTTATCCACACATACCGCTTAGAATGATCTCCAAAAAGTTCTATCTTTGTCTCATCAGACCAGAGAATCTTATTTCTCATAGTCTGAGTCCTTCATGTGTTTTTTTGCAAACTCTATGCGGGCCTTCATATGTCTTGCACTGAGGAGAGGCTTCCATTGGGCTACTCTGCCATAAAGGCCCGACTGGTGGAGGGCTGCAGTGATAGATGACTTTGTGCAAATTTCTCCGGTCTCCTACTGCATCTCTGGAGCTCAGGCACAGTGATCTTGGTGTTCTTCTTTACCTCTCTCACCAAGGCTCTTCTCCCACGATTGCTCAGTTTGGCTGGATGGCCAGAGTTCTGGTGGTCTCAAACTTCTTTCATTTAAGGATTATGGAGGCCACTGTGCTCTTAAACACCTGGAGTACTGCAGAAATTATTTTGTAACCTTGGCCAGATCTGTGCCTTGCCAAAATTCTGTCTGAGCTCCTTGAGCAGTTCCTTTGACCTCATGATTCTCATATGTTGTGAGGTCTTATATAGACAGGTGTGCGCCTTTCCAAATCAAGTCCTATCAGTTTAATTAAACACAGCTGGACTCCAATGAAGGAGTAGAACCATCTCAAGGAGGATCACAAGGACATGGACAGCATGTGACTTACATATGAGTGTCTTGAGCAAAGGGTCTGAATACTTATGACCATGTGATATCTCAGTTTTTCTTGTTTAAAAAAATTAGCAAAAATGTGTACATTTGTTTTTTTAGAAAGTCAAGGTGGGGGATGGGGTGCAGCGTGTACATTAATGAGAAAAAAAAATCTTTTTTTTAAATTTACCAAATGGCTGCAATGAAACAGTGAAAAATTATCTGTTTAAATATTTAGTTTTTTTTCTTGGTGTTCCTTTAAATCTGCCCTTTGTCCTCCCTCTTTATATTGCAATTTCCCAGTAAATGAAGCACAATTAACACTTCTGATTTCCTCCTAGGATGCCATGAGGCTGTACTATGTCTGCACGGCTCCACACTGCGGTCATCGCTGGACAGAGTGAATTTTGCTTCTTTGTAGGATTTTATTTTTAAATAAATTAATTTTTTTACTTTAAATGTTGCTGATATTTTTTTTGTGAAAAAAAAAAAATCTTAATCCAGTCACTCATGGGGAACAGTCATCAAGATTGTATTCTCTGCATCTGGTGGGGACAATATTTGGGAGGTAACACGGTGCTGGGTGGAGTAGAGCCCCCATCTCTCCTCTCAGCCCCCCGACTCCTCTTTTCCTTAAGTGTTTGGAGAGCAGAGGGTTGTTCGGATGCACCTCCAGTATATGCAGGGTGTAGGCGTCGGGACTTGACGACGTGAATCCACACTCCTCACAGACGTAGATCTTGGAGCGGCGCTGGCGGTAGGCGTAGCTCTGTAATACTCCGTGGATCTTGCGCAGATGAGACTCCAGTGAGCAACGCTGGGTAAAGGACTTGTCACAGGCCGGACACTTGTATGGTCTTATTCCTGTAGGAGAAGTTCAGTGGGATATGATGAATACTTGGGCACAAGAAGTTTGTAGAATTGCACTAAAAGATGTGCAATAAACAGATCTAAGCGTTACATGGTCAGAATGAGCTTACGCTTTATAATTTACTAGCTGTACTACCCGGCTTCGCCTGGGTTAATAACTGCTGTTAACAAAATAGAATGTATTAACAAAAATGTATTCTGCACACAAAAACCACAAAACAAATAGAAATGTAATTATAATGTCTGTCTCCCCCTCTGTATATATCTCTGTCTCTCTATCTGTCACTTTCCCTGTCTGTCTCTGACTGTCTCTTTCTCCGTCTGTCTCAATCTTTTTCCCTGTCTATCTGTCACTTTCCCTGTCTGTGTCTTTCCCTCTCTTTCCCTGTCTGTCTCTTTCCCTGTCTGTCTCTTTCCCTGTCTGTCTCTTTCCCTGTCTGTCTCTTTCCCTGTCTGTCTTTCCCTGTCTGTCTCTTTCCCTGTCTGTCTCTTTCCCTGTCTGTCTCTTTCCCTGTCTGTCTCTTTCCCTGTCTGTCTCTTTCCCTGTCTGTCTCTTTCCCGGTCTCTGTCTTTCCCGGTCTCTGTCTCTTTCCCTGTCTCTGTCTCTTTCCCTGTCTCTGTCTCTTTCCCTGTCTCTGTCTCTTTCCCTGTCTCTGTCTCTTTCCCTGTCTCTGTCTCTTTCCCTGTCTCTGTCTCTTTCCCTGTCTCTGTCTCTTTCCCTGTCTCTGTCTCTTTCCCTGTCTCTGTCTCTTTCCGTCTCTGTCTCTTTCCCTGTCTCTGTCTCTTTCCCTGTCTCTGTCTCTTTCCCTGTCTCTGTCTCTTTCCCTGTCTCTGTCTCTTTCCCTGTCTCTGTCTCTTTCCCTGTCTCTGTCTCTTTCCCTGTCTCTGTCTCTTTCCCTGTCTCTGTCTCTTTCCCTGTCTCTGTCTCTTTCCCTGTCTCTGTCTCTTTCCCTGTCTCTGTCTCTTTCCCTGTCTCTGTCTCTTTCCCTGTCTCTGTCTCTTTCCCTGTCTCTGTCTCTTTCCCTGTCTCTGTCTCTTTCCCTGTCTCTGTCTCTTTCCCTGTCTCTGTCTCTTTCCCTGTCTCTGTCTCTTTCCCTGTCTCTGTCTCTTTCCCTGTCTCTGTCTCTTTCCCTGTCTCTGTCTCTTTCCCTGTCTGTCTCTTTCCCTGTCTCTGTCTCTTTCCCTGTCTCTGTCTCTTTCCCTGTCTCTTTCCCTGTCTCTTTCCCTGTCTCTTTCCCTGTCTCTTTCCCTGTCTCTTTCCCTGTCTCTTTCCCTGTCTCTTTCCCTGTCTCTTTCCCTGTCTCTTTCCCTGTCTCTTTCCCTGTCTCTTTCCCTGTCTCTTTCCCTGTCTCTTTCCCTGTCTCTTTCCCTGTCTCTTTCCCTGTCTCTTTCCCTGTCTCTTTCCCTGTCTCTTTCCCTGTCTCTTTCCCTGTCTCTTTCCCTGTCTCTTTCCCTGTCTCTTTCCCTGTCTCTTTCCCTGTCTCTTTCCCTGTCTCTTTCCCTGTCTCTTTCCCTGTCTCTTTCCCTGTCTCTTTCCCTGTCTCTTTCCCTGCCTCTTTGTCTGCCTCTTTTCCTGTCTGTCTGCCACTTTTCCTGTCTGTCTGCCACTTTTCCTGTCTGCCTCTTTCCCTGTCTGCATTGTGACACGCCAACATTCCATTTAAGGGCGTGGCTGCGCATTCTTCTGAAGTTCTGGCTGCACTGTGGCTCCCAGCTCCATTCGCTTTAATGGAGGCAGGTTTTTTGGTGAATAACTGTAAAGCGCAGGGTTAAAATTCCCCCTCAAAACATAGCCTATGACGCTCTCGGGGTCCAGAAGTGTGAGTGCAAAATTTTGTGGCTGAAGCTGCGACGGTGCAGATGCCAATCCCGGACGCACACACACACACACACACACACACAGAGCTTTATATATCAGATTATAATTTATTTGCTTATTTTTGTTATATGGTCAATAACCTGCACTGATGTACTGTAATACTGTAATACGGCTTTATGGGGTATGAGGCAGAACTCCAAATGCCCGGCTTTCCTTCATATAGCCAACCTCGCATGTGAATGTTTCACGGTCTGTATATGAGGCGGCTGAGTTCAGGTCAGGAGACATGTGACCAGTTTGTCCATTATGGGCTAAGTACAAACTGCAAAATGCAGATGTGTGAAACCAGCCTACGGCTATATTCCCACTTTGCATTTTTGCAAGGTTTTTTTTTTTCCCCATGAGTTAAATAAGTTAAAAGCTGTTGTTTTTTTTTATAGTACCAGCAAAAACGGAGACCTCAAATAAAAATTTCCGACTAAAATGGAAAACTGCTGCATTCTTGATAGAAGCAACATGTCATTTTTTTGTGTTTTTGCAGCGATTAACCCCCCCCCCCCATCGCACATCTAAGCACTAGAGATCACCAAAGGGGCAAATTGCTCAATCCTCCTGTGATCCGCTTGTTTATGCTGGCAACAAGAGGGAAAGGGCTGCCGACAACTATAAATAGGGATGGAACCATTGTATTGACGATCCTCCTGTTCCCGTTAGTTCTTGGCGGCATGTGTAAACAAGCTCTTGTCGACTTGTATATAGTTGATCGGCCCATTTTAATGCACTTTTATGCACCTTTGATATATCGGGGGATGACTGGTGGGATACTGTGACACAAATTTCTAGAGCTCAGGTCCTCTGACTCACAAGGGCCAAGTCATTTTCATTGAGGATCACTTTCAGGCTTGAATTTTAAAATTGTAGGTGCCTGCAGACACCACTAGTGGGTGCAATCTAGCTTACTGCAGACTAATGAAGCACTATTAACCTGCTGATATAGGGTACATCAGTGTTTCTCAACTCCAACCCTCAAGACCCACCAACAGATCAGGTTTTCCTCAATATTAGACAGGGAATCATTCCATCACCTGTGCAACATTAACGAAATCCTGAAATCTTGATTGAGGAAAACCTGAAAACATGATCTGTTGGTGGGTCTTGAGGACGAGTTGAGAAACACTGGGGTACATGGTGTTTCAATGCTGTTTTACTGAAAGTGCAGCTACCTGGTAAAAATAAGCTTTATTCCTCCCTGCAGCTGCTTGTTTCCAGTCATAGGTGTGTATTGAGCAGCTACAGTCATCTCACAGAATTGAGGGGCAGCTGTATGCATGCCCAGGGATTATATACAGCTCTCTATGCACTGATATGCTGCAGAACGAGCTGTCAAAGTGCTGCCTCTCCCTTTGTATTGAGCACTAGCTAGCTGTGTGGCCATGGCTGTGATTGGAAAGCCAAAATAAGATGAATTGTGTCCCAGTAGCAGCACTTAGGTGGTCGGTCAGCATTGTAATACCGTTGACCTGCCTGGTTATTGATATTTGGGGGACATGACAGGTTTACATGGTAGAAATCTGGAGCTGACCCTATGATTTCCATGGTGGCTGTGCAGGTTGAGAATTCTTGTACCTGAGTGAGACCAAAAATCATTCTCACTCAATTGGCTTGAAGAACTGGTCATCAGGATCAAACATGTTAAAATAAAGGTACGGCCATAATGGAGCTGGTATACTGATTTAATAGATACTTTCAGCCTGGTTTCTATCAAATAATTAGAAATTTTGGTTTTCTAAGGGCCGTTTCACACATCCGGCATTTCACCGGATCGATGGATCCGTCACACTCCAGTACAGTGGTAATACTGTACAATTGCATTGCGGCAAGCTCTGGTCAGTGACCGGAGGTTGCTGCGATGCCATTGTACTTGTATACACTACTGGATTGTGCCGGGTCCGTCCATCCGGCGAAATGCCAGATGTGTGAAACAACCCAAAGGCTAGTTTCACACTTGCGTAGAACGGCATCCGTTGCATTGCGTTGTGTGACTGATGCAACGGATGTGTTGCATATATATAGTGGCACAACGGATGCTGCAAAACGGAATCCGTTTTTTTGTTTGTTTGTTTTTTAACAGTTTTACCCGCGGCAGACTATTGTGAACGATCAGTTGATGGCTCACAGTAGCCGGCCGCCGGGTGATCAGCTGATCGCTCACAGTAGCCGGCCGCCGGGTGATCAGCTGATCGCTCACAGTAGCCGGGTGATCAGCTGATCGCTGCCAGCAGCCGGTCGCTGGGTGATCAGCTGATCGCTCCCAGCAGCCAGTCGCCGGGTGATCAGCTGATCGCTCACAGTAGCCGGGTGATCAGCTGATCGCTGCCAGCAGCCGGTCGCTGGGTGATCAGCTGATCGCTCCCAGCAGCCGGTCGCCGGGTGATCAGCTGATCGCTCGGCCGCCGGGAATGTGTGCGGGGGGTGGAGTGCGGGGTGGGTGGAGCCAAGCGGGGCCATGGCACTGAGGACAGGTGAGTGTGTGTGTCTGTGTGTATATATACATGTGGAGTGGAGTGCGGGAGGGGGCGGAGCGGAGTGTCGGGCTCCCTGCACACGTAACCAGGATAAATATCGGGTAATTAGGCAAAGCACTTTGCTTGGTTACCCGATATTTACTTTGGTTACGGGTGCAGGGAGCCAGAGAGAGCATGCGCAGTGAAATCCTAAGGATTCTGCTGCTCAAAAAACGTTACATGCTGCGTTCCTCCCGCTCGGCGGAAGCAACGGAGCGTCGCCCAACGGAAGCAACGCAGGTCCTTTTGGCACAATCAGTCATCCATACAAGTCTATGGGAAACAGCAGAATCCGTTAACGAATTCCGCTGTTTTTCAAAAGTGCGGATTGTGACGGAAGGAAAACAACGCAAGTGTGAAAGTACCTTAAGCCTTCCGTGCATTGAGGAGGGGCTGTGGGTAGGGTCTTCGGCTTTTCCCCGGCCTTGCTGCCTGCCTGTAGTGTCTGGATCTTCCTCCTGCTTTAAATTTGGCATCCTAGCCACAGGTGGCGCTTGCACAGATTTATCTCCTAGCAGTTTTGGGAAAATGGTGGCGGTGCATGTGCAGATCGCTGAAGACGGCCAGGAGACCAATCTGGATGTGCTGCTCACGGCTTAGGATGGTGCCGGCGCCAAATTCAAATGCAGATACTGTCAATCGTCAGTGTTGTGCCGTGAAAAGCTATTTACAAAAATCTGATGGGTGTACTCACTTTTGTAATACGCCATGTGTGTGTAAAACTACAGTATTGAGCAAGGCAGTGCTCGCTAATCGTTAATATAGAGAAATCTATACCTGGCCTGTGGTTTGCGCAGTGTTAATCCGGGTTCCTTTATAGTTATTCATGTAAAGATTAATTCTAGGACATGGCGAGACATAAGAAGCCGCCATACTCACCCGTGTGTGTCCTCATGTGCCGCTTTAAATCGAAGGTGTCATTGAAGCCTTTTCCGCAGCACGGACAGCGATGTCTCTTTTGGATGCTGTGACACTTCAGGTGACGGGTCAACATGCGCTGGAGGGGGAAGGTCTTCCTACAGGCACGGCAGGAGTACGGGCCCTAGAAAACAAGGCTTGTTATAGCAAATGGGCAGTGTCTGGGAAATGTGTGGTTAAGTTGCCTTTTGGGGCTTCATTTTTATGCCTTTTCTAGGACCTGTTAATGTTGTTCTGTGACCGGACCCATTGTCTTTGGTTTTTCCTTTTAGAATTAATGCATATAAGGTGGGGCTCCATTTCTAATCTATGGTAGAGGTGGCGAGGACTGAGCATTGTGCTCTTCTTCAATGGCGGATATATCATTGGTGTAGCCTGTGCAGCCGCAAAGGGGGCCAATAGGTTAGGAGGCCCATTTCTACCTCCAAAGCAGGTGGAATTCTGCATGTTGATAAGCTCTTGGGCTGTAAAATGCCAATATACAGTGTGTCCATCCATATCCTGTCCACCGCCATTAATTTGAGAACGGCGGCAGCTATAGGCATAGAAGTGGTGTCTAGGTATAGTAAAGTATCCATGTGCTACGCAATGAAACCACCTACAGCGCCACCTGGTGGAAAACAACGGAGTTAGCATTTTTATCTTGAAAACGGAACGGGATAGAGAAAAGTGAATAAAAAAAATTGTAGGGCATCATCAACTCAATACGAATCGACACCTTGCATACAGAAAGGCTATGATATGAAACCCATGACCCCCCCTCCCCCCAAACATTGAATGCTGGTCACGCATATGGCGCTCATTTAACTTTGATGCTCAAAGTGGCCCCCGTCAGCTGCAATGCACATCTGGCCTCTGCACAGCATACTGTATCTTGCTGCTCGTTGTGCAATATGGTAGGTGACACGTTTGCACAAGCATCTGTGATACGTCGTCGTAGGTCCTGCAATGTTGGTGGAGGGGTCGCATACACCTGCTGTTTGATGTGACCTCACAGAAAGAAGTCCAATGGGGTCAGGTCAGGTGAGCGTGGAGGCCACTCCACGCAGCCACCATACCCAATGACTTGTAGGAAGGTCTCCATGAGGTATCGCTTCACGTCCGCAGCCTTGTGAGTTTTACACGTTCTAATCATAGCATTTCTGTATGCAAGGTGTGGATTAGTATTGAATTGATGATGCCCTACAACTTTGTGATTCACTTTTTTTTTCTCTATCTCGTTCTGTTTTCGAGATAAAAATGCTAACTCCGTTGTTTTCCACCAGGTGGCGCTTTAGGTGGTTTCATTGCTTAGCGCATGGCTACTTTACTATACCTAGACACCACTTCTATTCCTATAGCTGCCGCCGTTCTCAAGTTAATGGCGGTGGACAGACTGTATTGTTATTGCACAGAGCCCTTTTCTGTCGGTGTCCGCCCGTGCTCTGCTTTCTGCAGTGGTTCCAGTTCAGTCTCGTCACCGATCATTTGCATAAAGGATAGAGGTTGCAATTTTAAAAAATCCAAATCAGTTGACGTACGATTTCCCGGGATCCCTCTTTATAGAATTTAAGAAATATGGATGTATTATTGATCTGCCACATACCTCAGACATTGCCGGACACGACACTGGGTTCGGAGATGGGGGTCGAACAATGGAATCTGTGCAGTAAAAAAATATCATTAGCAAGACAGTGTCACTGACAAGATACAGGATTGCAATATTTCCATTTTTATTTTTTATCTACTAATAAAAATAAATCTGAATTTGACAACTGCAGCTGCATCCCCCTCCCCTCCCCCTCTGTGTTCCAGGATCATGTGGTGCATGTTTGATACGGATTTTACACTCTGCTTTCTAAACTGAAATTTGCATCCATGTGATATACAAGTGCATCTCAATAAATTAGAATACCTCAAAAAGTTAATTTAAAAAAATTAATACAAGGGAAATGCATATATTATACTGAGTCATTACACACAGGGATCTATCCCTATATATTATATAGAGTCATTACACACAGAGGGATCTATTCCTATATATTATATAGCGTCATTACACACAGAGGGAACTATTCCTATATATTATAGAGTCATTACACACAGAGGGATCTATTCCTATATATTATATAGAGTCATTACATACAGAGGGATCTATTCCTATATATTATATAGAGTCATTACACACAGAGGGATCTATTCCTATATATTATATAGTGTCATTACACACAGAGGGAACTATTCCTATATATTATATAGTGTCATTACACACAGAGGGAACTATTCCTATATATTATAGTCATTACACACAGAGGGATCTATTCCTATATATTATATACAGTCATTACATACAGAGGGATCTCTTTCAAGTCTTTATTTCTGTTAATGTTGATGATTATGGTTTACAGCCAATGAAAACCCAAAAGTCATTATCTCAGAAAATGAGAATATTATATAAGACCAACTGAAAAATGATTTTACACTCAGAAATGTTGGTGCCTATTGAAAAGTCTGTACAGTAAATGCCTCAATACTTGGTCGGGGCTCCTTTTGCATGAATTACTCCATCAATGCGGCAATGTGGCAGGGAGGCGATCAGCCTGTGGCACTGCTGAGGTTTTATGGAAGCCCAGGTTGCTTTGATAACAGACTTCAGCTCGTCTGCATTGTTGGCTCTGGTGTCTCTCATAGATTCTCTATGAGGTTTAGGTCAGGGGAGTTTGCTGGCCAATCAAGCACAGTGATACTGTGGTTAGTAAACCAGGTATTGGTACTTTTGGCAGTGTGGACAGGGCCCAAGTCCTGCTGGAAAATGAAATCTCCAAAAAGCTTGTCGGCAGAGGGAAGCATGAACTGCTGTAATATTTCCTGGTAGACGGCTGCGCTGACTTTGGTCTTGATAAAACACAGTGGAGCTACACCAGCAGATGACATGGCTCCCCAAACCATCACTGATTGTTGAGACCTCACACTAGACCTCAGCAGCTTGGATTGTGGCCTCTTCACTCTTCCTCCAGACTCTGGGACCGCGATTTCCAAATGAAATGCAAAATTTACTTTCATCTGAAAACAACACCTTGGACACTGAGAACAGTCCAGTTCTTTTTCTCCTTGGCCCAGGTAAGGCTGCTTTCACTCATCCGTTTTTTGCAGTGCGGCTCAATCCGGCTCAAAATCCTATGCAACGGATGCGGCGAAAAAAAAGGATCCGTTGCATAAGTTCTTCCATGCAGCCCGTCCGTTTTTTGACAGATGCGGCTTGATACTGAGCATGCGCAGTTCAAAAAACCAGATCCGGCGGCCGGATGCGTTTTTTGCCGCAGGACACCGCATCCGGCGTCCATAGGCCTACATTGAAAATTGCACCAGATGCGGCGCGATATGTTTTTTTCGCCGCACAAAAAAAGTGTGCCAGGCAACGTTCCATCCGGCCGCTGCATGGGCTAAATATGTTGCATCCGGCAAAACCGGACGCAACGCAAGGCCATGCGGCACAATACGGCGCTAATGCGTCTATGCGGTAAAAACGCAACCAGCGTAAAAAAAAACGGTTGCGTTTTTTCTGCAAAGCGCCGTATTGTGCCACTCAGCAAAAACCGGATGTGTGAAAGCAGCCTAAGACGCTTCTGGTGTTGTCTATTGGTCATGAGTGGCTTGACAGAAGGAATGTAACAGTTGTAGCCCATGTCCTGGATACGTCTGTGTGTGGTGGCTTTTGAAGCACTGACTCCAGCAGCGTCCACTCCTTGTGAAGCTCCCCCAAATTTTTTAATGGGCTTTTCTTAACAATCCTTTCAAGGTTATCTCGGTTGCTTGTGCACCTTTTTCTACCACACTTTTTCCTTTCACTCAACCTTCCCTTAATATGCTTGGATACAGCACTTTGTGTTCTGCCAGCTTCTTTAGCACTGACCTTTTGTGGCTTACCCTCCTTGTGGAGTGTGTCAATGACTGCCTTCTGGACATCTGTCAATTCAGCAGTCTTCCCCACGATTGTGTAGCCTACTGAACCAGACTAAGGGACCATTTTAAACGCTTAGGAAGCCTTTGCAGGTATTTTGTGGTAATTATTCTAATTTTCTGAGATAATGACTTTTGGGTTTTCATTGGTTGTAAGCCATAATCATCAATATTAACATAAATTAACACTTAAAATAGATTTCCCTGTGTGTAATGACTATATAATATGTGTTTCCCTTGTTGTATTGAATTACTGAAATAAATTAACTTTTTGAGGTTAATTTATTGAGATGCACTTGTCTAATACTATTAGAGATTTGCATTGATTGGAGCCCCCGTTTCAGCTTTTGAATTGGGGTCCTTGAGCTTCAAGTTCTATCACCGGAGCCCAGTGTCACTTTTCACTGGATGGATTTTATGATGCTGAATAAAGGGAACCCCAAAGTGTAATCACATGTACTAATCATTTATGCAAAAATCATACTGGAAGTGCAATCACATTACGCTTACTTGGTTGGTCCATGTTGAGCTGAATATGAAGGAAGGTGGCAACGAGCCACTCTACTTTGACCAAAGTTTTTAGACACATGGCTGGTTGACTTGTAGCTTCAATTGTTTTAGATGAGCCCAAGGTTCATAAAATTGTTTTGTTTGAGTGAAAAAATTGGGGAAACCGTAATCTGAAGCCCTCCATACACAGACTAATGGTGGCTGAACCCACCGATATTGATGAGTTTGGTTGACAGTCTAATGTGCATGGAAGCACCAACTGACTGGTTAGGGGAGATGTTGATTGGGAATGTCCAGTTTTGAACTGGGGATCATTTTGTTCTCCTGGAGATAAGCCGCGGGTCGATGAGTCGGGGACTTTATCATAGAAGACAGAGGAACAATCGGCAGAGGAAGCGCTCCTGGGTACTAGAGAGTCGGCTGTAGCATGATCATTCTGCCGACAGCCATCTAATGTGTGTGGAGGCGCCGACTGACTGGTTGGGGGGAGATGTCGATTGGGCATATCTAGTTTTGGACTGAAGTTCATATTGTCCTTCTGGAGGTAAGCCGCCGGCTGATGAGTCGGTGACTTTATCATAGAGAAGAGGAGGAATCGGCAGAGGGAGTGCTCCTGGGTTCGGGAGAGTCGGCTGTAGCATGATCATTCTGCCAACAGCCATCTAATGTGTATGGGGGCGCCGGGTGACTGGTTAGGGAGATGTGAATTGGGTATGTCCAGTTTCGGACTCTGTTCATATTGTTCTGGAGATAAGCCACCAGATGACTGGTCAGGGCATGTCTCGTTTTGGACTGGGTTTCATTTTGTCCTCCTGGAGATAAAGTCACCGACTCATCAGCCGGCAGCTTATCATAGAGAACAGAAGAGCAATCGGCAGAGGAAGCATTCCTGGGTATGGGAGAGTCAGCTGTAGCATCATTCTTCCAACAGCCATCTATTCTGTAAGGAGTCGCCAGCTGCCTGGTTGGGGGAAATGTCGATTGGGCATGTCTAGTGTTGGACTGGGTTCATATTGTTCTGGAGATAAGCCGCCAGCTGACTGGTTGGGGGAGATGTTGATCGGCCATGTCTAGTTTTGGACTGGGGATCATATTGTCCTCCTGGAGATAGGCCACCAGCCAATGACTTTATCAAAGACAACAGAGGAACAGTCGTCAGAGGGAGCTCTCCTGGGTATGAAAGTGTCGACTGTAGCATGATCATTCTGCCGACAGCCATCTAATGTGTATGGGGGCACCAGATAACTGGTTGGGGGAGATGTCGCTTGGGAATGTCTAGTTTTGGACTGTGGTTTATATTGTCCTCTTGGAGATAAGCTACTGGCCGAAGAGTCAGGGACTTTATCATAGAGGACACAGGAGCGATCAGCAGAGGGAGCACTCCTGGGTACGAGAGAGTCGGCTGTAGCATGATCATTCTGCCGAGAGCCATCTATTGTGTATGGCCGGCTTGAGAAGGTAAGAAATGTGCATGGAAATGAGACAAGCAGGCATTTCTGATGGTGTCCCCCAACATCCTCCTAAGGCTACTTTCACACTTGCGCTCAGCGGAGTCCGTCACTATGGAGAATAGCGCAGTCCGTTAACGCACTGCGCTATTTCCATAGACTTGTATGGATGACGCACTGTAATGCAAGTGTCAGCGTTGCATCCGCCGGACGACGCAGCGTCGTTATTTTGACGCTGCGTCGGGCGGAAGGAACGCAGCATGTAACTTTTTTTGAGCAGCGGAATCCTTTGGATTTCACTGCGCATGCTCTCTCTGGCTCCCTCCACCCATAACCAGGGTACACATCGGGTAACAAAGGAACCCTGGTTACACGTGCTGGAAGCCCGACACTTCCCCGCTCGGCTCTGCCCCCTCCCGCACTCCGTATGTATATATATACACACACACACACACACACACACACACACACACACACACACACTCACCTGTCCCCCAGCGATGCAGTCCCCGCGGCACTGATGTCCTCAGCCATGGCCCCGCTCGGCTCCACCCACTTCGCACTCCGCCCCCTGCACACATTGTCGGCGACCGAACGATCAGCTGATCACCCGGCGGCCGGCTACTGTAAGTGATCGGCTGATCACCCGGCGGCCGGCTACTGTTAGCGATCGGCTGATCGTTCACAATAGTCTGCCAACGGTGAAACTGTAAAAAAAAAACAAAAAAAAACGGATTGCGTTGTTTTGCAGCATCCATTGCGCCACTATTTGCAACGCATCCGTCACACAACGCAATGCAACAGATACCGTTCAACGCAAGTGTGAAACCAGCCTAATATATGCGCCATCCTAATGCCTGGAGTCGCACAGTGATGAGTATACTAAGGAGCTATTAAACTAAATGCAGAAATCTACATCCCCCCACGTATTAGTATTCATTCTGCATTTGCATAGCTGTACTCCGATTTACCCAGCAGGAAAGCACAGGATGGCGCTGCTGGCATTGTACACACATTTATCATAGTTTATCCCTCCGAGCACACAGCACTGAATATTTTGTTTGTCTTTTATACAATCATCTGGGTATAGAATACTTGAAAGGAAACAGTCAGGAGGCTTGATCCATTGTGACGGTGAATAGCTGGGATTTCAGCTCATTTGACTGTAACAGAACGTCAATGTCCTCCACCGGTTATCAATGGCCTCTGTCTCCTTGACTGACATTGCAAAGTGGTGGCCAAACGCCAGAAGAAGAGCCGCAGAGACAGTGATTTGCATTGCTTGCAATACGATGACAGCTGTACTAATATGTATAGAAAATGCATTTTAAATATATTTATTTTCCTTTTTATATAACACCAACATATTCTGAATCAATGTACAGACCTTCATCTTCCAGATATTGACCATGGTCGAATGTGAACTGCAGGGCAAGGCTACATTCACACGGTGCATTTTTGCAGCAATCGTGACTGCAGTGGATTTCTGGAATCTCATTAATTTTGCCGCTTTTAAATTGCACAAAACTAATGCAAAAAAATCCCAAAACATCGGCACAAAAGCAACATGTGAACATAGCCCAATAGTGCTGCCCTTGTATCTTGTTTTTGGACCCCCCCCATCTTCCATTACTATAACTTATCAGTCATAGCATTCTATGGCTAAGTTAACACGACCATAATTCGGATCAAATGCTGAAAAAAATAACTAACAGCACATGGATCCACTTGAATCAATTTTATTCAATAGGGTTGTTCAGCCGACCTGTTTGTTTTTTTTTTTTACATGAAAAAAAAAATAATTAAATAAAATGTCAGCATGAACAATTCTCTTCCATATTTCAGTTGAGACTCACCTAGTCAAGTCTATGGATGTGCATAAAACAAAAATCGGATCATCCTATAGCATCCGCTTATTACTGATACATTATAATTCATTATTATAGGAAACTATTTCTGCTTGTAAATTTCAATACCTGCTGATATATAAAAAACTGATGTCATATGGATGAAAAATCAGATTTTCATCTAGATAAAATGGATAATGATTTGTTAAATATGAACCGCTTTCTATCAGTGCGATGGATCCGATTTTTATCCAATTTTGGTCCATGTTTAATATCAGCATGGCATTTATTTTTCTTGTATACAAAAAAAAAAAAAAGGTAAATAAATATCCAACCTTCCCCTGTTAAACAGTAAAAAAACCAGACAGCACAAGGACATCCATAGATGCAATGAAGAATTTGATCGATGACCGATCAAAAAAACGAAGTGGTTCACTAAACACCACTTTGGGAATTAAAAAATATTCAGTATGTGCAGGAATTGGTAGAAATGTACAGACTCCAGCATTTAAATAACCATACTTTTTTAAATGTTCTCAAGTTTGAAAGTGATCCCCTATACATGTGATAGTAAATAATTTCTCACTGCTGGGGGACCAATAATCCCAAGAACTGGGGATCTTCATGGAGCGTAGATTGATTGTGCAAACTGCATCTCTATTCATTTTAATAAAAGTGCTAAAGAACAGCAGAGCGCCGAAAGAACAACCCAGTGCCGAAGGTCAGCAGAGCGATGAATAGCCGAATGCCGAAGGACAGCCGAGTGCCGAAGGTCAGCAGAAAGCCGAAAGAACAGCCAAGTGCCAAAGGTCAGCAAAGCTCTTAAGAACAGCCAAATACCGAAGGTCAGCTGAGTGCCGTAGAACAACCGCGTGCTGAAGGTCAGCAGAGCGCTGAAAAATAGCCAAATGCCAAAGGTCAGCTGAATACTGAAAGGACAGCAGAGTGCTGAAGGTCAGCAGAGCGCCCAAGAACAGCCTGTTGCCGAAGAACAGCAAAGCGCCGAAAGAACAGCTGAATGCCAAAGGTCGGCAAAGCTCTGAAAAATAGCTGAATGCCGAAAGAACAGCCGAGTGCCAAAAGGTCAGCAAAGTGCTTAATAACAGCCAAATACCGAAGGTCAGCTGAGTGCCGTAGAACAACCGAGTGCTGAAGGTCAGCAGAGCGCTGAATAGCCAAATGCCGAAAATCAGCCGAATGCTGAAAGGACAGCAGAGTGCTGAAGGTCAGCAAAGAGACGAAGAACAGCCTAGTGCCGAAGAACAGCTGAATGCCAAAAGGTCGACAGAGCTCTGAAAAATTGCCGAATGCTGAAGGTCAGCCGAGTGTCGAAAGAATAGCCAAGTGCCAAAGGTCAGCAAACCGCTTAAGAACAGCTAAATACCAAAGGTCAGCTGAGTGCCGTAGAACAACAGAGTGCTGAAGGTCAGCAGAGAGCTGAAGAATAGCCAAATGCCGAAGGTCAGACGAATGCTGAAAGGACAGCAGTGCTGAAGGTCAGCAGAGAGCCAAAGAACAGCCTAGTGCCGAAGAACAGCAAAACGCCGAAAGAAAAGATGAATGCCAAAGGTCGGCAGAGCGCTGAAAAATAGCCGAATGCCGAAAGAACAGCTTAGGGAATCATGAATGGATAAGAAGGTCGGGTTTAACACTGCGCTAAAACCATGAAGCCAGACGATGTGATGGATTCTTTGCTATATTTTCTTTATTTAGGACAAGTCAACGCGTTTCAAAGGCATGTCCGCCTTCTTCATCAGGACAAAGGAAAAAACAGCATGATACCAATTGCTACTTGGGGATACATATATATTGCTGAAAAAGAGGCTCCACGTATACACAGATGACGTCGGCCAGGGAGTGACTGAACGTCACGTGTAAGAAAAACAGGAGGAAAGCTGATGAAGAAGGCGGACATGCCTTTGAAACGCGTTGACTTGTCCTAAATAAAGAAAATATAGCAAAGAATCCATCACATCGTCTGGCTTCATGGTTTTAGCGCAGTGTTAAACCCGACCTTCTTATCCATTCATGATTCCCTATTGTATCATCGGGGCTGCTGCTTGACCAATTTCTGCCTTCATAGGAGTTGTGCCTGTCACAACTTCCACAGGTGAGCACCTGTTTTATCTTCTAAGCCTGCATTGTTTGCCAGATAAGACCCTATGTGCGCTTTTCTCTCCACAGTTTTTTGAAAGAACAGCTTAAGAACAGCCAAATACCGAAGGTCAGCCAAGTGCCGAAGAACAGTTGAGCACAGCACCCCGCCAATGGCTCCTGTTCTAAAGATTGGTGGGAGCCCCAGAAATCTGAGTTATCCCTTATCCCACGGCTAGGTGATAACTTTAAAATTTGAGAATATCCCTGCCTAGAATAATATCGCTGGACCCTTCCACAGCACAGTGGCTCCATTTTACAATAACACAATGCCAACACATGCACATGGCAATGAAATCTATAGCCTTCAATGGATGGATGCTCAGAAACTAGAATACTGATGTTAGCAGAGGCTTAAAATAGTTTTGCAACCTATCATTTTTTTAAAGCAAACATCTGAGAAATGGTCTTGTTTTCCTGGTGATGGCACCACTTGTATCCATGCAACTTAGCCACATTTCTGTAACCACGGCTGAGCTGCGGTATTAAAACCACCACATGGACAGGAGTGGCACTATATCTGCAAAAAATACATACGGTAATCTTTTTGTTTTAAAGTCAGTGAACAATTGTGATCCCAATTTCATTAGGAATCAGACTTACCTGGGACATAAAGATCTCCTCGTTCAGCATCCACAACATGCCCCCATCCTGTGACCCCCACAACCATCCGATGTCTCTTTACCAAGAATGAACGAGGCATATTCCTGATTGTAAAAAAATAGATTTTCTAAAAATCCTTAAAGTAGAATTCTAAAAAAATTCTATGGCAAAATATTGTATTTTTTAGCAGCAGAAAACCCACTAAGTAGTGGAAGGAACTTTTTCATCCTTTTGGGATCTCCTCCTGGTTAACGTACCTGGTTAGGTCCACAATCAATGAGGTCGGTAAATCAGTGCAAGTGCAGATTGTGACTGTGGGAGATATTAGGGCTCCTCGGCTCCTTTTATCGGCTTCTGATCATTTGAATGTTCTAGAAGTTTGCATATGAAGCTGAGAGTCTCTTGTCACATAGAGAGAGAAAACGGCTCTTCCTTCCCATGCAAAACCATCAGACGGACACAAAAAAAGGAGGGGTAGGGCTATGTGATGGGACAGTTCGTTTCCAAATAGGATTTTTTCTATTCTGTAATAATAGTTCACCTCGACCGTACAGGTGTCCTATTACCTCTTCCCCAGACTGACAGCTCTTCGCTCTGGCCAGGTGTAATCATACTGGGTATATTTTTTACTATACACAATCCTGGAATTAACGGGATGTCATTAGCTGCCGCCGTGGACTCATTTGACTGCCCCGTTGCCCCAGTAGCTTATTTGGTTAACAAACCATGTTAGCTGAGATTTGCAGAGTGTTAACCTCTTTTAGGCCATTCGTGGTGATGAACGAGCGCCTATCCGAGCATCCAGCTATTTCTTATCAGTACCGAGCACCCGAGCATGCTAGTGCCCACTCATCACTATCCGATATTTTAATAGCAGAGTATATACTATTATTCCATGATGTCCTATGAAGTTTTTATTTTAACTTGGAAAAACAAAATAAGAGGACAGCACAAAAATATGAAACTTAAAGTACAGTTTATTAAAACAAAAGAGCAAAACTCTACAAAATGTTTACGACTTTCAACCTAGCATGTAAAGAGGTTAGAATCTTGAATTAATATGGGTTTGCCGCCTAAATTCACCTGTAATAATGACAAGTTGCTCCTCTCTTTGCCGATGTCAGTGCGGGACCAAATCAGCGTCTAATTAAACATGATCATGGATGAGACACACTGGTGGCCATGAAGATGCTTCCTATCAGCTACACCATTATGATTCCTATATTAGGTGAAAGCCCAGAGGACCAACGGCTGTGTATGGGGGCCTCTAGGCTCTCTTGGGTAAAAATGATTTTTTGTCTCAAACCAATAAGATACAGTAGTAAATAGCTTTCAATTCTGGGCAAAAGATCCAAAGCTGTACACTCTAAAGAACAGAATGACCAACATTCGCGTTATTAACAGCTTATTCCATTGGTGAATGATCAGTTAGGTGATAATTCTTAGATTGGTGCTCATCTGACCAAAGGGATCTCCACCAATTGCCGAAACCAGTGTTTCTCAACTCCAGTCCTCAAGACCCACCAACAGATCATGTTTTCAGATTTTCCTCGATATTAGAAAGGGAATAATTCCATCACCTGTGCAACCTTAAGGAAATCCTGAAAGCCTGTTTGAGGAAAACCTGAAAACATGATCTGTTGGTAGGTCTTGAGGACTGGAGTTGAGAAACACTGGCCTAAACAGAGGTTCCTTGTCCCTGTTTTTGGCTAACTTGTCAGACTGTGTATGGCTTAGCACAGCACATGCGGGCAGCATGCCAACCCAACTCCTCCGACGGAGGTGGAGACAATGGCACTCCATAATGGTGATCATGGAGGGCTCCAGTGGTGGAACTCCGAAGATCTAGAAGGTATTGTCTATACAGAAACTAGGTGATATTCTGTTTAAATTTGCTGTCAGACATCTGTGTGTCACAGTCCGAGTACGGACCAGGGTGCAGGGTCTGCCCGCGGGTCTCATGACCCAATCTTGACAGCTCTATATGTCTATATGGCGATTAGTGTTGAGTGAGTACCTAACTATTCGTACTCGCTATACTCATAACGAGTACTGTCTAATACTCGCGTATTCGTTCCGAATAGCGTGTTCAATGCAAGTCAAGGGGAAAAACTGGCAAAGTAACAAGTAACCTGAATGCTGTACTATTCGTGTGAGTAGTGAATAGTACGGCATTCGGGTTACTTGTTACTTTGCGAGTGTTTCCCCCATTGACTTGCCTTGCACACACTATTTGGAACAAATACGCCAGTATTAGACAGTACTCGTTATGTGTATACTATAGTTAGTACGAATAGTTAGATACTCGCTCAACTCTACTGGTGATACATGGATGCGCGAATGCAGAATTCACCAGAAACCCATTTAAATTCCATTTTTGTCACTGATTCTCTAAGGCCATGTTCACGCAGAGATTTTGAGGACTTTTTGGAACAGATCCACACCAAAATCCTCCATAAAAAAACCCAAACTATAATATAATCTTCTACTTCTATTACAATTGTTAA